>NC_048894.1:123290919-123574264 GCF_011077185.1 Oxyura jamaicensis | reverse complement strand
TATGATGTCACACTCAGCAATAAAAGGTGGAAAAAGGAAGAAGAGGAAAGGGGTGGGCTTCCCACCTTCCACCAGGACTGCTGCTATCCTCACTGTCCCACTGCTCATTTTTACTTCTTGGTATTGGTGGCTGCAGCATCTCAGCAGCTAGTGGATCTGCATCATTCTCTTCACGACCAATCCATTCTCCAATCACACGAGGTCTGAGAAGGGGGGTATTAAAACCTGTTGTGTCCTGAAGAGAAAAAAAAAAAAATAAACTGTACTACTTGTTTTCAGCTGGACGTGTAAAGAGGAAAAGAATACAGAAAATAATACTATTCATTAAATAAATAAATAAATATAGCAATATATTAAAATGTCAGAGGACAAAGTAACATCCAGAAAGAATCATAGACTAATGAAAAGATTTATGTTAAATAATTTCCAAGAAAAAATTGCCCATCCTGGTGCCTCAAACCTCTCCTTGCTTTTCAATATTAACTGGAGAAATATGGTATTTGTCAATTCATATTGAAAAATTACATATTTTTAATAAATGCACAACTCTTAGAACCCAAATGGTGTCAGTTATGCTAAGCAACAGATGAGGTCACTTGCATAATGAACATCCCAACCAAAAGACTGTTGTAGATTAATAGCATCTCTCTTATTTGCATGATGTATAAATGCAAAACTGATAAATACATCTGCATTTGGCATTTTAAAAATAACCCTGCTGGGATTTACATAATGTATCCTTCAATTCTGAAAATGGTATTAACATTTTAATAAAACGCATTTCTGAAACTAGTACTCATATTTTTAACCACTTACTGGAAGAAGATAGCGGAAGAGGATTACTAGAAGCAAGCAAAATGCAACTGAAATACTCAAAACAATAGTGGTGATTTGCTTTGAATTTATATTACTAATATAGAATAAGGAAAACAAATTTTCCCTAAAAATTGTATGCGAAAACTGTTGTGAAGTGGTGAGTATTTCTTTTTTCAGTGTTATGAGAAAGGTTGTTGAGAAAGGGTCAAGTACAACAGTGCAATCAAACTAAGAAAAAAAAAGAAAGCATAGAGAATAGATACAAAAAAATAGACATAATGAAATAATGGAGCAGAAATATTAATTAAATACTAATTTTGCTTTAATAAACTCTTGTAGTATAGCAAAGACATTTCAAATACAGTATTCCTAATTAGGAGAGATATAGACTATTCCTATCTTCTAAAGACAGAAAGAAATAGGAAAACAAATCCTTTGGTGTGTTACTTAGATCATTATCTCAGTAAATATTCCTGCCATAAAACAACACTTCCCAAACAAGAAGCATCTAGAAAAACTACAGTACAGTGATTAGTTAGCTTAGCAACCATATTTTCCTATCTTCCTGAAAACAACCCTTTTAAAGTCTCCTATTAATTGATACAGATATGGTAAAAGCCCTATCTGAAGTAGAGGTCTTTACTGAAATTATACAAAGTAAACCAAAAAACCGTGCAGACTGCTTTCACACAAATGTACCTATCCCATTCTGGCTAGATGTTGTAATTTTGCTCAGCCAAATTCCAAAAGCTTCCATCTGACAGAGCCAAATACAAAATAGCCCCTGGATTTGACTCACTCACTACTGTTATTTTGTTTTCTGCAATTTGCATTGTGTGTGTGGAGTGCACACTCCACTCTCTATACTAATCTGTCCAGAGTTTTCCATTAATTGACTGAATTTATTTTTCACACTATGCCTATTTTCTGCAAGGTATGACCTCTGAAAATTAAACACAGCCAATACAGAAATCTGAGAAAAACACCATGACTTCAGAGGTTTTCGGACATCTAAACACTGATGTCTTTTTTTTTATGTTCTTATTAAATATATATTTTTAATGTTCTTATTATATATTTTATGTATCTGTCTGGTGCTGTGTCATAGCCGGATAATGTAGATGGTGGCCTCGGGTCACTTGACAAATATAACCTGTAACAGGTGTGACTACCACCATATGCCTATGAGCTAGGAAAAATTACTTCACTGCACACAATGCCTTCATTACACAAGGTGTCTACACTAGTTTCTTTAAGTAAGAAGTATTTGGTCCCTTCTGAAGTTTCTTTCTGTTACTCTAACCATTTTCTCTCTTCCCGTTCTCCCTTGGATAATTTCTAATAACGAATCAAAAAAAAAAGGTCACTGCTAGTTTAACTCTGCAACAACTGGCAGTATCAATCTCGTCAAAAGTTCTCAGTTACCTAAGCAAGAAAGGAAGAGCAGCTAAAAATCTGCTTTTTTTCAGTACTGCAACTTTTTCCAGACTCTGTACACTGCACCACTAGCATATGAATAAGTAAACCGTGAATGTGGTGTCTGTCCTTGTTATGCTGATTTCTTCTCTAGACATTTCATGGATTAAAGTAGTACTTTCATACTCTGCTTAACAGAAATGTAATTTACATTACATAGTCATGCTTTGCCTCACTTTATTACCTTGCTTCCATTTTTGAATCTTGTTAATTAGTGCACCACAGTTTCAGTGACCTAATTTATTTTCCTCCTTTCAACTACATAAGCGACCACAGTGAAAACAGAAAATGGGAAATCAGAGACAGCTCTATTGAGAACACTAAGGCATTTATTTGGCACCTTATTTCAAAAGCTTTAATCAATTTAGATGAAGCATTCTGTTCCCAGTCAAGTTTTTATTCTTTTTTTTTCTTTAATAAACCTTAGAATCTTAACCGATTTCTAATTTTTATTCCCCCATAAATAAAGAGATCGATAGAGACATTGGTGTGCACCATTGTTTTATGGTTCTGTCCAGTGTCATCCACCTAGCATCCCTATCAGTGGCTACCAACTTGACAGTCTCAAGCTTACTTTATGTGGAAACTTTATGAGGATAAGGGGAACAGCTAAGTCTCACCTCACATTGACTTTAGACGTGGTTGCAATATGCAGCCCCTATGAGGGAGCATATCAGTATCTGTATACCTATTTGCTTAAGCATAAATTTATAAGCTCTGTATTCCTAATTGCCTATATGGATTTTGAGAAAACCTCCACAGTGAGGAAAACTTTGGTGTGAGCAGGCTTTTTTTTTTTTTTATGATGTAGAATAGCTGTTAAACATAAGCTGTACTATTTGTATTAATACTACTCATTAGGAGAAAGCATACCCTAGACACAACACAGAAAAAAATAATAAAAAAATAAAGGAATAACTCTTGGAAAACATTTGCAAAGGTTTTAGAGAATTAAAAGCCAGAAGATGAATAAACCTTCCCTTATACCCTTTTAAATAGTTTTATAATGTCATTATTTTAATCAGTCTCTGACTGGCAAGAAGTAAAGGGTGTGAGTCCTTATTTTCCATTGTCTGTCTCAGAAATATTGCTGAAATGGGAACAAGTATACAAATTTGAAAAATACTGCATGAAATATGCACTGTAGCATCCTGGCTATATTTTACCTCAATGTATCTTACAATGCAGACATGTTACAATGCAACATATACTACAATTTACTATGCGATGTACAGACAAGTAGGGTCTTCTAGAGTCCTTACAGACTTAGAGGAAACCCTGAAACTCAGAGTGAACTCAATGTTTTTCTCCAGAATTTTTAACCAAGTTAGAATTTCACAGAAAGGGTAAAATTCTAGCTCAATTTCTTTATGTTTACAGAAAATTCTTGACATTTATGAGGATCTTTAAAAATGCACCTTTTCATGCATTGTTTCTGTTCAGCAGCAAAGAAGGTGAGTTGATTCAGAAATTTGTATCATATTAACTCTGCACTTTAGCCTTAAAATCTATGAGTCACAAGACATCCCTTCTCATTTTCTATCCTTACACACTGTACTTGCAGTGTCAGTTGCTGATTTTACAGCTTCCCCAGCCTAGATTGAGAAGTGGGCTGAATCATCAAGAGAAATGAAACCAAACTGCAAATCTGAAATAAATGAAATGAAGAAGGAGGAAATCTATACAATAAATCTAGTTTAAATGCAGTAGTCTTAGGGATTTTTTGTGCAATTTTATTAGACTCTGTCAAACTGAAAGCTTCTGATGTAACTGAAAGACTGACTAAGTCTGTCCATGCTTTCTCTACCTTTATCTTGGTCTAAAACCCTGAGTACTGGCACAAAGGTAATAATAGCAGGTATTTGACAAGAGTCTATTTAAATGAAATGTCCTTCCAGAACAGTGATTGCAATTCAGAGCAAACTAGTTTTCCAAATTCAAATGCTTGGGTAACTAAGCAACAAACAAATTAACTGAATTACTTGGAGGAGGAGTTACATCATCCAGAGATATTGATCAAGTACTCACCTGACAAAAGTGGCTAAAGGTTACTGCAGCCAGAATGAAATTATTTTTTTACAAAAATATATGATGAAATGTTAACAAAGATAAACATACACTTTCTCTGTTTTCTCTTGGTTCATAATCTAAACCACAGATTAAAGAACAGGATTATGGGCTCTATCCCAGTTGGCAAGGATGCTCGCAACTGCCAGAAAAATAAAGTAAGGAAAAGCATATAAAATAATTTATTATGATGTTTAATTTTATGCCTCTCATGATGTCTAACTAATGCCAACAAACAGTATAAAAGAATCCAATACCAAGTTTGGAACCTACCACATGCACCTGAAAAGTTAAATGATTAATCCAAAACCCAGATATGAATGTCGTTTTTAAAAAAGATTCCTTGCTGCTGCAGCCCAGATAAGGAAGCTGTAGGATCAGCATGTATTTCTGGGAAGTAAATTACAATGAACTTGCTTACATTTATACCCAAAATATAAACATTGCATAGGAACATGCTCAGTTGAAATCAAACTAAATACTGTGAAACCATTATCAGGCAGTCCTTGGTTGTTTCTGGCCCAAGCCAAATAACACTCTTACAAACAGGTCAAAAGAAACTTTTGGGAATTAGTATGTCCTAGGGGGCAGGCTGTATGTAGCTGCCCTGTTGTAGGACAGAGGGCTTAACAACATGAACCTGGGCTGCTTCCTTTCACAGAATGGTCCTTGCCATGTTTAATTTCTTCATACAGGTGTAGCCTTTATGTCCATTAAAAATCCTTAAGGGGCAAAACAAGAGTACTGAAGTTCACTTAAGCCCATGGAGACAGAAAGTATGTATTTTCAGTACATCTATCCTGTAAGCCAGTTGAACAGGGCTGCACAAAGGAAGTATGTTAAGAGTTTTGTATTTGATTTTTTTTATTTTCCAAGTAATTTTTGATTTCAAGAGCATTCACATTACCTGTCCTCATCAGAAACAGATGTTAAAGCAGATGCAATATTGTAAAGTTGTTGTAAAGGTCAGGCAGTGTATACCATTCACTGCATGCAACATTATATCAAGTTTTATACAAAAAAATATTTCCAATTTTAAATTATAAACAGTAAATTATATGGTGATGAAAGGAAAATTAACTCTTCGCTCAGAGTACATCCTGAAGAAATCTACCAATTATGTTCCCCACCTCAACCTCCACACTTTTTTGAGAAATAATCTATCATATCGGAAAAAAAACAAACCCAACATAAATTTCTCTTTATAAGTGGAGAAGTAGCAGGCTCTAGTCCAAGATGTCCTGCCCCATACCCCACTCTCTCAAAGCAGCTTTTCATATTTCTTTCAACAAAGCTAAATTAATACGACTTCTCTGTTAGTACTCTTAAATAAAAGGGTTGTAATGGAAAGGCTTTGCTAGATGTTTTTTTCACCACTTCTGAGCACAGTTTAGGTAATGGTAGGAAGGACAACTTAGATTCCATTTATATTTTTAATGTGAGCAATGAGATAGGGTAAGATAAAGGCCAAAGTGATAAAAGAAAAAAAAAAAGCCATGGTTTTGAAATGGCAGCTTCACATGTACATGACTGCATGGTAACAGTGATCAATGTTGTCTCACTGGCCCTTCCCACAGAATCAAGTGGAGGTATTTTATATGCATTTGTGCCAAATAGGATTGTACTCTCATCTTACCAAGAGAAGAAGAAGACAATATAAAAATTGTATCTTATATCAGGAAATATTCCTATGCTTTATATGTTTTTTGATCTTATCTCCCTGACAGTAATGGTTTCTGACACCAAGAACACAACCTATTATTCTCGGCACTGTTCATGTACTGCTGTCCAGTGGTGAGAATAGGAAAGGAAAAAGTGTTCTGTTTCCTTTGGATAATTGATAAATTATTTGGATTGCTCTTTCAGCATAGAGTTCATTACAGTTAAAATTAAATTCAGGCACACTATGTAGCATATCAAAATAGTCTAAACAGAAGAGATTATTGTATGGAGCATTCAGCAAGAAACTGAAGACTGCTCTTTATGGCCTGTGAATTCCTGATCAGATCAGAAAATGTTCCTAAATATTTTCTCAAATCATATCTGACAACGAGAAAGCCACCAATGATATGACTTCGTGAATTAAAGATACTCAAAACTTAACATTTCCAAAAGAACATAATTAAAGTAACACATCAGATATTAAGCAAAAATGGCATTAAGATCAAAAGCATTTTCATGGCCTCATTAAGAGTCTCTTAAATCTCAGTGAGATTTTTCTTCCCATAACTGACAGCCCATCCTGGATCAAGCTCTTAATGCATCAACATATGCAGTACTTACCCATATAGCTTTCCATACCCAAACTTCCTCTGAACCCAAAAGAACTGAAGAGTGTGTACCAGGACAGGCATATGTAGTTCTCATTGCCTAAACTTATCACAATCAGCTGCCTGTTCATCAGGCATACAGTAAATCTTACCTTATCAAGTTCATCAGAAATAGCAATGCCTGAAAAAAAAATAATTAAAAAAGTAAAAAATTAGAAACATCCTTTCTAGAAATGTATTTCACTGCAGTAAATAAAGAAGTTTACTCTGAAAAGTTTCCATATTCCTCTCTACCACACAATGTATTATATTTTGCTGCTTTAGTGAAATCGCCTAGAAACAATATGCTCTTAACTTTCTTCAGCTGCAATGTTATCAAAATGAATTATCAAAAAACTATGGAAATGGATACAGTAGAAGTGCTGGTAAAGCTTAAGTATACTTCTACCTGCTTTCTAAAATTAAAACATCAATTTAGTATTTAAATATGGGCACATTATCATGCAAATCTCAGCCTGAGCAGAATGCATAGTATTATGATACAATTACAGCGGCAAAGGGGCATGACCCTTCTCTCTTCTTCCATGGTTCAACATAAATATGTTTCTATGAAAACCAAAGGAACTTAAAGAGAGTAAAATCTCATAAAATTTCACAATCCAATGCAAAACAGTTTTTCTAAATCCTCTAAACAACAACTTAAGTATTGCCTTTATGACTCTTGCCTTTCTGCCTGAGCCTTTCCTGTGTTTGCTTTCATCATGTCACAAAACTCTTTTAACTATGACTGTCCTGTAGCACATTAGATATGCACAGCTGGTCTCAGAATTTATGACATATCTACATGTCTCAGTCACATCACATGGTGAGATCAACTGATCACACATTTAATACTATCATATTGAAAATTCTGATTTATTGAAAGCAAAGCATTTCCCAGGTTCCCGTGAGGTTTAATAAGAAAGATTAGCAGCATAGAACTTCCATTCAAAAACCAAAGAAAAGCATCTCCAGGTGGTCAACATAAAGAAGTAAGTACCCACGCTTAAAAAGAATATGTACTTGAAAGTTGTTTTCTAATTCATATCGAGTAATCAAGACATCTTTTAAGGAATACAACTGGTGATATTGCAAAATATGTGGTTTCAGCTGAACAGAATTATTCTTTCTAAAGAATCCATCCCTCACAGCTATTTGTATGTTTTAAGAACTCAAGTTTTTTACTTAGGCTAGACACTACACTAATGTCCATACAGTATAATCAGCAGGTTACACCAACCTGAACCATTCAAGAGAACTTTAATGTGTTATGAAATCTATTTTTTTCAAACCCCAAAGCTGTATGGGCACTTACTAAAGAGCAGATAACTATTTCCTTGGAGGTAGCAAAAAAAATGTAATTCAAAATTCTCTTTATATCAGCCCTGAAAACTTGATTTCCATCAACAAGTTTCCCATCGCATTTGGCTTATTTTGCCCAACCACAGTCAATTCATTTTACAACCACAATGCTTTCTCCAAACATACAAACTCCTCAGCAAGTTCCTATAATTTTAAGACAGTTCATTTTGTTTTGATTTATTTCCTCAAATTAGAGGTTGGTCTCCTTTTCATGTGCTTTCACAGACGATGCTCTGTGAATTGGTCTTTGAAACCTGGGAGTAAACCCAGAAAAGAAGCAGGTTCATTATGGAACATAGAACAGCTGCTAGAATTTAAACTATGAATAAACAGGAGCAATTTTTCCCTGGGCTGACTTACTGATTATGTATATTTATTTTCATGTATGGCAAAGGAAACTACAAATGGTAACCATGTCATTTGCAAGACTCCATTCCAAAAAAAAAAATTACAAATGCTTTCACTATTCTACTGCCTATCTTGCTAATCAAAGATCATTACTGGAAGTACTGAATGACAAATTGGAAAAAAACTGCATGCACGACTATATGCCCCAACCAAAAATAGCTATTAGATTCTCTGACTGCTACATGTAAACATATAAAGTGGGAAACATCCAGAGTTTGAAGGAGTGCTTTTATTACACTGCTTTTCTGCAAAAGTCCCACCATTTCCCCATAATTTACTCTGAATTTAGAGGAGAGTAAGCTCAGTAATTCAACTTACCAGAATGCCTCAAGTTTCCTCTCTTCTAAATAGCAAGCAGTAGCTTGATAGCAAAACTAAATATATTTCTCAGATAAATGTGTAGATGTATAGCAGTATCTGAGGACATCTTACGACAATAAGATTTTAAAAGTTTAGAAAACTTATCTTTGCAATCACAGAACCAAACCAGAAAAACCTTTTTCTCTCTCTCTTTGATGTGGAATCAAGAGAAAAGAAAAAGGATTCTAAGGAAGAAATTTCATAAAGAGCTTGTTGCAGTAATCTTGGCATGGGGCTTTTTCTGGAGGTAGGATTTACCATGCTGCCAGTCCTAAAGATCTTTGTTATGGTTTAAGCCCCATTAATATTAACAAAACTGTAGTAATTACTGGTAAAACAACTAAATTAGCGGAGACGGTGATAAATTAAGCCATAAGAGGTGAGTTTATAAATGCTGCTCATTTTTCCCCAAGATTTTACTGCATAAGTGTATGCCCACTCTTACAAATTTTCTTTTGTAGTTGCCAAACTAACAAAATGTCATTGCTGAAATTGAGGAGAAGCACTCATCCTGTGTGCAGCAGACAGAAAATTGTAAGAGTGAGGTGATTTTTTGGGTGCATGTGGAATAATACAGGCTCCAGTTTTCACACTGTGGTTCTTCAAGTAAAAACCTGTAATGACTGTAAAAAAAAAAAAGAATATAACCTGAGGATGAAACACAGAATTAATCTCATTGTATATACTACCACAACATTAAAAAGGGAAACAGTTTAATCTAGAATCCTTGAGAAAGCAACTAGAGAAATTGATATTCATAATTACCATACAACAGTATTTAGGATTTCTATTATTCTCATAACTCTTAGCACACCCTTGAGATGACTCTGTGATTCTGTAGCTTTTTGGTAGTCATATAGATTATTATCAATTACAATCTTTTCAAGCAGTACAGTGACAACTTCAAAAAACATTAATTCCTACAAAACAATGGTAACAATGGTTGCTATCTTTGATTCCCATAATTACTAATATCTTGAGATCAGATTTTTGCAAACAAAACTCTTTCCACTTTATTTTGTATATCTGACAACAAATAAATGGTTATGCTCTCTGTACCTTGTATAGTTATTTCCATTGTTTCTATGTAGCTTTCATGCAATTGAAAAGAGGAAAAATGCTTTTTTATATATTCTAAATAGGAAAATGTTATTGTAAATATCACAGTATGCTGGAGACAAAGGGTCAGTGTGTTCCATGAGAAGAGGCCATTTCTCATCACAACTTAATCCAAATCACCAAAAAACTCTAATACCAGAGAAACTGGCAAACCAAGTTTGTTCAAGCTTGAATCCAATAGCGTTGTTAGAATATAAGTTACTAGGAACAATTATTTCTGACTTCCTTCAGTTTAAAGCATTTAAAGCCTGACTCTGCATGATGCTGAATGTAGAGAATAGAAGTTTTGGGGCTGCTTCATCATTGCTCTGCCTCAAGCCACCGACTGAGCAGTGGATAAGAAGGGGATTGTTGAAAAAAGTTCTTCTTCCTTTGTTGGGGAAAGTCTTATGATGTCAAAGGCAAATCCTTCAGAAATAAAGGAGTGTACTTTACCCTTTCTCTCAGAGCAGCTGTTTCTCACAGACAACGTTTGCAATAGTTTTATATCATACTATGATTGACAACTACACAATAGTCCCACCATTCTTACTTTTTGCAAAGAAAAAGTGCAGTGCTCTGATTAAAGGGGTGAGAGCTTTGTTTGCCACCATCAGCTTAGGTTCACAGGCAAGGTTTACAGTGGGAATTAGTTAGCTATCTGTCTGCCAATTTTATGTCTGTAAAATTTCTCCCTTTGGTAATTAATTAAGGGTGTTGAATTTTGATCAGGCTTCACAAGGACATAGCCCACTTGGCTGTCCGGTGAATTATACAGACAGATTCAGGGCACTTGTTTCTACTTTTGAATGTAATGACTCTATGCTATGAGGGTGCTGGAACAACAAAGTAATTGGTCTGAAGTCCTTCAGAAATGCTCCACAGCCACAACTATTGCCATCTCCGATGAGTACCAAATCTGGAGTGGGGCTGTTCATGCTGGCACAGCCAGTCTCAATTGTAACACTTTCATCTTGTCAATAGCATAGTTTTTGAAAAGAATTGGAAGAACAAAGTACCTTCTGATTGCAAGAAAGCTCTGGCATAATACGATTAACGGAAACACATCTACAAGCCAATGCAATATAACAATGCAACGTTCTATTTTAATTAGTATTATCACACCCGCATTAAGCAGATTCCCCCAAAGCATATCGCATTGTATTAACCTTGCAGCTTATATGTTTTTTTTTGTTTGGTTCGTTTTTGTACCTAAAATATTAGACTGGTTGATTATCATGTCTTTAAAAAAACAAACAAACAAAAAACTAATAAAACCAAAAAACAGCAACAAAAACAAACATGGTTTATTAAATTGACCATACACATACAAAACTATTCTTTGCTCTTTCACAAGTACCTTAGATTTCTGTTCCCAATCTTCTACCCCTATGGCAATTTTGAAACAGCAGAACAGTAAGAATGGAGAAATGAAAGTGAACATTAAAGCACTTTCTTTGATGAAAACGCCACCTCCCAATATGTATTTGCACCATGTTATAATGAAATATATATATATTCAGTTTATAAAGAGTATCTTCCACAATAAAGACCTTCTGCCTGGGACATCCTGCTTAATTTCTAGTTCATTAGGAATTAACTTTCTTTCGAAAACAAAAGAAAACAAAAGAAAACACAAAACACATTGTTAATAAGTCTATGAACCTTAAAAATGCCTAGCTCTTTCATATGCAGTTCTTAGCAGAACAGTTTCATTTGCTGCTGCTCCCCTGTAACAAATACAACTAATGAAGTACCTCTCCAATCTCTCTCCACTCTGTGGTATTATTCCTCTTTGGAAAGTGATTTTAAGACTTTGATGCTCAAAGTTCAATAATATAAATATCATTTTCAAAACAGCAGTATGAGTTCTGGTCTTTTTGAAATGGCAAGTCTTAAATTACCTGCCTGCTATATTATTTCTGAGAAGCTTTATACTATCTCAAAATCTTGCAATATCTTCATATTCTATACATACCTGAAACTATAGAACAGTTATTCCAATGAGAAAAAAAGTTGTGAAACTTCAAAGACATCTACCATTTTTACTTTTATTTGTGCTCCTTAAATAACTACAGGAAGAAATAACACAATAAAAATAATCTGAGGTTGTTTTTTTTTTGTTTGTTTTGTTTTTTTTTTTTTTTTTAAAGACGTGTATTTTCCAAATGCATAATGCATTCCTAGTCAAAAGAAAATAAAATGTTACTACTTTAATTTATGTTAGAATACCATCATTCTGCACAATGGGAGTTACAAATAGTTTATGCATTTTCCTAAACATCCAGAAGATGGCCACAGAGCTCCCAACAGCCAGTTTTCCTACATAGCAAACAAAGCATTCTGGTTTTGACATACAGAGTTTGGAACTAAGACCTCCTAAGGCAATCCTGACTAACTTTAGAAAACTCGTTCTTATGATTGCTCTAGACCAGGGAACTTGTGGATGGCTGGACTGTCAAAGTCTTAGTGCATTACAGGTTCTGTAACAAACTCCATTATTATTCTACCATTATTAATACTGCAGCTTTGAGCATGAACACGGGAATATGTATCATCATATATGAACTGACCAGCAGTTAACTCCCATTCAAAGCAAATCAGGAGAAACATATGTTCCCTTGCTGGTGGGTCAGGTCATCTCAGCTGTACTTTCGTTTCCCACAGCAAAACTTCACGCACCAGACAGTTCCCATACTGCTATTGGCAGGATAGCAAATTACTAATTACTAGCTCCTGTGCCTGTTTGCATCAAGTAGTGAACACAAGGTAAACTGAGATTTCCTATTTCACAGCATCCTTAGATTACAATGGACAGGAAACGGTTGCTCTGGTTGCAGCAAACAAAACATTTCCCCATGATTTGCAAAATGTACACAGGAACCAAACCAGCTCAGACAGTTCTATGTCGGAACATTATAATAGATATAGATTTGCCATTGACTGACATAATTGACATTCTTATATTATTTACATACAATGAGTCGTTTTACAGCTTTCAAAATGAGCCCTATTTCCTCCAGTAATAATTCCGTGATATTTTGTTGCCAGTTATACCATATATCACTATATTATTAAGCAACTATGCATAAAATTTCTCCAGGTGTATCCATATTGAGTTAGGACAATATGCCTTTCAACATCTAGCCACACATGAAAAAGGAAAACAGGGTCACCTAAAAGGCACCAAATACTAGCAAAGCAGCACACTATAAATTAGTACAGTCATCATCTAGGAAGGATGAATTTAAACTCTCTTCCCAATGGCAACTTAAAAAATTAATAATAATTAAATCCCCAGAAAAAGAATTTGTGCTTCAGGCATGCAGCATTATTATATACAAATTTCTGAATGGCTCCAATGGAGAACACAAATTTCAGGATTAGGTTTAGAGAGTAATGAATCAGGCAAACAAACGAAATACAAAGAAAGTATAAAATATTATGTCCCAGACACTTTTCTAAACTGAGGTCACATCAGAAGAGAATAATCAGAGAAAGGTGTATACTGCAGTAGGTTAGTTAAAGTGGGTAGCCCAAAACAGCCAGTAGCCAAGGATAGAGCCCACCTTCCTACTAGCCCATGAATGCCAACCACCTTTATCTAAGGATTAGAAAGTAACACATCTGAAATGGCAGCCACACAAGTCCCAGTTCCACAATTGCATTAGGGGATTTTTTACCAAACCAAGTAGTGTTCCAGAAAAGGCACTATAGCGCAGGAAGAGACTCTATTCCTGAAGCTTAGAGTACATTGGATCAGAATGGCAAATACCTCAACAAAGGTAATTAAAAATTTAACATCTGTAGGTAGAAAGATACTTATAACTGAAGTCACGGTGATCTCCATGCCATATAAGCCCTACTTTATAATTGAATAGAAATAATTATGTTCACATTCTTCCTGTTTCAATCTCAGAAAATATCATTATTTTGTATTATTACTCATATATCACACTAAAAGCAAACGGATTTTATAAGCAAAAGAAGTATTGGATAACAGCTGCAGTACTGAGATAAAATTATCTTTCTTAAAGGTTTGATTGAGCTTATCTAAAAATGTCGATCTCAAAATAAATCACAAACATTGATCTCACACAAGGATAACATGATTTTAAAGTTCAGACTGAACAGAAGAAAGAAAAAAGCCTCTACAGAATACTGATGACTAGCTTTGTGGTTCAATTAAGAGAACATATTTATGGCTAGATTCTCAACTGACTGTGTAAGTCATTTTATAGATTAAAGTGTATTTCAGACCAACAGCTATGCATGACTGATAAATAAATAAATAAATAAAGTATTAAGTCTTAAAACAATGCCACCTGTAAGATGTGACTGATAAAAGTCTAGTAAGATGCCATGCAAGCTGCATTCATAGTTGTATCATCATCAGAAATATCTAGTTTCAATGGGAAATTGTAGAGGTCTCTGATAACTGTTAGTGGCATTCCATTAAAGTACATCTTCCATAAGCAGTCTGTAAATCATTAATAACTTCCTATAGTGTAGAATCTTACTAGTGAAAACCCATCCTAATGTGTTTCAGAGACTGCTAAACACACTGAAATAGTTCATGGTGTATATCCATCTTCTCACATCCCACGTACTCACAGGTTCATCCATAAACAGAACATATTTTAGTAGTTTGCTAACATATTCAGATCTTTTTTTTTTTTTTGAACTAATTGTACCGTTATTATGAGCGTTTTCCTCTTGTTGCTTATCTTCCTCCCCATAAGATCGCACTTGTCTTTCTTAGGCTATATATAAACAGCAGCTGATTCTCTTACATTATAAGTAACAGTCTGAGATGCCCTGGAGGGATTCAGAGCTCTTTCATTCTTAGAGATACTCAGAAGGCATCTAGATGTGGTCCTGGTAAGCTAGCTCTAGGCAGGCCTGCTTGAGCAGGGGGTTGGACCAGATGACCTCCAGAGGTCCCTTCCAACCTCAGCCATTCAGTGATTCTACAATTCTTTATGGTCCTCTTGCAACAATATTTCCCACTAGATTGTTGGGGGCTTTCTAATGTACTAATTCATTGTTGATTACTCCCCTTCCAAACTAAGAAATACAGAATATAATTTTTTGTCTTTTGGCTATAGCTAGATACCATTTTTGCTGGGGTTCCCTCAGACTGAGTTGGATGGATTCCCAAATAGTTTTGGTTAATGTTAATTTACTACCTTTCTTCTGACCTTAGAACACCAATTGAATTCAAAGCGTAAGTTTGTTTCTTCCCTCCTAATTTGTGGTATACACCTGGATTCAACAAGAATCCAAACATTACTAACAAACCATTGGTTAACTCTGTTAAAAGTCTATGTGTAATTATGAGAACATACCCATCTCACAGTAGAATACATTAAATGCCATGAAATGCTGTTACCATGTGTATGTAAATGGAAATGTCCAATATGCACTCAAGTCCTTGGTTGTTTATATAAAAGACGCAAAGATGCTCACAAAGCACTTGGACTTCATGCCTACTTTGAAGTAAACTCTTGCTGATTTAGTCCTTATTTCCCCCCACTCATAACATTCATAATTCACCATTTTCCATCTTTTCTTATGCATCTTTCCAACCTTAGACTGGGGATTAAGACAGGTCTATTTATGAGAAAGATCCTCAGCTATGCAGGAGATTTTAACTCTTTTTAAAAAGAAAACAGGCCAGAATTGGAAATAGAAGAGCATACATGTGAAACAGCATGACACTTCTTATTTAGTATCAGCAAAGGAAGAAGTATGGCAATAAAAAAGAGTGGCCTCTTAATCAAAATAAATGAAACGTATAAGGAAAATGCAGCATATTCCTGTCGTTTCATAAACTAAAGCGTCTCCAAAATAATTGACTTGATAGTTCAAAATACACTTCAATGACACATAGGTGATTGGAGAAGCAAATGAAACCCACGTTCTTGACATGGGTTGACCTCTAGAAAATGGTATATTTGACTCACCAAGCTCCAATACACTTAGACCGTTATTATGGCACTATTCTTCTCAGGTCTCTCAATACTCAAGATATCTTTAGCATTTAGTGTGAAGTCTCTTATTTTCTTGGATCAACCGGAGTACAGAATTGCTTACATATTGTCTTGATGGTACTTGGGAAGATGATTGCAAATACAAACATATTGAACATAGGAGAGATGAGACATCTGACTGTCTGAGTCTCACCCTCCAAAGCTTTCAGACAGTTTTAATTTTGTGTGAGGTGCACGGGTTTCTTTCAAAGCTGAGATCTAGCAGTAGATGAAGCAATAGAAACTAGAGTTTAATTAACAAAGGCTGTGTCATCCGCACAGCAGGCAATGAAGTCTGTGGAGTCCTAGAAACTCAGTACAAGATCCAAAGCATATCTTTATCTTTGAAAATGGAAATGAATTTCAGGACTTAATGGAAAAATCATTTAATTTCAAATGCCCAACATTATATGGCATTCTTCCCTGTTAAAATACTGAAAAATGAAATGTGCTGTAAAGAGCCATGGATAGTATGTTGGGATCCATTTGTTGAGCCCACTGCCTGTCACATACTGCTTGGAAACATTATTAGTATCGAATGTAGCACTGGACTTATAGATTTGACATGCCTGCAGAATCAAAAGCAATGACTTATATGCCAAAAGCAAGTAGTAACACAGGCGAAGATAGCTGTGGGACGTTGTCGTTGTTTTTGTAAAATTCACCATAAGAAATCATTGGATCTAGCATAGAATGAGTTTTTCATGTCTGACTTTCAAAGCCCTGGACATGTCCCTTTGTTGAATCCCTCCACAATATTTGCTATGTGCAAACTCTATTCCCTCTGGATATAAGATAATAAGATAATAATAAGATTAGATTTATTTTCAAAATTATACCTCTTCCTTTTTCCAAACTTTTCATATATTTCAGTTTGAATTTTTATTTTATTTTTATTTTATATCATCCTAATATGGAAAAAATCACAGCAGAGAACAGATTTATTTCCTGAAATTATCTGAAAAGGAGTACAAAGACTGGAAACAGGGACACACAGTTTAGAATTAACCTGACAAAATGTTTAAATGATACAACCAAAAAGGCTAAAGTGAAAATGAGTAACAACTATCAAAGAACAAAAAGGAACAAGATAAGATACTATAAACACACTAGGAGAGGAGGATAAAGTAAAATACAGAACTGCTACATCATAGAGAAGGGAAATAAACAATGTATGATACAAGGAAATCTCAATGTTCAATAGCTTCACTGCTTCAGTCTTTCCAAAAAAAAAAAAAAAAAAAAAAAAAAAAAGGAAAAAAGATTAATTGTGGCCAGATGCTTAATGCTAGTGATTTGAAGATGGGAAAATTACAAGCCAGATGAGAGAAAGCTGAAAGATATTCTGATCATTTAGATACACTCAAGTTGGCAGAATCTTGTGAAATTCACTCTAAAGCACCTAACAAACTAGTTGAAGAAACCTTGGAACCATTAGCAACTGTCTATCATGAATGGAGGATAGAAAAGGGTAAATACCCCATCCTTCTTTAGAAAAGAAAATAGAAGACATGGGGAATTACTATCCAGCCGCCTTAAATCTGACAGCAGCAAAAATATTTGACAAAATTGTTAAATAAATTGTTTATAGATATCTAATGGATAGGAAAGGTGATAAGAACCAGCTGACGTGAAGTTACCAAGAACAAATAATATCGTATCAGTCTAATTGCTTTCTCAACTTGAAAACTTGCTTGGTGGATAAGAGGAAGAAGTAGATGTAAAATTCTTAAGGTATTATAAGACTTTGTCTACTGTCCTAGGTGATAGTCAAATTAGAGAAATACATTCTAGGTGAAATCACTGCTAGGTAGATAAACATCTGGTGGGAAAAATGCACTTACTGAGTAGCTTTCAAGGGCTGGTTGTCAGATCTGAAATGGAATCATGAAGAGGTCTGACAATATTTCCATTAATGATCTGGATGAAGAAATAGAAAGCACATTCATGAAAGTGAACGTTACATCACGTTGCAAGTGAATTAAAAGACTGGAGGATAGGAGTAAAATTCTGTATTATCTTGACAAATCACCAGAAAACATCAAGTATTAGCAAGAAATAGCAAAGAATGTATCATTTGCGACATAAATCTACAGAAACCTGACTCCAACTACATTTACCAGGTATTTTCATGTTCAGTCCAAGCATAGGACTCAGAAGAGCTGCAATGGTTTTGCACTCCCATTAGAAAACTCTTTGTCAAGAAGAGGCACAGAATGCTGCAAACTGTATTTTAAGTATAAGAATGTGGGAGCTCAGTGGAACCTACATAATATTCACAAGGACAGAAAAGATGTAGGACTGAAGAGCGGATTTAGGTCTTTATTACTGAACTCTCACCTCTGTTTGCTTTGTATTTCCAGACAATGAATAACTAACTCTCTCTGAAACTGAAAAAAAAAGAAAAAAAAAGAAAAAAAAAAAAAAAGGAAAAGAAAAAAGTTGCTTCTGAATCTGTGTTAAGCCTGGTTACAAGGAGAAAGGCTTGACAATGACAAACTCACACATGTCACAGTAATACTGTCAGGCAATGCTGGGGCTGCAAACCAGAGATCCAGTCAGGAGTTGTTTCAGCTCCTTAGAGGAGAAAAGGCAGATAGACCAGTTTATGAGAAATATATTTGAAATGAGACCTGTACTATACTACTATAAGTAACACAAAAATTTTTCAGAGTATAATTCATGTGATCAACCTAAAACATTTGGGAGAGAGGGAATTTGGGCAAACTAGTTTTGGGTTTTTGACCTGACTCAGAAAAACATCAAATCTCAAAATACTTAACAAAATAGATCTTCCATTCTTCATTCAGCTTTTTTTCTGATGTCACCATCTGAAATTTCTTCATTGAATCAAGAAGTGCCGGGAATAATATTTAATGAGAGGAGAAATTAAATATTTGTCATTCAAATGTCTCCCATATCCTGGCTCATAGACCACATCATACTCAGTTTTCATGTTCCATGGCTGAGTACTTTTCACACTTTGATAGTTGTTAGTAGTGTTTGCTCTCATCAACATACTTCAGACTAACAACATATCTCAGAGCTATTCCTTACGTGAGAACACTATTTTTAAACACTGCTCCTGTTTCACTTAAACACTGCTCCTGTTTCACTATGTCTCTTAAGGGATAAACCTTGAAATTCTTTTTATAACTGGTTACCAAATTTCAGAGTATTTATTTAACATGCTTTAAATTATCTGAATTGCTTTTGAAAACTGTAAGAAATTAATTGGGATCAAGGATATAAAATACCTAATTGCTTTTCAGTAGCAAGTCTGATCTCCATCAATGAGGTTAAGGTTTGACAAACCTACCTGTTAACACCCAAAAGAGCAGTCTCACTGCTGCATGTTACCGCCATTTTCCTTACACCAGGTTCTTGTGTTTGATTTCTTTATGAGCTAATTCATCTCACTAAGCTGGCAGAAAACCAGTGCAAGAAAAAAAGGAGGTGCAGGGGAAGTAGTTTCAGTCAGCATGCAAGCTGCTAAATTGCCTCAGACATTCTGTGAACCTCCTCAACCAGAATCTAACTGCAGATGTCAATGAACTTACTCTTAATTGAATGGAAGACCACCTTCTTGATATATACTTCCAGATTACAATTCAGGCTGCATGGTTACATTAAAAAACTAAAATCAATCAACTTACTGCGAGACAGATTCTCAAGGGCTTTTCCAAGTTTTTTGCTCTCTTGAAGAATATGATTTAGCTCATCAAAATCATGGTTCTCCGGTTTTGTCCTCCAATCCCATTTAGGATGCTCTATTGACCTTGGCACTAAATATACACAGATATATACATGAAGTTTAGATTTGGTAGTTCATACTCCTACAGCAGAAAAAAAAAAAAAAAAAAAAAAAAAAAAGCTGCACAATGTGTTTACAAGCTCAAGAATCTTGAGTGGAAATTGCTTAATTATCCTATTTTAACAGCTGGAAATATTTTCTTTGGTCAATGTGAAATAAAAATGAAAACATGAACAAATGCATACTCAGGATGATTATTATGGCTGAATTAATCAGCAAACAGGAATAATTAATGCTAACAATTAAAAATAATAAAAGTAATGCAGTAACATAAAAATGACTTTACATGTAGTATATGAAGGTGCTTCAACCACATCAGAATAAAAATATATGTCTTAGAGGTCAATAAGGAAAAATTACAAAAATGAACAGTACTTTTTTTGGCTTTACTAGTCTTTTTTTTTTTTTCAAAAAGAAAAAAAAAACATTTTACATAAAGCTTTCTAACCAACATGAAAATAAAAATAAAAATAAATAAAATCATAAAATGTGGCTAGCACAGTCCATAAAAACAGTGAAACAAAACATCAAAACATATTGCTATTACTCAAGCTGTATGGTCTTTATTCTGACAGTAAATAAACACAGTCTTTGGGAAGTGCAGTCCTGAGCTCAGTCTTCTACATGTTACCTATTGCCAAAATCTTTGACTCAATTTTAAAATAAGTTTCTCAACTGCTGAGCTAACCTCACCTACAATAGCTGAGAAAAAGAAGATTTCCATGAGGTGTTTCGGACTCACAGTACTCGGAGTTGCACTGACCAGTGTGAGCATTTTAACAATTTTAAGAAATTAAAACATAAAATAATGCTAAGTCTGGAACTACTGCCTTCTCAACCAAATGAAATTGTTGAGTTGTCTTCAAGCACAGCATTACCACACTGAGAAATGCACAGGCTGCCATGAAGATTATGATGTTTTGTCTACATTCCCAACAGGGAAGAAAAAAAAAAAAAAAAAAAAGCTGCATTTATCTGTGGTTGATCACTACTCATCTAAAAATACCTTCAAAAACAAAACCTACAAAGATATGCCCAATATCTTCTGTTCAGCTTTGAAATTTTCATTTTCAATTTTGATAGCTGTCAACCAATCTATGCCTACAAACTTCATTTTCATTAAACACTAAGAAGAAACTTGCAGACTACTGTAATACTGCAACAACAACAATAACAACAACAAAAAGTGGAATCTTATGATCATTTGTAATTTCAAAGTACTTTTATGATGACATGGGGAAATTACTCTCAGACTTTGAGTTCTGGTAGCTATTGCAAAATATGTTAAATAAGTGCTGCTATTGAAGTCTGCCTTATTCCTGACTGCCCTATGTGCAAATACGGAATCTGTTCCACTGTGGATCAACCCCAAAACAGAAAGATGAAGTTCATTCAATAGCCAGATAAGCAAATAGGACAATATTATGTTTAAGTCTTTCTGTCACAAAGAATAGAATAGAATAGAATAGAACAGAAAATAGAAAAATGTGATTTCCTTTACTGTAGACATACACCAAATTATCAATAAACTGGACATCTATACAGAGTCTGATAACCCAGCGTTTATTCTATAACACCTACTTAGGAACCTTAGTAAGAATTAGGAATGTGAATATATTAGACTGCAATTACAGACATTCTCAAAAACAGAAGACAAAGGAGGTTTTAAAAAGTACATACACGAAAAAGAGATGAAAGAGACACAGGAAGCCTCAGAAAGGAGAAGGGAAATTGGAGTGAAAATGTAAGCCTGTTTCTGCTTTGTCTTCAAAAAAGATGCCATGTATTTCTTTCTGAGGACTGGCAATAACAAACAGTGGTGGTATCTAGTGAACAAAAAGAGACCTTAACATATTTGGGTGGTGACTGGCCTCTACTCAGACGGACAGCTTTAGAATTTTTGTTATTACTTTCAAAAGCCGATGATTTACCTTATTTTAGGTAATTCCTTGTTTTAGGAAGCACAACATTCATTAGAAGTTATGAAATTTTCTGTATGACCAAAACTTCTCTCCATTCATAACTAATTTCAACTAAACAGCACAATTTCAGTATTTCTCATGCTTTTTCTTATTTACAGAAAACAAAATGTTCCTTTTAGTATTTTTCTAAACTTTTCAAACTTCTAACTCTATATACAAATATTTAATAAACTAGCAAAGAAAATCTAGATTTATTCTAATTTTATTCACTTTAGTTTCATACTGAGATCATGTGTTTTTATTACCTACTTTTTCAGCAATCTCACCTTCTCCCTTCATTGTACAAACAATATATTCTATACCATCACTTACTAACCTACTTACTACCAGTTTGACAGAATTTTCTTTCTGTGTACAACACTTCACTGAACTCACCATAGTACAGAAGCTTCACAGCACCACCAAAATAAAAGCAGAAAATAATTTCATACAGTAAAACCATGTACGAATATAGCCAAAGCTTAGAGCTTCCAAGCTGCAGAAAATTTTAACAAGTTGGAATATGTTATCATAAATATCAAATATAAATATCATAAATATCAAAAATTCATAAAATTTGAAAAAAAATGACATTTTTTGAAATACCAAAGGATAATTTTTTTTGAGAAACCATATAATTTCAAAATAAAATTTGTCATGGGACCCATGACAGATGCTGAATGAAACAAGCAGTTACACTCAACAGCTGTGGAGCTTCTAGGATTAGCAATTGTTTCATATATGAACCAACATGCATGAGGAACATGAGAGTTTCATTACTTTATCCTTGGAAAGTAGGGTAACTTGCCCAAGAGATGATGGTCGGGTCCCTACTTACAGGGAAATGTTCCACAAACACCAGAAGCTTGAACTGTCCTGCATCTCACTGGGATGGATGGTGGGAAAGTATTCAAAAGCCTAGTAGAAAGCCTAGTAGAAATTTGCTCTGCTTGTTGGTCAGTACAGTCTGTGTTTCAGTGAACCATTTTGTATTTCGGTGAAAATGTATCAAAACAGATATGCTGTCATGGAACACTTCTGTTTCAACACTTACTCTGTTGAACCAAAACTGAGGGGGAAGAAATGCAGAATTAGATCCGACTGAAACTTTTACTACTTCTAGAAGACATAGTTCTTTTTACTTACCTAGTCATCCAAGTAATGAATGGATACTAAATTCTGGTAATTTAAAGTAAATGGCTTTATGTGAAGTATGCAGAACTGTATAAACGCTATACGACCCTTCCTTGATATCTTTTGAAATCATAGAATCATTAAGGTTGGAAAAGACCTCCAAGATCAGATGGTCCAACTGTCCCCCAACCACCAATATCACCCACTAAACCATGTCCCTAAGTACCACGTCTAACCTTTCCTTAAACATCCTCCCCAGGGACAGTGATGCCACCACCTCCCTGGGCAACCATTCCAATGCCTGACTGCTCTTTCTGAGTAGAAATGTCTCCTAACTTGCAACCTGAACCTCCCCTGGTACAACTTCAGGCCATTCCCTCTTGTCCTATTGCTAGTTATATGTGAAGACGCCGATCCCCATCTCCCCACAACTTCCTTTCAGGTAGCTGTAGAGAGCAATAATGTCTCCTCTGAGCCTTCTCTTCTCCAGACTAAAAAAAAAACAGTTCCCTCAGCCGCTCCTCATAAGACTTGTGTTCCAGGCCATTCAGAAGCTTCGCAGTCCTTCTCTGCACACGCGCCATACATGATCATCTTCTGTATGAAATCCATCATATATCATTATCATCTGTATCTCTCTTCACATTTAGTAAAATCCATTCATTAAATTCCAACCTTCCTCTTTGTTCTTTTTATACTCACTCATTCCTCAAAATCATGTCAGATTTGCTATGAATTCTGTCACAAATCACCTGACCATTACTTTCTAATGGATAGTAGTACAAGATCAGTATTGTTTTCATCTGCATATACTTGTCTTTTCAAAACCTAATTTGCAGACAGAATCAGACCAATTACTCATTAAATCCTCCAGCAGTAGGTTCATGGAAAATTCATTCCTATCATATGGCAAGAGACCACTTACTCAAGCACATACCTGCTCATTGTAGGAGAAAAGTCCTTAGACTAGGTGCTACATTTCACTAATACATTGTATGGCTACCTTACATCCCAAGAACAAAAATATAGGTGTTATTATTGATCGTAAAATTACCCAGGTATTTAAATCTTGTAAAAACATTCAGATAAAACTGGTTTACACAGTAACTGGATATTAAAAGGCTAAGTGAATGATGGCCTACAGTACTAGACAGACCACAGGCAATTAGAAACATACAACACTGTAAATGGGATATGGAAACCTCGAAAAAGAATGGTGAACTGAAGCAGAGTGAAGGAATGATCTGTGATCTGATTCAATATGAAAGTGGTAAAGAGATCAACCTAATTTACCTAAGAGTAGCTTGATGGGAAGCAACTCTGTTTCACAAATTACTTAAAAGTTTAATATTTATTATTCTTCAAAAAAGAATGTCATCATCCGAACATTTAATTAAACACACACACACTATGAGCCCTAGCCTCAGGACTCTTCCCTCGCCATACAACAGTAGAAGCTTAAACATGCTTTTACAAACATATACTCAAATCCCTAAGACACCAGCCTTTCCTGTTTGTTTGTTTCAGGTGCAACTGAGATCATAACAGTCAGAAGGAGAAACTGGAGGAATCTTTGCATTAAAAAAATTGAATGCATAAGAAAGAGAGATCTGTGCAGGAATAACATGCACACTGCAGTCAACATCCGCTTTGCTGAAGGTAAACATATTTACTAATTAAATAAATCAATTCTCCTGGTGTTTTCAAAGATTCCTATGAACTGAGGGTTCTTAGCCCTGAATAAACTTTAAAGTTCAGGATCATTTGAACAAGACAGTCCTTAGACAAAGTTCTGCAACAGAACCTCTTACAACTGATGGATTCCATTAAATTTTGGTTTTGTTTTGGCAGCTTTGGGGGGCTTTTTAGGTTATCAGGAGTGTGCTTGTAGGAAATGTGGTGAGAGTTTGGGGGGGGGGGTTGTTTATTTTACACAAATCTGGGAATAAATCTTTAGCTCTCAGCAGACCCCAAATATTCCATGTCTTAGGTAGAGTCCTTACCACCTCTTTGAAGAGATTTTGGGAACAACTTACACTGAATCTCAAAAATGTTTTGAGGCACAAACTGAAGGCACAAACCAGATAGAATATGTTGTGCAAGTCTGGACGGAGTAATGAATTGCTGCTGAACATGATTGCTTTCCACTGATCTGAGTGGCTGAAAGGGCCACTGATTATGGTGTAAACCCAGCAAAAAGGTCAGTATTAATTTAATTGTTGGCAGAAAATAAGAGAAGCAAGATACGACAAAAAGGCACAGTGCTGTGATCGCAATTAAAAAGATGTAGTTTAAATACACATTAAAAATGATTATGTGCTTAATGTATTTTCAAAATTTGAATAGAGATATTTGCAAGGGTGAGCATTTTGTGACAATAACACAAGTACACAAGGTTTACAACAGTGCTATGGATTAAAAAGGGAAAGGGTATAAACAGGAAAGCATGGAATCAGAGGACAGTTAGGAGGAAAGGATTTCTAAAATCATAGAATATCCTGAGTTAGAAGGGACCCACAAAGATCATCGAGCCAGCTCCTCACTGTGCACAGGACCACCCAAAAATCAGACCATGTCATATTTGTTGCCTCTTTCACTGCACACCTTCAAGAAGAATTTGGTATGTCTTCTGTACACCCTCCAATGTGACAGTTGGAGATGACAATGACCTTTCTCCTTAGCATTCTTCCGAACGGATAAACCAATTTCATTCAGCTTTTCCTTGCAATTCATGTGCTCTAGACTACTAATCATCTTGGTGCACCTCTGCTGGACTTGTTCCAGAGCCTAGTGTGACGTACTCCAGATGCCATCTCAAAAGCATCAAGCACTGCTGGCTACACTTGCTAATGCAGCCCAATATGCAGCTTACCTTCAGTGCTGCAAGAGCACATGGCCACAGATGTTTTGTATTTAAGTTCTTGTTCACCAGCACCCCAGGTCCTTTTCTGCAAAGCTATTTTTAGCCATTCAGACCTCAGTTTATACTATTGCACAAGGCTTTTCCATCCAAGATTTTGCATTTGCCTGTACTGAACAGCATGATGCATCTCTCAGCCTACTTCTCAGCCTGCTGAGGTCCTTTCTGAATAGTAGCCCTGTGTGGTGGTTTTACCGTGCTAGACAGCTGAATACCACAACCACTCTCTCACTCCCCCTCCTCAGATGAGGAGGGGAACATGTAAAGGAAAGAACAACTCACGGGTTGAGATAAGGATAATTTAATTAAAGAGAAAAAAAATATTTTAAGGAAATATTATTATTAATAAACAATTCAACTAAAGGGAAAAAAGGGAAAGGGGAAGAGGGAAAGGGAATAGCAAAAAAAAACAAGTAAAGGCTATGTGGAAGTGCAGAGGAAAGAACCACAGAATCACAGAATAGTCTAGGTTGGAAGAGACCTCCAAGATCACTGAGTCTAACCTCCTACCTAATGCTAACAAATCTTCCACTAAACCATATCCGTAAGCTCTACATCTAAACGTCTTTTAAAGACCTCCAGGGATGGTGACTCAACCACCTCCCTGGGTAGCCTATTCCAGTGACTAACAACCCTTTCAGGAAAGAAGTTCTTCCTAATATCCAACCTAAACCTCCCCTGGCGCAAGTTTAGCCCATTCCCCCTCGTCCTGTCACCAGGCACGTGGGAGAATAGACCAACCCCCACCTCGCTACAGCCTCCCTTGAGGTACCTGTAGAGTGCAATAAGGTCACCCCTGAGCCTCCTCTTCTCCAGGCTAACCAGTCCCAGCTCCTTCAGCCGCTCCTTGTAAGACTTGTTCTCCAGACCCTTCACCAGCTTCGTTGCCCTTCTCTGGACTCGCTCGAGCATCTCCATGTCCTTGTAGCGAGGGGCCCAAAACTGAACGCAGTACTCGAGGCGCGGCCTCACCAGAGCTGAGTACAGGGGGACAATCACTTTCCTGGACCTGCTGGCCACACTGTTTCTTATGCAAGCCAGGATGCTGTTGGCCTTCTTGGCCTCCTGAGCACACTGCTGGCTCATATTCAGCTGACTGTCAACCAATACTCCCAGGTCCTTCTCTGACAGGCAGCTTTCTAACCACACATCTCCCAGCCCGTAGCTCTGTTTGGGGTTTTTGGGCCCCAGGTGCAGGACCCGGCACTTGGCCTTGTTGAACTTTACAGTTGACCTCGGCCCATCGGTCCAGCCTATCCAGATCCTCCTGCAGAGCCTTCCTACCCTCGAGCAGATCGACACATGCACCTAACTTGGTGTTGTCTGCAAACTTGCTGAGGGTGCACTCAATCCCCTCGTCCAGATCATCGATGAAGATGTTAAAGAGGACTGGTCCCAGTACCGAGCCCTGGGGGGCTCCACTGGTGACCGGCCTCCAACTGGATTTGACTCCATTCACCACAAAGAAATTACTCTCTATTTCCCACAAATGAGCGATGCTTGACCACGTCCTTGAAGCAGGGCCTCAACGCACGTAGCCGGTGTTCGGGAGGAGGACAGACGTTTTCGCAACGAGAGCCCACCCCTCCCCTCTTCTTCCTTTTTCCACCTTTTATTGCTGAGTGTGACATCATATGGTATGGAATATCCCTTTGGTTGGGTTAGGTCAGCTGCCCTGGTGATGTTTCTTTCTCACTTTTTTGCCTACACCCTAGGAAGGTTAGAGAGAGTCCTGATGCTGTGCCAGCACTGCTCAGCAGCAGACACAACACGGGTGTGATACCACTGCTGTTCTAGCTACAAGTGCAGAGCGCAGCATTGTATGGGCTGCTGCAGGGAAAGTTAACATCCCAGCCAGACCAAGTACAACCTGCCACCCAGAACACCAACTGCTTCCCACGATTTGGTCTCATCTGCAAGCGTTCTAAGAGAACATGCTATCTCATTGTCCAGGGTATTAATAAAGACTTTTAAACAGTATTGGTCTCAGTACTGGTCCCCTAAGCATGTCAGAAGTGCTAGGATTCCAACTGGACTTTGGGAAATGGTATGGAAGTTACTTGACTCACACCACTGAGTCTGAAGCATAAGCACTGGGAGGGAAGAGAAGAACATAAAGTATGATCACAGGAGTAACTCACACCACTCTTGGCCATTGTTTCTGTAAATTGCTGTTACCCAGAAAATACTGTAGATTATGAGTGACTGTCCACTTCTATGAATGTTCCTGTTTACACCTGATTTTGACCTGCTGAGATTTTCCATTGATTCCACTGATGTCTGGACTTCCCCATCTTGCTTTTTATAGGAAAAACAGAAAGCTTTCCATTGCATACTGTTCTCACCTAGTCCACCTTCTTACACTCAAAGTTATTTAAAAGGTGTGGCTATTATAAACAAAAACTTTAAAAAGTTAGCTAGAATACAAAACAATACAATATAATTTCTAAATTTATTTTGGATAGCAAATATTGTATACTTACATGGTTACAAATGTATACAATGTTTACATGTATACAAATGCTGTACGCTTATACATGCTTACATGTACAATATATATATTTTATTTTTTGTAAAAATCCTCAAGCTTAAAAACTACATTTCTTTAATAGCCAGAAATACAGAAACCACTGTATTTCATTAAGGCTTGTTGCCTCTACTTTTACTGCTTCTATTTTACAGGTAATTGACATTATTCCCTTTAGTCATTCAATTTCTCAACTGCCTTTTCTTTCAGCATACATTTAGCAACTCTCAGTACAGTTATACGTGTTCTGCTGACACTGCCCCCATATCTTGAATGGTATCTGTTTGTAAGTCATGGTTTTGCACTGCCTAACCCACAAAAAAAAAAGCTGTTATTAGGATCAGTATAAACAGAACATATCCAAAATGGCAGTGCAAATTAACACAACGGATCAAAACTGGTATCTGAACACAAACTTCTGCATGACACCCAGATATTTTTCTGTCTTCTATATCTATCTATCTAGAGTTCTTTTCTATCTAGAGATGACCACATAGGGTATTATTAAAAATTCATAATGCAAATGAAATTAAAGCAAGGCTTGAACTCTTCTAATGTGTGTATCTAGTCATTTCAACTGCTTACAGTTCGCTTCACATTTTAAGCCTAATTCAACAGAAAAAAAGAAAAACAGACTATGGGTTTCGAAATATGCATAAAATAATGTAGTGAGGCTTACATGACTTGGACTCTGGTGACGGTGGAGAGATGTTGGATACGGCAAGGTCACTCTTTGACTTTTTAGGCTTCTTTGCATTTACCTGCCAGGGTTTATCATAACTTCTGAAATCTCTCCTTGTCCCTTTATTTTCTGTTAAAAGAATAATATCAGGCAATTATAATATTTTTAGGGTCATTTTTGAAATACTTCATTAACAATTAATCCAGAAAATTCTAGTCTTATCAATGCAAATTGAAGTCAGCTCTTTTTGCACTCTTTTTGCACATGATAAACTTCATGTATTTCTTCTATTTCTTCATTTTCCTAAACACCAAAATTAAGAAATTCATTAATGTTTTTCACCTAACAACACATCTTATTTTTTGTTAGGAAGAAGTCTTTAACCTCTGTTTATTCTGTAACATTTGACTGCCTATGCTTAAAACTTTAAATTATATATAAGTAAAAGTTAATTTGTCAAGCAATTGACTATAAACAACTGTTGGAGATCTATTACAGTCTGAAACAGATCATCAGTCAATTTTTAGATACAAACCCAAACTTCTAAGAAGAGCTTGTACCAGAATATCAAAGTTAAAATTTCTACTTTAGAATCACAGTGAATATTATTTTGGATTTGTTTTTAATGCTTCTGAAGATCTACAATCATAAATTATTCACAGTGGAGTTCACAACATAGTGATAGCATCTTAAGTGCTGCAATAATAGCTTGTTGAAAATGTGGGTAGTAAAAAAAAAAAAAAAAGGAAAAAAGAGTAAAGCTCAATAGAAGCTATTTTTCACATCCATGTTCATGATACGTATACTGCTGGCTATATGAGCTCAGCCTATGCACATGAAATTAATTCAGTATCTACTGGACAAGCAGGATTTATTGTACATGCCCAAAACCACAGAGTAACACCTCCTCAGTATGAACATGTAAATCCAAGAAATAATACAGGAAAAGTATGGGAAAACTATAGTGGAGACTATGCCTTTCCAGCATTCAGAACATACCTGATGTTTCACTCTCTGCCCAAAGGGCAGCAGAGCCAGACAACGTTCTCTGAAGCTGACTGCGGTTCCCTTGTTTGGACTGAAGATGCTCAATTAGAAATGGGATTGGCTGGTCAGGTGTCTCCGTTATCAGCTTTGTCATCAACTCCTTTAGAAAATTTAGACAAAAATGAAAAATTAATGGAATATTGTACCTAACCTTATATTTACCAAAGTAGAGGACCATTAATAAAGGAAAAGACTGTTTGCAGGTTTTAAGAAAACAGCTGGTAACATCCATCTTCTCAAACTAATGCTAGCTTTGCCCGATGAATTGATCACATCTGAAATTATCTTAGCTTGTACATACATTTACTTGGTATAATTTATACAAAAAATTACACAAAATAGTGTAATTAGTGTAAATAGTGTAACCAGTGCTACCTGCCAGAATTTACCCAGAACAACCTGTTCATTCAACCATTCAGAACAAGAACATTTTCAGAGCAGTGAGTAGCTCTTCTCTGACCCACATAGGTAAGTTTCTTCTGCATGAAAGTTGGTGTATCAGGAGGGTTGATCCATTTTTTATTTCACACAGACATGAAATAGTGAATACACATTCATAACTGTGAACTTCAAGGTCTGATCAAACTCAGACAGCTATCTTTTAAAAGAAGTCTTCTAAACACTTTACTGTATAGGCACAATCAAATACTTTATTACATTGGTGCACACATGGATACAAAACCAACATAGGCAGGAAACCATTGCCACCCTATGTGATGGTATTTCATTACTGCTGATACTTCCTTACTGCTGGCCTCACAGGGTTGCAGAAAGAGAAACAGTCTTGATTTGTTGCTCAAATTCTTCCTGGCTCCCTACACATGAAACACAAATTAGGAATTTAGAAGGAAGATGCGGCTCTGTGCTCAGCATGTGTTCTGAGTGGAAATCAATGACTAATGTGGGAGGTGACCCTGAAATACACATAGTTCCACAGGAGAAAGAAAGAAAGAAAAAAAAAAAAAAACACCTCCACTGAAGTCAATAAATTACAGCAATGTACAACAAAATCATGAAAAAAAAAATAATAAAACAACAACAAAGTTGTTAACGCTCAAGTTATCAAGAGCAAAACACTCAAGTTATCCAGCATTACCATACTGGAACAGCTTGTCCAGAGAAGCTCTGGATGTCCCATCATCTGAAGAGCTCAAAGTGAGGTTGGAAAGGGCTATGAGCAACCTGATCCAGTAGAAGATGTCCCTACCCATGGACAGATGATCTTTAAGGGTCCCATCCAACACAAACCATTCTATGATTCTCTAAGCTATCTGCAAGCATAAATCTTACCAGAACTTCCACAGACTTAAGTTTCACTCTTCATCATTTCCGTGCACTAACATTTAATTAACAATTTTTGAAATAATAGGAGTTACTTGGTATTACCATCAGTTAGTTGTGTTGGAAGAAGACAGTTAAGAGTGAGCATAACAAAAATGTCTGTCATTGTTCAAGAGGTATTTGGATAATACCTCAATAATATGCTTTAACTTTTGATTAGCCCTGAAGTGATCAGGCAGGTGGACTTGATGATCGTTGCAGGTACCTTCCAACTAATTATTCTATTCTATTCTAAAAAAACAAAACAAAACAAAACAAAACAAAAAAAAACAGTAAAAGATGAGTAACAGCATGCAGTACTTGCAAGACGCACTAAGTTACATGTCAAGACTTTCTATACTTTTTACTCAAGTAGTGGTATAAAGAATTAGGTATAAGTGAAAAATTAAACAGAAACAAGCTTTCCATTTCAGAAAGAGAAATCAGATTTCAGAAAACAAAAAGGAGAAAATATCTCATCCTAAAAACATTAAATGAGGATCATCTGTGATTTGATTTTTGACAACTATCTACAGGGAACCTAAAAAGGTATAACTTCAGCTAGACTATCTCTCACTAAGGTAGGAGAAACCCTCTGATATATATCATACAGGAAAAATCCAGAAGTTTAAGTAATTCATCTTTTGATTGCTTAGCAACACTCTAACAGCAAACCTTTTTTTTTTTTTCTCTGCCAAAATGCAAAATTAGCGACAAGTGGAAAGATGTAATCTTGTGCTTGTAATGGGCCACCATAGCAGCAGGAATTCCACTGCAGAGGATTCTATTACAAAAGGAAAAGTGTCATTCTGTAACAGATGACTTGTAATTTAAATCATTTATTTGAATCGTGGCCTGAAAATATAATTTTTCTGTCTTAGATTAATAAAAACAAGATGATAAGAACTGAGAGACATGCATTGATACTATTAATTTTTTAAGCGATGAATGGCTGGCAATGTTAATAATACACTACAGAATTAATGTAGCTCTAGAAAAGATAATATGGAGATGCCCAAATGTCAATATAGAACCAATATTACTTTATTATTATTATTGACTTACTTGTCATATATAGTAAGAAATGGTCTTTAATTAAAAGAAACAGACCTAATACAATAGAACTGATTAAAGGGTTCTTTACCTTATACTGAGATACAGCAGTGAAACTGAAGAACGTAACTGCACAAAGTTTTGTTTTGTTTTGTTTTGTTTTTAAAAAAAAGCTATTCAAAGGTGTTGTGCAATCAGCTTCTATGCTCCTATTGAAAAGGATTACTTTACTTTCTGTTGAAATTTTGATAATAGGATCAGAGTGATCTAGAGGTCTTTGTTACCCCACAGCATCATCAGTTAATCAATTACACTCTGTGACAGCAATTAAAAAAACCTTTATAAGACCGATAGATATAGGCTATTTTTATCTATTTGGAGTAAGTAACAAATAAATTGTGTCAATACTGTACACCTGAAAGAAAATTAAAAAAAAAAAAAAAAAGAGAGAAAAAAAGAAATTATGTTCCTTCTTTATAAAGAATCTTCATAAAATGGAAACAGTATACAGTTCAAAAAACAAACAGACAAAATAAATAAATAAATAAATAACAACATCACTTATTTATGTGGCATCAAAGGACCTAGCTCCATTCACTCAAGCCTCAAGCTATGCTCTCCAAGCTTGTGACAAGTGGAAAGATAATACTCTTGCCATCCATAGCAAGCAGGCAATTACAAGGAAATATGTTATTTGCCTGTTGCTTGGCTAAAACACGGCAGGGAGGAAAAATTACACACAGGCTGTACTTAGCACTCAGCTCACATTTTAAGTAAAAACCTCATTTCACCTCCAATGAAGTGTATATTATAGTTTAGGAATGCCTACATTAGGGGAAGTCTTATTTTACCATCATTCCCTATTAAAAGGGAAACTGTCTTAAGCTTCCATTCAAATTATCTGAAGTTCATTTGATGCTCTCTGTTGCTTAGATGACATCTTAACAGACAGCAGGATATATGTACTCCATGGTACTCTAAATACACTCTTACAAGTTTAAAATAGTTCAAAAAAGATGACAAAAGTGAAGTTATTAAATAGAAAAACTAAAGTGTACAACAAGTTACAAAAATAAAATTCCTTTCTGGTTAGCAGCAGTCTGATATGACTCACAATGTGCTAAGTAGATAAGTTCTCACACATACACAAAAAAAGAAAACAGACCAACATTCTCAATGAAGCCGCCTCTGCATTAACAGCAGAATAAAAATGGCACAAGATAATTAAAGCTGGGATTCATTTCTTATGAAAAAATCAACAGATAAGTTTCAATTATGCATAAAAAAAGAAACACAAGATGTTTTTACATGTCTAAAAATATTACATTTTTCGCCTTTCTAGCCCAAATTTTTACATTATTTACTTTTTCCCAATTTCACCTATTAAAAAACAAACAAACAAAAAACACTTTTGTCTACCTTTACAACATGTTTTTCTATATACAGTAAATCTCATGACAATTAATACAAATTAATGGCATATTGGGTCTCCCTGATTCCAGATGAACTGTCCATCACACATGATCTCAAGAGGTGAAATAGAACTGCAAGATTACTACAGACTATAGCACTAGGGTGAAGACATTAATTTCTTCTGCTTCCCCACTGTACTGCCCCAAATCAAGTTCTGCCCTGACCAGAACAGGAAGAATTGGCAGAAAGGTGATACAAGCTCCAGAAACACTGGCAGTCAACTTTTCCAAGGATGTTAACTTGTACTGTACTAATCAAAAATAAAATGAGTTATGTATACTTTCTTCTGTAATGTTACATTCATATACTTTTGCATTAATTAATTTTACTAAACTTTATATGCTAGACTTTTAAAAAGTTATAGACATTTCCAAGACAGAGATTCATGCACATATTAAAAAAGGCTGCAAAAGATCTTGGGGGAGGGGCGGCGGGGAGGGTGAGGGTCCAAAGTAGTGACTTAATATATTAACTCTTTATAAAGAGAATAATTGTTCACTAATGTGTGCTGTCCTGAGGTCCTCTATTAGTTATTCACTGCAGGCTCAAATTTTAATTTCCCTGTGACTGTCCATGCATTTAATACAAACAAAACAGTCTTCGCAGTCTATTAATCATAGGCCAAATTACAAGAAGGCTCTAATTAGCTATGTCTAAATGCACCTACCAGGTTATTAAGGTAATTAAGAGACATTCTATCTTACGCTGTAATTGATAACAGTAACTACACAACAATTACAGGTTTTGCTTTTATCTATATAGATATCTACAGCCTACAGAACAGCATGCACAGATTTTGGCTGTACCGTGTTCTTACTTCATGGTTTAAATCAGATGTTTAAAGCAGTCAGAGTGAATTGCCCTTGAAAGACGTCTGTCCCTCTCCTGATCAAATAAAGAGACTAGGTGGCTTAGCTTGATCTTCAAGGTTTAGGTGAGATTCAGTTCAAAATTAAAACAATTAAATAGGGTAGCCTTCACACAGATGTTAGTTAATGAAGTCAAGGGAACCTAGAAAGCTGCTCAGTTGACTAGGCAGTGTATGTCTGATTAGGATAAAAAGAATTCCTCTCCAGTCTCTATTGACTGTATTGACTATTTATCCATTGACCACAATGGAGCTTAGACATTTAGAAGACATGCAGATGTATAAACTTAGCCTTGGTAATCACTTCATGGCAGGCTGTAAGTGAAAAAAGAAGATAAAAAACTGAGTGAAAATATGTGTAAGGAAGGTAATTTTAATAGACAGTACAAGTGATTGACACATTTGTTCTCTAGAACCCCTTTCTGATTTGTACAGTAATAACCCAATAAATTTTTAAAAAGCAACCAAGGGGTAAAATTAAATTTTCGCAATTCTTAAGTGAGAATGGAAAGGTAAACATCATTGCTTCTACCACAAAAGATTATGTTCTATAGAAATAAAGGAAAAATACCAGCTTCCTTCTTTCAGAAAATAGCCAGATCTTAAACCTTCTTGAGCAATTCAGACTTAAAAACAAAACCAAACAATCAATCAAACAAAAACTTATGGAATATATTAAAAATGGACTTCAACATATTTTAAACACTCATGAAATTATCACCTATGAAATAAATTATTCAACACAAAGCAAATCCCTGCATAAATATGGTTCATGTCCCTGTACCATACTTGTTTCAAACTAATAGAAAGAGAAGAACAGTTGAGAGGAAAGCCCTCTAAGATTAGTAGTACCATTCAGCCTGTTTGCAAAAAATATTCAGACATTTACCTGGAACTGACTACAAAATTCCAACCAAAACCAACCACCTCTTTCTTTACTCAAAGCCTCAACACCATCCATTTCAGCCCTAGCTGTGCAGATGAATTCAGAATTGGCATTACATATCATGGCACACACTCCACAAAGAAATTACTTTGGAAATACAACTAAAGAGAAAGTACAAAGCTGATATCACAGTCCTCAGAGTACTGATGCAAACAAAATTCCCCCAGAGGTGGAACTGTTAAGGAAAGCCATAGTACGGTAACATTTTCAGACTTAGAATACTATTATTCTAAGTCTCAAGCTGATCTTTTCATAGCTCAAATCAATATAAAAAAATGTTAAACTTTTGGTTTGCACAATGACAGATTTTGAAAAAAAAAAAAAAAAACAACACTTCACTGAATAAGTAAAAAAATCCTCCTTAAATATTCATCTATTAATTATCTTTACCAGTTCTATGACAAAAGATCAGTTCCTCGAGCTATGCTACTAACCATACACTTAGGGAGCCTCCAGAGAACAGAATGGATGCAACATATTCCATCCACTACAAACTCTGCAAACCACATAATCAATTCCCTCAGTTGGATGAACTAGCCCTAACATAAATCCAACTCATGCACATAGCAGTTGATAAAATATGCATCACTGATCTTAAACATCCAGAAACAAAAACCTTTTGCATGTATGAGGTCTGGTGGACAATTTCAAAGTTCCACTGAGTAATCTCATAATAGTTTATCAAACTCCACCATGCAGGTTTATAGCTTGTGCAGTAACCTCAGCAGCGGTTGCCAAGTTCTAAGAAGAGAGGAACTCTGCAGAGGACCCAGGGGTCCTGGTGGACAACAGGTTGGCCATGAGCCAGCAGTGTACCCTTGTAGCCAAGAAGGCCAATGGCATCTTGGAGTGCATTCCTGTTCTACTCTGCCCTGGTGAGGCTACATCTGGAGTACTACATCCAGTTCAGAGCTCCTAATTCAGAAAGATAGGGATCTTCTAGAGAGAGTCCAAGGAGGGTCACAAAGATGATTAAGGGCCTGGAGCACCTCTGGTATGAAGAAAGGCTGACAGACCCAGGTCTGTTTGGCCTGGAGAAGACTGAGAGGTGATCTGATCAATGTTTATAAATATCTAAAGTCCTGGAGGCAAATCACAGAATCACAGAATTGTAGAGGTTGGAAGGGACCTCAAGAGATCATCAGGTCCAACTTCTCTTTCAAATGAGTGCCAATGACATAGCTACAGGAAGTCTGAGACCTATCAAAAGAAATTCTGGGACCCTGGGAAGACAACTAAAGGACTCAGGAGCACAGGTAGTGTTTTCCTCAATATCCCCAGTAATGGGGAGAGACTGGGAAAGAAACAGGTGAGCCCAGGTCATCAATGCCTGGCTCCAAGACAGGTGCCTACACTAGAACTTTGGGTTTTATCATCATGGAAGAATATTCAATACAAGAGATTTGCTGGGGCCTGACAGGATCCACCTGTATCTGTGAGAAAAATCTCAAATAATTTTCTTCAGATGGGATCTTCTGTGAAGCTATTTTATTCGTGATTGCAATGGTGGGCATCCTGTCAACCAGGAGTGCATTTCAGTGAACAAATCATAACCTTTTATTCCCTATTACCCGACGCCTGATCACCTCCCCTGTTTCCTCATTGGCTGAGTACTACCGGTTCACAAGCTACTTGACGCTCCTCTATACCATATATGTACAATTTTTCTTTTTTTTTTCAACCCTTTAATTTCTCCTTTCTTATGCTTTGAGAACTTGTGATCTTTGTTTTACTGTTCTCACACTGCTCATCCTCTTTTCCTCAAGCTTCTGCCTTATTTTGGAACAGTGAGGTCTTCTACTGTCCACTTATCTACTTAGCATTTCTCCTTATTATGACTACACAACTACCTTGTAATAAAGAAAAATAATTCTCTACTGCAAAAACACAACTTTGTTTCTCACATACCCATGGGGGGAATGTTTCTGGGTCCCTAACCTGGTGAGACTGATGGAGATGGCTTTAAAATATGAGCAAATTTGGAAGAGAACACTATGAACACCAAGGATATGCCAAGTGATGGTGCAGCATTGCGTGAGGATGGCAAGGATAAGGGCAACTGTGCCACTCCAGGGAGCGCTGTGGGTTCATGAACACATCAGAAATGCTTGCATCCCAATGCACACAGTATGAGGAACAAATGGGATGAACTGGAAGCATTGGTACCTTCCCAGAGCTACAACATCACTGATATTAGCAAGACTTGGTGAGACGAAACCCACAACTGGAGTGGAGGGCAGGTGAGGTGGAGCTGTTGTGCTGTACATAAGGGAGTGATTAGACTGTACAGCCATGGCCATTAGGGTGATGCAGTAAGGAGCCTCTGGGTGAGGATTATGGGGATGGATTGCAAAGCAGACGTTGTATTGAGTGTCTAATATCAACCACCCAACCAGGACAATGGCACAGATGAGCTATTCCATAGGCAAGTGAGGGAAATATTAGGATTAGTTGCCTTCGTTCTTCAGGAAGGCTTCAACTTCCCAGACATAAACTAGGAATACCATACTGCCACAGCAAGTAAGGCTGGGAAATTCTTAAGGCAACTTCCCATTACAAGCACTGAGTGAGGCAACTAGGAAGGAGCCCTCCTGGATCTGTTGTTTGAGAACAGGGAATGGCTTGTGGGAGAGGTGACGGTAGGTGGCTGCCTTGACCACACTGATCATGAATTAGTCGAGTTCAAAATTTTTGGTGTAAGGAGACAAAAGGTCAGCAGGGTTGCCACCCTGGACCTTAGGTGAGCAGACTTTAAGCTTCTCAGGGAACTAGTTAGCAGTGTCCCCTGGGGATCAGCTCTAAAGGATTTATGGATCCATGAGAGCTAGCCACTTTTCAAAATTCACCATTTAAAAGCTCAGGAGCAGGAAATCCCACTGTACTGCATGTCAAGAAAGTAAGGCAAAAGACTGGACAAGCTGAATAGGGAACTCTGCCTAGAAGTAGGGCAGAAGAAAATATATGAGCTCTGGAAGCAAGGTCTCACTTGACAGGGAGAGTACAGAGCTGCAGTTTGCATACGCAGGGAGAAAACAAGAAAATTCAAAGTCCAATTTAGTTGACACTTGCCTCTGTGGTTTTGGACAACAACAAAAAAACTTTTTTCAAGTAGATCAACAGCAACAGCAGGTCCACAAGAAAACCTGGGCTAATACTTGGAGCAGATGGTCACCTAACAAGTAAGGAGAAAGGCGTGGGCACTTAATGTCTTTTTTTTTTTTTTTTTTTTTTTTTTCTCCTCAGTATTTGTTAGTAATTACAGGTATTGGGCTTCCTGGACTTCAGAGTTGGAGTATCATAACTGGGGGAGCAGTGACTTTCCATCTGTGGTCACTGGAATTGTAAGGGAACAGTTGTATAGCTCAACATTCAACAAGTCCATGGGGTCAGAGGGTATTCACTCCAGAGTGCTGAAGGAATTAGTGGATGTCACAGATAGACCCCTCTCAACAGTTTACCAAAAGTCATTGGAGTCGGCAGGTCCCTGTTGACTGGAAGCTAGCCAACACTATATCCACCTACAAGAAGGGCAAGAGAGAAGATCCAGGAAATTACAGACCTATTACTCTAACCTCAGTCCCTGTAAAAGTTATGAAGAAGATTGTCCTGGGTGCTATTGAAAAGCACTTAAAGAACAAAGCTATTAGCAGACATAATCAATGTGGGCCCATCCTGCCTTTGTAATTTGATCTTCTGTCATAAGGTCATCCACATGGTGGATGAACAGAAGGCAGTGGACATAATCCTTGTGGATTTCAGTAAGGCCTTTGATGAGGGCCTTTGCCCTCATGGCACCCTGCTGGACATGTCCAACTGCGAGATAAACAGGTTCACACTGCACTGGGTGATGAATTGGCTCAATGTTAGAGCTCAAAGCATTGTAGGAAATGGAGACACATCTGGCTGGTGGATGGTCACCAATGGTGTTCCTCAGGCGTAAATTCTAGGGTCAGTCCCTTTCAACATTTTTATTGATCTGGATGCAGAACTGGAGTGCATCCTCAGCAAGTTTGCTGATGATACTAAACTGGGAGGTGCTGTTGACTACCTGGGGGGAAAAGAGGCCTTGCAAATGGATGTAAATATACTGGAACACTGGGCAATCAGCAATGGCATGAAGGAAAGGTATGAATGGCAAGGGAAAACACCAGGTTCTGCACCTGTGATGGAGCAATGCTGGACACAGGTGTTGTGGTTTAACCCGGCTGGCAGCTAAACACCACACAGCCGTTCGCTCACCCTCCCCCCTCCCTCTCTGGGATGGGGGAGAGAAACGGGAAAGTGAAGCCTGTGGGTTGAGATAAAGGCAGTTTATTAAGATAGAAAATAATAATGATAATAATAATAATATGTACAAACAAGTGATGCACAATGCAATTGCTCACCACCCGCTGACCGATGCCCAGCCCAACCCCGAGCAGCCGGCCCCCCCCAGCCCGGTTAGCCACCCCATATATTGTTTAGCATGACGTCAGATGGTATGGAATACCCCTTTGGCCAGTTTGGGTCAGCTGTTCTGGGTTTATCCCCTCCCAGCTTTTGCTGCACCCCCAGCCTGCCCGCTGGCAGGACAGAGCGAGGAGCTGAAAAGTCCTTGGCATAGTGTAAGCATTGCTCTCCAGCAATTAAAACATCAGCATGTTATCAGCACTCTTCTCATCCTAATCCAAAACATAGCACCCTACCAGCTACTAGGAGGAAAAATAACTGTCCTAACTGAAACCAGGACAACAGGTAAAGACTGGGAGATAAGTAGCTGGAGAGCAGCTCAGCAGAAAGGGATGTGTAGGTACTGGTCAACAGCAGGCTCAACATGAGCCAGCAGCATGCCCTGGAAGCCAAGAGGGCAAACTCGATTTTGGGGTGCATTAAACACAGCACAGATAGATGGTCAAAGCAGTGATTCTCCTGTTATATTTAGTGTTGCTGCAGTCTCACCTCGATTATTTCATGCAGGTACTTGAAAGCACCCAGAGGATAGAAACAAAGCTGGTAAAAGGACTGGAAGGCATGTCCTGTGAGGAGAGGCTGAGGATACTTGGATTGCCTGGTCTAGAGAAAAGAAGGCTGAGAGGCAACCTCACTGCTCTCTGCACATTCCTGAGAGGAAGCAGAGAGGGAGGCACCGGCCTATTCTCCTTGGTAACTGATGACAGAACATGCAGGAACAGCACAAAACTGTATCAGGAGAGGTTCAGACTGGACTTTATGAAAAATTTCTTTACCACAAGGATGGTCAGACACTGGAACAGGCTTCCTAGAGAGTTAGTTGATGCCTCATGCCTGTCGGTGTTCAAGAGAGATTTGGACAATGCCCTCAATAAAATGATTTAACTTTTCCTTAACCCTGAAGAGGTCAGGCAGTTGGACTACATTAGCTTTGAAGGTCCCTTCCAATTGAATTATTCTTTTCTAATATCTACCTGAATCTCTTGCTGTATTTTTCCTTTGAGGGTTTCTTCCTCACATCTTATTTTCGATATTTCAGATATCTTTGACCCTAATTCATTATATCACTTTGAATTCACAACATAGCTTCAAACACCTTTGCTCTTTGGCTTTATTGATGAAAGTTTTCCTTTCTTCCTTTCAATCATTTCAGACAAGAATGCTGTCAAAAGGGAGGACACTGGTACTAAGTTACTCTAAAACATTAACTACTTAATGGTAGTAGAACAAAAGGACAAGAACATGCTATCTCTCACATATGCCAAGCAGGTCAGCAGTATCACTTTTCCTCCCTTGCTTTTCAAATCACAACTATTTTCCATGATAGCTGCCACTTCTTTCAGCAGTCCTCTATCTCTGCATAACAATCTCACAGTTGTGGAACCATTCTTCCTATATCATTATCTGGACTCAGTAAGGATTTATCAAGCAAGGGTAGTTCATATTGAAGTAGAAACACCAAGGTTTCCCTCAAGTGTAATTCTATCCTGAAGACAAAGCACTTCACTGTTCAACCAAGAGAATGAATACTGGTCTTCTGAAAGGTTTGTAGGATGTAAATCAAAAGGACAAGGGCTAAGAAAGAGTATTACAACGTAAACTGATTTCCTTAAATTACAGCCCTAAGACAACTCTGACTGTGCATTCCTGTCTTTCCTAAAGCCTAGCTCAACAAGTTATAGCTGATCTTTTTCTGATCAGCTGAAGTAATCTTTTTTCAGTTTCAAGGTCTAAGGTGAAGCCATTCGTTCCTCAGTGTTCAATGATTCATTACTGTAAGTGTTAAAAAAAAAATCGCATCATATTTCCAGTTTAAGTTTCATTGACAGTTTCTACATACCTGGAATAGACTAATAGACACTTTTTTTTTTTTTTTTTTTTTTTTTTTGAGGGAGGGTTATACTGGAAATTAAAGGTAGATGGTAGATATTTTCATGGCTGCTAAGCACCCACCAGCTGGTCACAAACTCCTGCCCCCTGCAGAATGGGGGAGAGAACAGGAAGAGCAAAAGCAGGAAAAAAATGTGGGTCAAGATGGAGAAAACTTCCATGGAGAAATGAAGAAAGAAAACAAACAAACAAATACATAATAAGTGAATCACAGAATCATTAGGGTTGAAAAAGACCCCCAAGATCAGATGGTCCAACTGTCCCCCTACCACCAATATCACCCACTAAACCATGTCCTTAAGCACCACATCCAACCTTTCCTTAAACACCTCCAGGGACAGTAACTTCACCACCTCCCTGGGCAACCTGTTCCAATGGCTGACTGCTCTTTCTGAGAAGAAATTTCTCCTAATTTCCAACCTGAACTTCCCCAGGCGCAACTTGAGGCCATTCCCTCTAGTCCTATGACTGGTTATCTGTGAGGTTGACCCCCAGCTCCCCACAACTTCCTTTAGGTAGCTGTAGAGAGCAATAAGGTCTCTCCTGAGACTCCTCCAGACTAAACAACCCAAATAGGTATTTTGATCCCACTGAGATATTATGAAAATGGCTGGGGTCATCCCCTCCCTGGGTGGGCACCTGCAAAGGCAATCACCCACCACTTCCCACAAGCAGACTGATGCCCAGGCAATGCCCAAGCCATGACCAGTTTGAAACAAAATAATCCCCCGTTTTTTACTGCTGAGCATGACATTACACAGTATCGAATATCTGTTTGGTCAGCTCAGGTCAGCTGTTCTGGCAGTGTCATTTCCCAATCTCTTGCCCATCCCAGCTTGCTCTCTGAGGAGTCAGAGCAAGAAACAGAGAAGACCTTGATGCTGTGCAAGCACTGTTAGGCAATAGCTAAAACATTGGTGGGGTGTTACTGATAACAATTTTAGTCACAAATCTAAAACACAGCACCATATGGAACGCTGTGAAGAAAATCGACTCCATGCCAGCCAGACCCAGTATAGTACCACTACAGTAATGGTTATTAAGGGCTTATAGTTGGAGATTAGAAGGAAAAGGTTCTATTTGGGAAAAATAAATAAATAAATAAATAATGACTCAGAAAAGGACTTAAGCGTAGGTAGTTTTGATGCATCAGAAGTAAATAATTATAAAGCCATGTGTCTGCTTAAAATGCCGTGATAATCAGATCACTGTTGTGTGACTGAAAAAAAAATTAAGCATTTCTTTCCTTCCAGAAGCCTATCAAAAAAAAAAAAAAAAAACACCAACACCTTTAGGTCTTTTTTACAATTTATGTATACAAACATTTTGCAGATTGCTAACAATTATTTCTGGATGACTTGGTCAATATATATTTTCATAATGTATGCAGCAACTACCACCCCTGTCATGTGCTTTTATGTTTTTGATGTTTTGTTTTTTTGTTTTAGGCTGTATCAATTATCCCAGTAAAGTTTAAAAATGTAAGTATATGTTTCAAAATTAGATCACACATTAGATATGCTGCTGATAAATTAAAAGAAAAACTTACCAGACATACATGTTGCCATTTATCAGTTCTCATATTGTGGGTTGTGTTTTTTTTTTTTTTTTTTCTGGTTCTTATTTTCACAATTTAGGGGAACTAATCTGATCAATTCATCAGTGCTTAAAGAAAATTACTATGCAGGACAAGATTTTATATTTTTTCCAGTAAGTGTCTCATAATATCTATGCACAATATCAGAAATACGATATTAATAAACTTGGTCTAGAAATTAAGAGTCCCAATTTCACACTACTTAAAGTCCCAGTTTTCAACACAGTTACTCTTAAATTTTCTGGCAGAAGAAGCACCTAAATCCAAAGTTGGACAACGTGATGTTTTGTCTAAAAGCTGGTGAAAGTACTACCTAAAATTCCTTGCAAGGAACACACCCATTCCATCCATAGCCTGAAGCTGCATCACAACCAGCAAAGAACAGGCCTACCTATAGGGCAGAAGCAACAACCCAGGTACCCCTACTTTCTTTACTCCACTATTACCTGAAAGTTGTGCGCTGGGTTTTGTTCCCCTAAAGGCAGCACAGCCTCACAGAAGGTAATGTCCAATCCATTTGGACAGAACTTCTAAGAGCTACAAGTTTGATAGACTTTTGCTGTGCTCCACTCTCCCCCATTTCATATGGCTGTCTACTACTTTCTACACTTTTGTCTATTGTACACACGCAGCATATACAACTGAATAATAAGATTATGGTTTTGTAGAAAATCACTAAGTGCTTAGTGGCAACACAAATTGAATACACTTGTGATCGAGTCATTGCTTTAGAGGTCCAGTGAAATTCTCATTTAAGTCAACAGTGAAAATGCTGTTAACAACAGAAGCAAAAAGAAGATAAAAGTCAACTTCTGAAAAGCTCAGCCACATCCAAAATAAATTCATAGCCTAAGTAAAGACTCTTTTCTAACACCAAGAGTTTCAGCATTGCTTAATTTCACAGTATGGAATTTTCCTAAGAAAGAAAGTGTCAGGCTAACTCAGAAACCAATCAGTGAAATATCTCAAAGCAATCTGAAATAGATAACAAATACAGAGCTTAAACACAATAAAAAAAATTGTTAGAGGAAAAGGATTTCTTGTTTTAATGCAGAAAAAAAATACATACTTACCGCGGCAAAATATGCAGAGCTGGAAAAACTGAATATACTCTTTTATTATTATCATTATGGGTACATGTGGAAAAAAATAAAAAAGTAAAATAGATATTCCAGTGTTTTGCATTTATTCAAGTGAATGCATTCATTAGAATTGTAATGACTGGACAACTGAGGTAAATCGTAATTCATATATTAATTAATGTATTCATAATACAAACTCCAAATTCTACCTAAAACATAAAAGCGTAATTCATTCTGTTTGTAGAAGACTTATTTGCTGTAAAATTACTTTAACACAAATTTGATATTACAGGCTGTGATGTATCTTCAAGTTACAAATGTGCATAGTCCATGAATTTTCCATGTAAACAAGTCAAGTTAAAAACATTTACACATAACAAAATGGCTCTTCATATACATGAAATATTGACATGCAAAATGAACAAGCTAAATTTTCTTCACTTCATATTTCATCACTTTAAAAGCTTGTCAAAATTTTGCTAGCTGTGTAAAAAAAAACAACTGGTGATGACTAGTCACATTACAAAGGCCTGATATTTTACTCAATGTCCTCTGAAGACAGCAGTACTGGAGTGAAGAAAAAGTGACAACAGGACATTTATGACATTTACATGTCATCTGTTAATGTTAGAAAATTTGCTTAAAATCATTTTCCTACTTAAAAAAAAATAAATTATATTTTTAAAAACTACTAACCATATGCAAAACCATAGCACCCAAAGCAGAACACCAGCAATAATGAGCAGAGCTTTTCCACTCTCTTCCAAAACAACAGTTTCCTGAGGAAATTACTGCAAGTACATTAAGGGTGCATACCACTAGAGGAATTTCCCACTGAAAACTGTTTTGTAGTCATCCATACAGCAAAAGAGAAGAAAAGTGCACTCAAGATTAGGGGGTGAGCTCTGGGCGCACTTATCAGAATCCCAGGTGAGTACCTTGGCCATCCAGCAGAGAGAGGCCAGCAGAGGGCTATCAAAATGATCAAGGAACTGGAGCATCTCCCCTGTGAGAGGCTAAGGAAGCTGGGACTATTCAGCCTGAAGAAAAGGAGGCTCAGGGGTGATCTCATCAATGTCTATAAATACATGAAGGGGAAATGTAAAGAAGACAGACTCTTTCCAGTGGCGCCCAGTGACAGCACAAGAGACAATTGGTACAATCTGGAAAGCAAGAAGTTCCATCTAAACATCAAGAAGCACTTCCTTACTGTGCAAGTGACCAAGCACCGGCCCAGGTTGCCCAGAGACGTTGTGAAGTCTCCTTCCTTGGAGATCTTCAAAAGCCATGACATGGTCCTGGGCAACCTGTTATGGGTGGCCCTGCATGAGCAGAGGGGTTGGACCAGATGGCCTCCAGAAGCCCCATCCAACGTCAGCCATTCTGGGGTTCCATAAATTTGCAAGAGTAAAAAAAGAAATCCTAGTATTATTAAAATGCCCAAGTACAAATTTCAGCATACAATTTCAGACCTTTTGGGCCATTTTGAGGCTGTGACCCAATTCATGGTTTGGACTGAAATTGAAATCAAGTCACTTGCATAGCAGTATTTAGGTAGTGACTTGCTATATAAAGTATTCTGAAATTACTCATTAAACTAAGATACCAGAATCATACAGTGGCCATAAATTTAAAATTAGAAATAATGTATCTATCCACTGACATATCTACTTTATTTAATCAAGGTCCTTAAAATAAATTTAATTCTGAAGTATAAGCACAATCAAATGGATGATTTTAATCTAATGGATTTTTTTAATAATTTTTTTTGAGCATGGCTTATTACAAAAGAGAGTGAGTGAATCTTTTTAATTTTCAGTTCAACCATTTAAAATTAAAGCTTTTATTATTGGATTTCAAACAATAATTTAAAGGCTTGCAGGCTTATGCATGTACAGGGGAATGTACTGGGGACATTATGGGCCAATAAAAGACTTCAACATATTAACTGAAAGTTCAGGGAAATTTAGTTACCCCAAACTAAAATTGCATCTTGATAATCTCCATAATATTCATACCATCAGTTTGACATGACAGTACCCCAAGTACAGAAACCGTAAGTGAACCTTTGTAATCTGATACACTTTAGGAACACATTTTTTTTTTAATCCAAACACTTCAGGATCAAACAAAGCCAATCATGGGGAAGTGATCACAATGCAAGATTGCTGTTTTAAGGTAGCTGCCTAAATAACCATACTACAAGCCTGCTGACACTGCTCTGCAAGGAGGTGGGAGGTGTGTCTAATCCCTGCAGGCTGAACAGGACACTGAGCACAGGATCTCACAGTCTCTGAGCAAGCGAACAACAGAAGGACTCTGTTGTTACTTCTTCTAACCATATTTTAAATTTAAAAAGCAAACTTTGATCTGTGCTTCTTTTTAAGAAAGACAGTTCCTGATCTTCTAGAAAAGATGGAGTGCTCTAAAAATAATTAAAAAAATAGTAATAATAAAAATTAAAAATCAATATAAAAACACAAACCCTGGGTAAACAGGTTCTTTGCTTTCCTAGTTAAGGCTTTGGATGGTGCTTTTACACACAAATACAGTAGGATACCTGGGGCAGAATGCCCTGAAGTCTAATAAAAATAACAACTGGGAATAGACAGTGTTAGACTGCATGAAGTTACAGGATGAAAGTACCTAAGAGCTTTAGATTAATATGAACAAAATTTGTATCTTGGCTGCATACAAAATTGTGGCAAGCAGCCCCAGCTGCAGGGAGAGGTGATAGTGACATTGTATTTCAGGTTTGAATAGGATTGGATTCATATAGATTAGCTTGAGCTTCTCAAAGTTACAGACCTATCAAATATAAAACTTCATCATTTTTAAAGATGTATGAAACACACTTAACATGTTTAAAGTTTCACACTTAAAGAGTAATGACTCAAAAATAATTTAGAATATTGATTCTGTAAGGCCACTGTGGGATCTTCTGTCCATGTAATAGAGTCCTTAGATGTAAACAGCTGTGGAGATTCATATCTCCTGAGGTCTGACAGAGTTGGTGTTCTCTGACCATGCCTACTGTGTGCCCAACATTAATCCCTTAGAAATGCACTAAAGCCAAAGTTAGTGTCACACATGCAAAATCTCATTCAGACATTAAAACCTTATTTTCAATGAAGCCTTGGCCTGATCGTTCCAGAATATGAAGTTTGCCTCTGCAAACTGCCACTTCAATGTCTTCCACACTTTCACCAGCCCATGCAAGTAACACATAATATATAAACCATTGGATAATGGACATTATGAAGCAGCAGACAGATGAGCCTATGATGGCAGAAAAATAAATATTCACAGCCATCAGGTGCCCATTAGCAGACACTGTTCAGATAGCTTTTGGAACAAGGGACAGTATATCTTGCTTTATCTGTAAAAGGCAAATCAATATTACTTCTCCCATGGAAAAAGGATACAAGGAACATTGTGTTACAACAACATCACATTTACTCAAGCTGTATAGAAAGATAAACATGAGATGATGTTTAAATAAATTTTACTTTCCAGTTATGTAGCCAAAGTTTTTAAATATTCTGTATTAATTCTATGTATTACAATGATTACATTTTTTTTTAAATCTTGACCCCCCCAAAAAATAATTTAAACTGTTCATAGGGAAGTTCAAATAATAGCCAGCAATTACAGTCATACAAAATTGAAGACAGGACTCACCAGAGGACTAAATAGGGAAGTTCTAACACAGATTTAATTATCCTGACTTTAGCTGTCAAAGTTAACCCTATATTTACTCAAGTAATGAAGTTAACAGATGTTTAGAATTTAAATTATGTCATTTACAGATTTTTCTCTAGCAAAGCAGCTAAATAATTGTTGGTAATAGTCTAATCACACATTTTATTCATGCATTTTGAAAAGATGACTATCTATGCAGATATGCATATTAATTTCCTATTATTTACCTGTGAGAGGCTGACTTGGTCCCATAAGACTTTGTACCAATTTTGTAATCAGCTTTTTGAATAGAACTAAATATTTATTATGCACCAATACAACAGAGATTTCTGAACTAGAAAGGTCAGAATTTGTTGCCATAGAAAAATTGGGATATTAATTTTCACCACAACAAAATACAAAGGGTTCTTTTATATCTGTAGAATGTATATACTGCAAGTGTGGCTAGAACTCCTTAAAGTGATCTGAATAGTTTTAATACGGTATGTTAAAATACAAAAGGATATTTCACATATAAACATTTACTTGATCGATTTAAAGCTACTTGTATCCTTTTTCCCAGCTACAGGAAAGGCTACCCTGATTTGCCTTCTTCAGGTAACACAAGATACACAGTATCTTAACCAGAGTAATCAGGAAAGCCACTGAAGACTATTTGAACACAGATACCCAATAGCTCTCAAGTGCCTTTGGGAACACACCACCTCGTGTGTTTGGTTCTACACAGCTCATACTCTGTGCTCATCACAAATATAAAAATCTCCTTCTTTACTACTATAATTTCTAAGTAATACTTTTACACTAGTAGTAATTTTAAATGTATTCAGTTTGGTGTAGTTGACAATTTTGTCTAATTAAATACACATTCGTACTTTCCAGTGAAAAAAATTGCAAAACCCACAATGAAATCAGAATGGAGAGATTTAGTTTCTTCAAATGCAAGAACACAGTAATCTTTTGCCATGCAGAAGCCATCAGCACGAAGATATAATAATAAAGTTTGATAATAAATACATGAATTTATAATACAAGAATAAGTACCTAAATAACTAGGATAACTAACCAAAAAAATCAATATTTACCTTTTTTTTTTTTTTTAACTACAGTTTAGGGAGTCTTCTATCATTTCATGTATTAACATCATGTAAAACCACCACAATTACATGCTAGCATATGGTACTGGCAACTGTTATGATATTGGTGCACCTATATTCGACTTCAGGCCCAACTGGGAAGACACATTAGTGATTCCAGTCCAGTTGGAAGTAAAATCTGCCTGTGATTGCTTCCATGTGCATTTTTACCATCCACCAGTTAAGTAAAAATTACTTATATAACTTCCCCCCTTTGTGAGAAAGAAGACAGAGAAACTACCTTATTTTTTTTAATTATTTTTCTTAATATTGCTTTCAAAATTCAGACATTTCTAACATGCTTTGGCTTCATGGATAATCTTTTCATTTCAAGTTAAATTAAAATAGACACTTCTGCTGCTCAAAGCCGAGAAACCTCTGAGAATGAATAACCCATCAGAGTCAAACTAAAAAACAAACTGAATATCAGGTACACAGGAAAAAAAGACACGGGTGTCAATTTTGACCTAAACAGTGCAGGCTAGAAGTATTACTGTTTAGACTACAACATGAACAAGAAGAATCAGATGTGAGAAGTGCAGAACCAGGAGAAGGAAAGGTTATCACAGAGCTACCACGGGCCACATGTCTCCAGCCACCTTCTGAGGTTCCCGGGCTGTTTGCTGCTAGCACTACCAGATTCATTGCTCTGCCTGAGCCCTGAGAAGGTACAGGCATTGCCTCTGTCTGTGCAAATGGCCCAAGCTTGTGGAACAATCCTCAAGCTGCTGCCGGGGTCTCCCCTGAGAAGCAGGACCCTTTAGCGTCAAGGTTTGAATAAAAATACACCTGGCACGTCTGAGGATTGAACCCTGGAGAATATGGAGCCTACTGAGACAACTAGTGAGCTAACTGCCTGCTCAGTAAAATCTACAAAGTGAAGTAAAATCTATGCTTGCAAAGAAGTACACAGCTTACCTTCTGAAAAGACATGCTCCAACCATTCTTCTCAGATCCCCTCTATGCATTTATTTGCTTACCTCATCTACCAGGAGTTCTCATTTGCAATGTGTCTGGACTATTTCTAGCACTGTACGGTACCTTTCCCTTGCTGCAGCCAGCAGATGAAAATACGATATAAAGATAATAGAGTTTTTCAGCTGATATGGATTGAACTACATATAGGAAGGATAGCCTATTACCTTCCTTTTGCACATCTTGAAATACACCCAGCAAAAAAAATATCACCAAATTCCTTGAAGGCATTGAAAGACAGCAATTGGCAGGCATAACTCAGTAGTCATATTAAGAACAATCCTGTTATCCACAGAACATTTAGCTTTGTTTATTTAAAAAATACTGCGCTTTATTCTAATCCTGGAGGATGTAATATCAAAGATTCATTTTAAATTCTTTTATCAGGACAGTGCATTACTCAATTTATTTTTGCACCCAAACAATTCCCTATGCAAAAACATAGTCACATCACCTTGTAACCAGGAATAACATTTATTTTACTTTGTTGTTGTTGTTGTTTTTTCCCACCCAGGTTTAGCTACTGGAATCACAGTGCCAGAAAATACCTCTAACCAGCATACAATTGCATTTACACAGGTGGTGTTACAAATCAGAGAGAGATCTGATCACTATCAGAAGAGACAAGCCTCTTACCCTACTCCCATGCCTTCCCGACTCATTGTATTACAAAGTCTCTTCCTCTGAAGGACCATGCATTGGAAGACCAGATCCCCACACAGCTTCTGCATAGAAAGAGGCACTGGAGGACATGCCTCAAACACTTCCTCCTCCTCCCAGGCTGGATGCCCTACAATCGTGCCCAGAGAACATGGCCACAGAAAACAGCCACTCTCTTCAGTAAAAGAGAACTGATTAACTGAAGTGAAAGAACAGCGTGTCTGCTGTACCCTGCACAGGAAAATATCTAACGGCGTTGACGATATACAATAGATGTTGGATACAGTGGATTACAGCCAAGCACACATGTAACAGAGGAGATGGTCCAATGCCAACTGCACTCAGCTATACAGCTGCAGGGTTGGTGCAGGCTCTGCTAAAGGCAAGGGCTGTACCTGTCACTGAACTATAGTGGCACGTAACTGGGTTCTGCCCTCTTCATTTCTTATTTAGATAAATTTCTTGTTGTTTTTCTTTTGCAAATCTCATTTCTTTTGTTAAAAGACTATGCTTCAGAGTTAAAAAAATAAATAAAAAAGCAACCAACAACAAACAAACAAAAAAAAAACACAAAACACCATACTTGAAAGGTTTATAATTGCTTGCATAAACTTGTGATTCATTTGATATAAATCACAGTAATCTCATACTCTTAAAACGCATTCCATAAAACTCACACAGCTTCCCTTTCAACTTGAATATCATTATTTGAACAGCTTTTGTATAAAATATAAAAATAACTCTCAAATACTGGCTTAAATGAAAAAATCAACCATCTGGTAGGAAGCACATATAGTGTTCCCTTTTCCCACAAATATATATATAAAACATCAATATTATTGATATACATCAATAAACAATTCTGAATTCAACTGAGGAAATAATTATGGATTGTCTAAAACTTGCAGAGCTCTCTTTAATAAACTGTTGAATTTTACCAGGCATCTAAACAAAGTCCACGTTCTTCAATGTTGCATCAATCAATAGGCCTGTTACTATTACCAGATTTGGATTTTAGCACTATAATGAAGTACTACTGAAATTTGGAAACACTTTAAATGAGCCTGGGTCACACAATTATTTTGATGTTGCAGAACACCAGAAGAAACAAAGTGAGTGTTCCAATAAGGATATAGCAAAAAGATGCTAAAAGGACATTTTGATTATTATAATGGCCCTTATTATTATCAGATCCCATTTTCTGTAATAATATGGCAATTTTTATATGCTCAAATATTAAACAAAAACACTTTAAAAGTAGATATGGAAAAAACATTCAAGCACTTTTACAGGAGAATAGCTATCATTAATAATGTCTTAAATTCAAAATGCTTCCAGTTATTGTTTTTTATTTTTTATTTTTTTGAATCAGAAAAAGCTTCAAAATGCCTAGGACTTAATTACAGCTGAACACAAATGGTAACATGACATAAAAAAAGGTAAAGGAATTTGTTGGTCATGACTAAATGCCCATCTATTCCCAGTCCACATTTTGACCAAATACTCTTCTGGGAATAGTCTTTTTTAAAATTTATTTTAATAGTTCATCTAATTTAGTAGTTCATCTCTAGGAAAATGTAGTAATGCAGGTGTGACAGTCTATTCTCATGGACTTACTCAATTCTAAAGCAATAATCTAGCTTTAGCTGACAGCAGTGCCCAATTTTATAACCAGAAGTATTAAACATTCTTAACACTACTTCTGAAAATGCACTACTACTTCGTTTGCATTCCTATGCACTGATTTAATTTTATATGGATGGTCTTGAGCTTGAACCACTACTGGTCAATGCAAAAGAGAACCATGAAGAGGGAGGACAGAATAAATGTCATTGATCTCGATGGCCTATGTTTTCCACAAACGATACATCATTTTGTTCTCTATAGTCAAACCACAAAGATAGCTTGTAGGAGCTTACAGAGACAACAAAAATATCAAGCCGGTCAGCCAAGTAAGTATAGTTCAAAGTCAACTCATCGCAAAAACACTGCAGGTGGCTTTAGCAATACATTTCAATTTATTAAACTTAAAGGTTTAAAGGATCTGTGCTTTTCAACAACAACAAAAGAATAACACATTTCTAGTCTGCTTTAACTTGCATGTTGCTGTCAATCACTATCTTCCAAAAACCATGGCTCTAAATTTTACACTATCAGATCAAGTGCTCTGTCCTGCACCTGGGAAGGGGCAACACTGGCTGCATGTACAGACTGGGTGACGAGACACTGGAGAGCAGCCCTGCAGAGAGGGATCTGGGGGTTTTGGTTGACAGCAAGCTGAATATGAGCCAGCAGTGTGCCCTGGCAGCCAGGAGGGCCAACCATATCATGGGGTGCATCAAGCATGGCATTGCTCATCAGTAGGGGAAAGGGATTGTCCCACTCTGCTTTGCGCTGGTACAGCTTCACCTCGAGTACTACATGCAGTTCTGGGCACCACAGTGCAAAAAGGATGTGAAAGGGTTGGAGAGTGTCCGGAGGAGGGCTACTAAGATGGTGAAGGGCCTAGAGGGGAAGACATATGAGGAGCGGCTGAGGTCACTGGGCCTGTTCAGCCTGGAAAAGAGGAGGCTGAAGGGAGAGTTCATTGCAGTCTACATTGCAGTCTCCTCATGAGGGGGAGAGGAGGGGCAGGCACCAATCTATTCTCTTTAGTGACCTGTGGTAAGACCCACAGGAATGGTGTCAAGCTGTAACAGGGGAGGTTCAGGCTGGATATCAGGAAGTTGTTCACTGTCACGCACTGGAACAGGCTCCCCAGGGACGTAATCATGGCACCAAGCCTGTCGGAGTTTAACAAGTGTTAGGACTGTGCACTTAGTCATATGGTCTGAATTTTTGGGTAGACCTGTGTGGTGCCAGGAGTTGGACTCGATGATCCTTGTGGGTCCCTTCCAACTCGGGATGGTCTATGATTCTATGATCTGCACACATCTGCCCAACATCATAGCATTAGGAAGGAATTTAGCATAGCATACCTTGCATTCTAAGGACACATATGGAAACATATATGAAGACATAAGCCAAAGTATAAGTGACCCAACTACTGTTAATCGTATTATTGGATCTTTTTATTTTGTACTTCTCAGTGTAACACCAGAACTTATGGCTGAAAATTAGATCATTCAAGTCCAGATTCATATACAATGCTACTGGGAAAAAAAAAAAAAAAAAAAAAAAAAAAAAGCTGACATATGTATATAGTTTTACCTTCAAGATGTGTCTCATGGATTGCTCCTGATTTGTTCCACCAAAAAGTTACTGGAATACTCTAGTCTTTATGGACTCTTGACTGATGTACGTAATGCAGAAAATCTTCCTCACACTAGCTTTCAAGAGCAGCTGAAAACTATGTCAATACTGAACTGAAGAGTCCCTGAAATAAGGGGATGTTAGATACTTCTGTTTTGCCTCTGGGAGGACCAAGTGCATTGTGCATTGGCTGCAGAGGCTTAAAGCTGACACTTATCATATCATGCCCACAAATAAAGTAGGCCTGAGATAATGGGGACAGCTAAATAAATATCAGCTTACATAATCAGGATGTAGTTTTCAGTCAGTTATTTAACCTGTAAGTTACATATATGAACACAAAAATAAAGCCATTTTTATATTATGCAAAGCATAAGCATGAAAAAAAAAGAAAAATTATGAATATAGGGCTCTGTGTAATAAAAATGTAAGTTAATGACTAAATATTTTCACAAGAAAAAGATGGAAGTAAAAAGGAAAAATAACAGTATTAAAAGAAGTCATCAGAAATCATGAGCTCTAATAATTAAATTATATGGATCAGTTTATTAAAATAACCATCTGGCTCAAACAAGGTAACTGCAGCATAGAAACAAAACTAGTATATTTCCAAAAATTGTCATTTGCGCCTCAAATATCTCCTTCCTGCAAACTGTCACAGGCAATCTAGTCAGCATGCCCTCACTAACCTACCCACGACACTAACTGCTGCATCCATGAGCTGTCCTCTGGGTTAGGTTTTGAAACAAAAGACTAGAGCACTATGTTTTATATGAAAGCTAGAGAATCAAGATGTTATTATTGTATATTTAAGTAAGTATTACTGTACTTATGACTGAGAACTTTCAGCTGGTAGCAAAGGTAATTTTTAAGGGAACATAACTGAGTTGTACCTTTAACTGCAGTTAGTCCATCATTTCACATCAAATACTTCTACCATCAAAAGCACAATGGTTTAGGCAAGTAAGAATCACTTCATTTCTAGAAGCTGAGATCTGGGTAATTTTAGAAGACATGCTAAGTTTTTGGGTTGCAGAGCTATTTTTAATAACAGCCAAAGCATTATTAATCTCATTCTCCAATGCTTTTTATTTAGAAAACAATGCATGCAATGCAAATCACTCATGTATGTTTTTGTTTGTTTCTGACACAGCAAGTAACTTCCCAGCCCTGACAGTGATTGTCCAATTAAAGCTTCCTGATGATTTGATTGCTGTTGATTTAATGTTAGACTACCTCTGCCTGGTTATGAGTGAAGGCCTTACTCCTGTGAATCAGAGCCTTGGTGGCTACAGCAGAGCTCCCTGTGGGAACAGGGTGTGTTCACGTGGCCTGTGCTGCAGCCTTAAGACTTCTCAGTGCTCTGAAGGGCCACACGAAGAAGGGGAGAGGGGAGAAAAAATCAAATTTAAAAAAAAAAAATATGGAACCAATTAATGGGATTAATAGCACTGTCAGGCACTGAGGCAGTACAAAGAAAGAACAGGAAGCACAAGGGCCATACGAGCTCAGAGCCCTTCTGTGAGAGCTCCTAAACCAAGTGAGACCTGTAGGAACCAGAGGAGTTTGCAGTCTTCAAGCAGATAAACAAGACAGATAAAGGAAGGGGAAACACAAGCACAGAATAAATACATGTGAGCAATGCAGCAGGACAACAGTTGCACAGGCAGGAACAGAAGTCAGATAATGGAACACCATTTCAATACCCTGCCTACTGGGTGCTTTTATTTCGTCTCCTGACTCTTTTCTTAAGTTCTTCGGTGTTTAAGCAAATGTTAAGTGGATCTTCATTTTTGACAACTTCATTCTTCTAATCTTTCCTCTATTACCATAGGAAAACATGGGAGAAAATACCCTGAGTTTCTTATTTACCTTTGTTCCTTTTTCATCGCTGCTATCTTGTTCTTTCAGCTACTCTTGCCTCACAGAAAAAGAAATCTTGGTTTAATCTGATGCTCCAGTAATTTAGTCTTCTCCTTGTGCATCTCTCCTTTGTTCCATATTGGTAAGTCTCCATTCAGCCTTCACCTCCAAATAGCTTCACCGTCTTTATGCTTCTTAGACTACAGGCATTATTATCTACAGATATTATTCTGAACCAGGGCACACTTAGGAAGAGGTCTGAAATATGATTCTTTTTTTTTTTTTTTTTTTCTGGGGGCTCTAGATCATGCAAAAGTACATGTCTGAACAAGACACTCAGTACGTTGCAGCCTGCATTCTCTCCAAGGTTAGTCCTGAACAGAGTTCATCCTCAGAGCAGTTATGGATGATGCTTCATGATCGCAGACCCAGAGGGATTTCTGCATCTGCAAACTGTGTCCTTGTCCTCAGTTTGTGTATTCCTGGGCATCTCTACTTTGTTCCGAGTAGAACAGTAAAGAAAAGAATCTTTAAAATACTTAGGAAGTACAGAAGAGAACTTAAGGACCTTAAAGGATCGTTCCAAATTTCTTTGAGATAGATATCTGACCAGAGAATCCTCCACAATCACCAGTTTACTCTTCCACCGGACTGCAATGCAATCTTGATGAAGGAGTTTGTGGCACAGCAGCCCATGATAATATAAGTGCTAAAGACACCTTTAACTCCCTGGCAAATCTATACCCAAGCACTATTGCTAAGATTGAGTACTAAAAGTCTGAGTCAGACACTGCAAAACATGCACATTTCCTCCTAGTTCGTTATGCCATCTTCCCTAATTATTCAGCTTCCTCTGCTGCTCCTTCACAGATGGGACTGGGCTGGGATCTGTGACATTCTCCTCACCTATGAGGAATTGCACCTTGAAAAGTCAACAGCAATATGGAGCTAACTTAAGCACATAAGCTCATGGTACAAAGGAGTGAGCAGTTACTTAAACTCAGGGAGTGATACAGAGATCACTTATGCACATCACAGCTTCCTGCTGCAGAGGAAGGGAGCTGCGCTCCTCTTTGCCCTCATTCTCTGGCCACGCACATTTTCTCCCCTGAGCCATCAGTGTGCTCCTCATCAGCCCACAGGCTGAGCCACCAGGCTAAACCAACAGAACCCTTTTCACTTTGCAGACTTCATTTTCTTCCATTTCAGCTTCCCAGACAGGACAGCTGTAGAATCAGACAACCACCAGTGCTCATACTGGTGAGAGCAGCAGGACTGGGCATCCAGGGCTGAAGACACAGGACCTGCACCAGCTGGCAATTAGATCAGCCTCTGAACCTGTGGCTCTGAGTGTGAAACTACAAGAGTAAAGCAAGTACAAATGGGAGGAAAGATCTAATTAAAAAGACTCACAGATGAAAAGACCTAAACTCTCATGATTCTTGTCCCAGAAACCAGCTACTCCAGAAGCGAACAAAAGAGCTTGATAAGCTTATTGTTCCAGCTACTATAGAGAAATCTGGTGTGTGAATAGAGTGATTTTACTCATTGAATTTTGCGGAGAGCTGGCAAAAAGCAGAGAGAGGAAGAATCCTTCGTATAAGTACACAAGAAGGTAGCAATTTCCACTCTCTGTATGGACAGGAATTTTGCAAGAGGTGACTGACATAAAAGTCTTCTACTTAAGGAAAAGCAACTTCATATGTTCTTCATTTTGTATGGGCATTTCCTGTAAGTGTAGCACATTTTCTCACACTGCTATTTGAAGTTACCTTTAAAACAGGTGTTTCACTGGAAACTGTATGTTTAATTCAAATGTGATACTTGAATTTTATATGAATAAGGAAAGAAAAGTGCTCAAAATAACAGAAGAACAAAACAAGAGGGACATTGTAACTTCAGCCTAAGGACTCTCCCTGAACACTTATGGATGGAACTAAAAATAGCTATTCCATGAAAAGGAGTAGCCAGAAGAGAAATTAACACAGCATGGCATAGGGTACCTGACACAAAAGTTAAGGCCATCAAAAATGTGTCTGTTGAAAGCTTCTTAAAAGGGTATTACCCTCTATACTGAGAGTAGATATGGATGCTTGTGTGGTGTTGGTAAAGACATAAAGAGCACAATCACCTGAAACACATACTTACCTACATCCCAGAATTAAATTTTTGTTCCTCCTGTCAAATGAGAGCTGCTTTTCACAACCTTCACTGATTGCTCAAGCAGTACAATGCCTTCATCAAGAGAACAACATTTTCCTACCACAGCTCTATTTCAAAGATTTTGCTTCCAGCTAGGTTCTAACTGTTTCTCTTGGTTTCAGATGGAAAAGCATCATCTCTTAGCAGAGAAGATATCTCTCACATTTCACAGCTAGGAGAATAAGAAAAGTGTGCATCTGTACAAGAATGAGAATAGAAAATAACAGTAGATAACCTCATTTTTATCTGAATATTACAGACAATAAGAGGTTTGCGTAGTCTTTGTTCCATGAGCGGATGAACATATAAATGCCTGAAGTCACATCCCTTTATCCAGAGATAAAGTACATCTCTTACTCATACAAAAGAACATAAACTTTTCAAAAAAAAAAAAAAGTTAAAAATAAAAATTAAAGAAAATCAAAACAAATCACAATAACAAATCATCAGTCTCTTTTATTATTATTATTATTGCTTTTTTTGTGTCTGCAAAACCAAAAGGTAAAAGGAAACAGGGTGTACAGGGGGAATTTCAGAATGGAAATGCAGGTTAGAACATAACGAGACAAAACTGCAGAAGAGAGGAGATAATGAGAAAAAACAAACAAACAAACAAACAAAAACACATTTAGCTGCTGGAGGACTGGACATTCAGTGAAAGGATGTGGATATAAACAAGACAGAAAATGGGAAGGACTGAGTGGGAAGAAAAGACATTGAAAAAAGACAGAGTGCTGATTAGACCTTCAAAATTAGAGCCAAGCTGTAAAAGAACATGATGTTAAAATGCTCTTGAATATTATGTTCCCAACTCAATTATTTTAATGCTCCAGTTTAAAAAGTAACACTTTCTTTTTTTTTTTAAGAAGCAAGCACTAACAGCAGGCATCCTTCTAGGTGTGTCTGTTTAGTCAATGTCAAAATAAAGAAGCTCACTAAGAAACCCACTTGCTCCATAAAGTGAAGGGGCATATCATGTGTAGTAGGAGTTCAGTCTCAGGTACTGGCTGCCCAACCCTTTTAGAATTGTACTCCCCCTCAGAAGCTCCAAAGCAGCCAGAATGCTGACAGTGCTCACTCTCTGGTATGGATAGCATCTAGCACACTTGGAAAAGCCTAAGTCAGTAACTACAAAAAGTACATTAGAAATAAAGTCTGAGTTAAGGCCATTAAAGTTCTTTATTTAATATTTGACATTTACATTTGTCCTTTGTACCAAGAGATTAGATTAATCAAAAGAATCAAAACAGTTGAAGAGCTTACTTCAGGTTTAATTAACACCAAGCACTAAATATCATCCAAAACTTGGAAGAGACTTCATAATGTAATAAAAAGCAAAGAAAAAAAGAGTAGTTATAATAGGCTTATTTTGATCCAGGCTGGCTCATTACTATAGAGACTGCCAGACAAAAATCCAAACCTATAATTGTTCCCTTGCATGTCCTAGAGCACAGATATTAGACTCATTTTATTTTATTTTAAACAGGAACATCTACTAGCTCTAGACCTTAGCCAGGCTCCACGGGTACTTGATGGCGAGCAACTCAATTGAGAACTATTCCTCATTTTCCCAGCTATTTTATTTTTATTTCTTATTCCTAGATAGTTATGCCTTCTGCGCCTCATCTACAGAAAAAAGTAATTATCATGTTACGGGATTAAAAACATTAAAAGTTAACATATCAAAATGAAACTATTACAATTCCTTCATTTTATAATTTCATATTTTAGATACAAGTCTTCACATTTGATTTTTACTGTTGGGCAAAGAATTTAACTCTGATTTAATTTTTTAAATCAGATAAAATAATTTATTAATGATTTATTTGTGTATCTTGTGTCCAAAAGAATTTTTTAAAGCAATTAAGAGAGCTTCTATTTCCCTTTTTGTAAAGTAATGTTTTTGGAAACAAGGCTTATGTGATTATTGTGTATGTTTGTGACCACACCTGTATCTGTGACCTCTTTCACTATCTACTTAAAATATTTTTAAACCAAAGGTACAGACATCACATAAATGTAAGTTCTTTCAAATGCTATGAGATCAGCTAGTCAGGTAGAAGGACCAAAACATATCACCTCATGCAGGGAGGACATCTTTTCTTAAACCCTGTTACACCTTAATGGTCACAAAATCCAAGAAAAAAAAAAAAAAAGAAAAGTTATAGGTCATAGAACAGTTTTTTAATGGAAAAGGGTCTGTTTATCATTTGCATTATGGTTTTTCACTTGTTTTCCCTTAAAGACAACTTTACTAAGACAACTAGTTGAAGGCATAGCAAACACTCTGAAAAACAAGGGATATCTCTGTGTCATTTTTTCCATTTGACTTTCATTCCCCTTTCTTTTACTTCAGAGCACATCAAGGCTACCACAAAATCCTACTGTAGCAGACAACAACAAGAAAAAGTAATTAAAATTCACCTACAATCCCCCAGCCCCAACATGGGTAACACTGAGGCATTTCCAGACCACTGCTAGCTTCCACACGTCATTTGAAAAACAGCTAATATTAGCTCCTTTGAAAGATGGAGGGACTGCTGGGCTGAAACAATGCCACTAGATAACCAGGTAGTACTTCAAATTATGCTCATCATGTCTAGGTGCTAAAAAACTTGGTCTTTCAAAAGCTTCATCTAAATTCCTCAAATTGAATGCTTCTCTGGATAAATTCACATCATCCAGAATACAGACTCTTCCATACTAGGGACAGAATCTAACCAATTAAGCATAACAACAACATAAAATAAAAGATAATTTGAGCAAGCTCAAAAGAAAAGAACTGTGTGAAAGCATCCCTATCGTTCACATCACAGATACTGTACCTTAAAAAATAACTTGGTACTGTGAGGTGTAATTCACCAAACAGGTGCGCTAGGATATGTTAAGGCTTAAGTTTAAACTAGAAGCATAGCTACTTTATTTAAATAATAGAAGTCAGTGGACAATATACAATAATAGCATTTAGGGAAAAAACGTTTCCTATTGTAATGGATTCAGGAATTTTGTCTGCTAAAAAAAAACAAGGTAAGTGTGATCATGTGAACACAGTCTTTACGCTGTTCAGAATAAAAGTTATAGTTCTAAGCCCACATAACTTTAAGAAAAATCCTTAGATATGTGTATTTTGAGAAGTTATTTTGGCTTTTCATAGCTCAAATTACAGTTTCCTGGTTTTCATAACAGTGTACCTGCTTGATTCTTTTTAGCTGCAGTTCTATAAATAAGAATATTCCCAAACACTAAATTTATCTCGGAGCTCTTGAAGATTTATTGCACGCTGTTCTTAAGAGTGCTGATCCAGCTTTCAAATTCATAGAAACTAACTGTCAGGTTGCCCAAATGAGAACACAACTGAATGTGAAGAGACACAGTTGCACAGAAGTCTAAATGTATAGATACTCACAGGCATTACAATTATTCATTGAGATTATTAGCACAAGAAAAGAATTTGTTGGATTGGATGCTTGAAATGCAAAGTGGGTCAATACTTCACTCAGACAGAAATGAGTGGGTGCAGATTCTGAATACTCTGTCCCAGCCAATTTTAGGCACATACCTCCTGTTCACATTTTAGAATGATGAAAAAAAACAACAGTGAATCTTCATCATGGAAACAATTCAGATTTAGAATTCTTTTACATTCCAAGACTCAAATAGAAAATAAATAAATAAAACCAGGTAGTGCTATGCTAAGTGTTGCCACAAAAATCACAGAAGAGAGGGGTTTCTAAAGGGCATTCCTCAAATCTAAACTAGGTGTCTGACCACAGTGTTCCCAGATGCCAATAAACTCTTACAGATGTCTAAACTTTCAAAGTGGCAAAAAAAAGAACAACAAAAAGAAGAAAACATACACAACAGGGTAGATAAATCAGTTCCTGAAACCTGACAGAATCTGACATAATTTAGAGGGTTAGCTTAAAAGCTTACTGCCAGTACTAATAACACCTGCATGGCCTGGGTATTTTAGAAGTTGACCTATAGGTTCATGGGGATTTTTCCTGCAAAAAACATTCAGCACCTGTAAAATGAAGTGGCAGCTAAGTAGCAATTCTGAAAAAAAAATATTTCAGGACCTACAATCAACAGAGGGAGATGGGGCTGAAGTATGTAAATTGTTTTGCAATCTGTCTTAAGTCCTAGAATTGACACTGTCTCAGATGTACACACTAGTTCCCACCCACATTCCTTCCCACCTTTAAGCCATAAATAAGAATTTAACTAGTAAAAATGCTTGGAGTCAAGTGAATGTGTGTGTTACCATTCATAGCTGACTGGATAGGACTTCCTACTATCTGTTAACAGGTTCTGGTAGTCAGCAGGAGACTGATGCCTGCTGAGTCAGCCTCTGCTCATTAATTCTTTCTCCAGAAGGTTACTCCCACCTTTCTTTATAGAGATAGAAACAACTTTTTTTTTAACAAAAGGAGGGCCTATAGTCTTCTTGCACCTCACATGCCAGTACTTATGAACACTTTCACAGCGAGATAATTCAAGTGTCAAATCATACAAAAATTTAGTGAAGAAATAAAAGTGTACTCATCTGCATATACAGCATGAGCTAAAGGTGAAAAAAGATGAAGTCCAAAAGAACAGATGTTCTTAGATAGATACTGCTGGTTAACGAAGTACATAAAGCCCTTAGGTTGGTAAGAGGAGGCCAAAAACACCAGCCAGAAAAGAGAGAAGATACACTATCAGAAGAAGCACAAGCAACTGGAACAGAATGACCGACTGGCAACTAATTGCATGCACCACCCTTGACTGTAATGCACGGGAATTACCCCTCATCACTAGAAAGCCACCTAGTACTCCAGCCATCAGCTCACTGTGCAGAATTGTCTGCATCATCTGTGGTGTTAAATCCTCCTAATCCCTGCCCGTTCATTTCTGCAGGTATGCAATATGATCTGATTACGCACTGCCATCTCTGCCTTTGCCTCAAAAAGCCTCCATGTTCCCTCTCTGTTTTCTTCTTTCCTGTGATTGCCCTCAATTTCACAATGTTACTGTATGTGCTCCCTAAAATGTTGGCTTGAAGCATATATTGAGCAATTACAGTCACAACCTGCCTAGCAAATAACACAGCAGAAAATTGAATCCATGTCTACTCTGTTCTGTCTTGGTATTAGAAAATTAGTACTCACTGGGGAAAAAAAAAAAAAATAAAAAATAAAAAATGGCTGTCATCTATGACAACTGGTGATTAATTAGCATCAAAAACACAAGTGGTGTAAGAAAATGTAACTGCTTCTGAATGAAAGATTAACATAGGTCTCTCAACATATCAGAACTTTTACAGACATGAAAAACTGATGTGCCAACTGTGAGCACATGGTATTCTTGTTACACCGTAATGCATATATAATGGAAATACTAATATAGAGCATAAGCTTGACCCTATGTGTAGCTTTTGATCCATTCCTGTCAACTTCAAAAACACAAAGCCCTCAGTAAGTGGAAGACAAGATCAAGCACAGGCTGTAGATCTTCAAAAACTGATGAGAATAAAAAGTAAATCACCAAAATGAAATAAGACAAGTAGATCTTAAATGGATAATAAGGAAGTGAGAGAGACGAGAATTATGATCATTTTCTTCTTGGTGTTATGGACTATAGTAACCTTCAACAGCTACGTGAATGCTACAGCCTTGTATCCACTCCCTAGTTAGTATTCGTGTATGCAAAATCCACTTAGACCCAAAAAATCGCTTCCTGTTGCCCAGTAGCACACTAACAATCTGTGGATGGTCTGCAAGGTTTAAGGGATGTGAACAGCTTTCCACAGACTCTTTCAACCACAATGAAATCCCTATATCATAGCGACGAGGGAAGTATTTTGCAATGTATGAAAAGCTATAACAAACACAACTTCTTCGTTTTTTTTCTCTGCCATTGATAGCTAAAGCATCGTACTATTACCACAATAGAAATTAGTGTCGTACACTACTGAGAAACTAGGTTGAAACATGAAAAACTGACGTCAAGTCATCTGAATTTTAATGTGTAAAACAATGTGTTAGCTAATGAAAATTTAGAAGAAAGTGACAGCTGTCAAGGCCCAACTCCTCAACAACCACGAGGCACTTAACTCCCACCAAAAGAAGCAGGAGTCAGTTACCTACACAGACCTAGCAACTGCCTTGACTGGAACAGGCTTTTGTTCAGAAATTGAAGTGCACCAAATGTTTCAGTTTCTGTGACTTCACAGGCTAGAAAAACCACCAACTGTTCCCTAGTACCCAGTTACAGTTCGATCAAATAGGATTTTATTCATTGCAAAATGAAAACATTGAACACCTCTGACACTGAACCAATGTAATCTGTTGTACCAGCCTCAGTCCATGCAAAATATAAAAACTGACCATCAGCAAACGGTTAATAAAATAATTCACCCTCTGTTATTCAGGCTGACAAAGGCTACCCAAAGCTTGTACTGATGACAAGATAGCCACCGCGCTATACTCTCAGTACCTATAAAGCAGAATAAAAGAGATCTCATATGTAGTGAGCTTAACTGAGAGCAAGTTCAATGGCAAGAAAGGGAGACTCATGTCTCGGGCTAACACTGCCAGAGTAGAATAATGTATGTGCGTTCAGATTAAAAATTGTATGAGAAACAGGACGATGAAATGGCAATAGGCATGATTGCTCTAGTACCCTTTTAAATTCCAAGTATTCACAGCTCATGCACAGAAATCATAAAATATGCACATCTGTGCATCTCCAAATCCAAGCGGATGCCTCTCCGTAACACCAAGCAAAACCTGGAGCAGAGGGAAGGTTCCCAAGCCTACGCCTGCGGATAAAACCGCCCGAAGAGCCTCCGGCCACAGAGTTTTTGTAGGACAGCCGAGTCCCGAGGGCGGGCTCCCCGGCCAGCAGCCCTCCGGCTCTCTCCCTCCCGGCCGCGTCCCCGGGCTGGGCTGGGAGCGGCACCTGCCCCGGCACACGGCGGGGAGCCGGGCTGCGGGGCGCGGCGGAGGGGCGCGGGGGCACGGCGCGGAGCAGGGCAGGGCAGGGCAGGGGGCCGGGGGGAGCCCGCCTCACCTCGAAGAGGGGACCGATCTTGTTCTTCTCCAGGTAGGCTTGGATCCTGGTCTGCTGGTGAGACGCCATCAAGAGCTCCGGAGGCGGGAGCTGGAGCTCCTCTCCCCCGGCGGCGGCAGCGGCTGCGTTCTCTCCGGCTGCTCCCGGCTCGCTCCCCCCGCCGCCCAAGGGCTGCCCGAAGTCCCGGGGCCGGGGCTAACTCCGCTAACCGGCAGCAGGGGGGAGGCAGCCGGGAGCCAGCCGCCCGCTCCGCTGGGCTGGAGGCGGCGGCGGGCGGCGGGCTCAGCCCCCTCAGGGAGCCGCGGGCAGGCGCTGCCTGGAGCGGAGCATGGTGCAGGGAGGGGACGAGCTGCAAAGGCGGCCCCCGAGCTGTGTGTATGTGAAGGGTGTGCGCGTGTGTGCGCGTGTGCCCGCCTGGCAGCGCCTTGGTTACGGGCACAGACGCGGCTGGAGCTGCCGCCCTCGCCACAGCGCCGCTCCCTCAGCCAGCGGCCGGGGGCTACGGGGAGCGCCGCGGCCGTGGGGCGCCCGGTAACGGCCGGGCTCCGGCGACAAAAGGGGGGCGGGAGGCGGGGGCTGCCCTGCCCTGCCCAGCCCAGCCATGCCCTGCCCGCTCCCCTGGCTCGAAGTTCGGCCCTGAGGGGTCTGAGCGCTGCGCCCAAACTTGGGCTACCTCAGAGAGGGCGGTGGGCTTGCAGGGGGATAGCCAGCGCTTTTCCTGCTTTATTATTATTATTATTATTTATTTATTTCTATTGTGTTTCAACCATAAAACGCTACCTTTCTCCCAATTAGCGGCTGCGAGCATCTTAATAAAATAGCTCAGGTACCTCGATGGATGCTCGCTCGCTGGTCGCGGGTCACGTCGAGTTCTCTCCCGTAGCCAAGGGCCAGTGGAGTAAATGAGAAATTCCTAGCTGGCTTCACAGAGCAGTGAGTTAACGGCTACATCAGGATTTATTCTTTCTCCACTTGAAGTAATTAGTTCCCCCACCTTTTCAACAAGCAGGGCCTTAAACAGCTTTTTGTGTTTTTATTATTTCTCTTTAGAGAAGAACAAAGAGAAATACTCTTCTCAGGATTTGACACTTCCTTCCTGCAGTAACAGTTTCTGCTGTACCAGCATTCACCTGTTTTTCATTAAAAAAAAAAAAAAAAAAAAAGGCATATCTTACATTTTCATGATAATTTTTTAAAAGCTCAACACAGCTTTGAAGAATGCCCATGTACTGGAGGTATGTCTGCTGAATTGAAATGATTCGGCACGTCTGCTGAATCCGGCTGTCCGCTCCCAGTCAAGCTGTGCTCTGCGAACACAAGAGCACAAGCCTCTCCTGATTCAGAAATTGTTAAAGAAGGATGAATTTTGTCAGGAGTCAAAAGATCATGAGTTCTGCTCCCACATTGACGGCTGTTTGTCTTCAAAGACCTCTTAACTGACCTAAAACTTGTGCCTCTACCTAGAAGGAGGTCAGGTGTAAGTCTGTTATATAGACAGTTTGCTGCATACCCTGTAACATAAGCAAAAGCTTGAAGAATCCTTTAACGGCTTTGCTGGAACACGCTCAGTTTCACTATTCATCCCAGTCAGGCAGAGTTTTTGTCCTAGGAAGGATTGCCCTTTTTGTATTTGGATTTCTAATCTGCTGTTAGCAAGTCTTCTAAAATTCATATCAGCTCAAAGTTTTAGCATATTGTCTCCACTAAAGTACAGCTAGCTTGGCTGGTGCTAAGCAAGTTTAATCAGTCTAATGAGGATCATACAATCATAAGGGTAATTGCCAGTGATGCAGGTTTTCTATAATGGCTCTAATGATTCCCATCAGATGAGGATGTTTGTAAAATTTCACAAGTCTCACCATAACCCACACTGCTCCAATAGATAAAAGTCTCCCACTTTGCAAAATGATGCCTCCCTCCCACAATCCAAAAATGAGAACATATGTTTCCACAGCCCTACACAGTCTGACTTTTCAAAGCAGCAGTGCTTCTGGACCTGCTGAGACCTGACCGCACCAGGACCCGCAAACTCTACAGAGGCCAATAAGAGAAATTAAAAAAAAAAAAAAAAAAGAAACGAGACTGTCAGCAATACAAGTAGGAAAAAGGACTTAATAAAGGAGATTTTAAAGACAGCTTAACTGTCTACAGTTGCATGTTGTGCAATTAGATAGAACCCAAGATCTCAGTGTTAAAACTTCAGTTGTTTTGTTGTTGTTGTTCATTTCAATGTTTTTTTTCTTTTTCATAGAATCACAGAATAGCTGAGGCTGAAAGGGACCTCTGGAGATCTTATGGTCCACACCCTGTGCTGAAGCAGGGCCATCCAGAGCTAATCACTTATACCTATCCAGAAGGCTTTTGACCATCTCCAAAGATGGTGGATCTTTCTGATACCGTTTGTAATTTTTTTTTTGTAATTTTATTACCCTAGATATTTTCCCTCTTTAAACCATCTCTTGAACATATAATCCAGACTTTCCAGGTGTCTTGGGAGACACACTAACAATCCTGCTGTCATACGAAGTCTTCTAAAGCAAAATGCAGAATTAGCTTTCCAAACAGACACACCCCACAACTCCACGTTTTCCCATAACACTTATCTGAGATGTTATCCTTTGATATGGATTAGACACTTCAGTTAGGCAGTTCTTTACCAAGCGTTTCATGTTACTGTTCTCTTGTAGGTGGTCTCCTGCAGCTCCCTAACAGAAAGTTCTGAGTGCGGAAGTATGGGAGTACAGGTATCTCCTGCAGAGAGCACAGGCTCAGTGACATGACAGGGTAGGAGAAGAAACTTCACTGTTAGCATTTTTTACTCTTTTTCAAAGAGAGCGTTAAAACTGGTGGTAGACTTAAGATATGCCACACTAAGCTATCAATAAATGTCCATGATTCACATAAACACAAGAGTCAGGGTATGCCCCTTTTGTCTTCTTAGTTTATTTTAAAATAGATATTAACACAGGTCTTTTAAATATGAACTTTCATTTTAATATTGAAGCATCAGATTTTTTAAAAAACAACAACCTCCTGGATTAAAATTCATATAAATTTATAATGTCCCAATCAGCTCTCAACAATCTTTTTTGCATGAGCAACTGAACACTCAATTACTTTACAGCCCAGTTGTGGAATATAGTCTCTGTATTGTGCTATCCTATGATCCTTGTTTCATTTTGTAGATATTCGTTAAAGCCAAACAACATTTATTCATAGGAATGTATTTGGGTGTAAAGAAGAGTATAGACATCTATGTAAAACTGGACTGAACTGTAGGAACAAAAATGACTGCAGAAATTTGCACACAGGCATCGAAAAGTGAAAGATGTCTCAATTTCAAATCATATGTACCACACAAAGTTAAAAATACAAGATATAAAAAATTGGTATGTGTGTAATTTTAAGATGCTTGTGATGACTCTTTTCAGTTTTCATCCTTTGGCTGCGCCTATAATATCTGAGATCCAGGCATATTAACTATCATATTTTGGTTGTTTTCTCATCATTCCCTTCGTTCACCAAAGGAAGTAAAGTGTAGTCACATTGACATGTTTTGGTAGGTTCTTTTTGTTTTGATATGTTTAGTTCAAGTAGAGTAGGGTTCCATTAAGTAATTCCATAGTATTCTATGTAATTCCAGTCATGTCATCCATTTTTCAGGAATAAGATTTCTGCAGTTCAAGCACAGAGCAATAAATTTTCAAAGTTGTGGGCACTTGCGGTACCCATTGGAGTTAAAATGCCCAGGCTTTACCTAAAATAAAGTTATGTTTCAGGAGAGTCAGAGCTGACACTGCCTAAAAGAAAAAGAAACTAATGACTTGGCTGTCTCTAAAGGTACTCTGTGGGTCACAGATACCCATTGCCAAGTCAACAATTTTCTTTCTGCTGGCTAAAATTTGATCTGTGTGCCCTGTAGGAAGATTATTTTTTAAGATGGCATCCGAAGTGCAAGATACATTAATATCTAAGAGAAAGTTATAGTAGCAATATATGAGTTTATTACAGACCTTTACATGGCTTTGTAGTTCCCTGTGTTTTTAATGCTTCAACTATCAAAACTGTCACTGGAAATTCCTTAACAAAGCTTTCAAAAACAATTGATAAAAAAGAAAACAACTAGCAGGCACATTAAAAGATACAGTGCTCCTCAAAAACCTGGTCATATTTTCTTGACATATTGAAAGCTTTATCAAAGTTTTCTTTGAATGTAATAACTTTGTAACAAAGAGTTCTTCAATTTCTGTGTTCTGCTTCTATTGAGTTTGATATTCTGTGCAAAGTCATTATCTACTTCATGAAGAGGAAAGAGAGCCATTAGTCAACAGCTGACTAAATATAGCTCTTACAGTATGTTTGTGTTTAAAATATGAAGCTGAAATTACCTTCAGGAAAATAAAAATCCCTCAGTTCCCGCACCTTTTACACGAGTCATTATTTTTTATTGCTAAAGCACAGCCTTGGAACTTTACATACCCTTGTTGTAAAAAATTTCTAAAACAGCGTACACACACACTGGCTAAATATTGCTGTGCTTCAAGCTGTTTAAAATAATGGAGGTCTAGCAGTTCCTGACCTAGAAAGCTGCCATCTAGCTTTTTATTTAGTTATTCCCCTAAAAATGGATATGCTTAGATAGTATGTTGTCAAAAGAAATTGAAGCATCTTTGTTGTACTGTAATATCCAATTTGCCTTTTATCCCACATCAAGTTAACAGACAGAACTGGGAATAACATCACTAGAAGGGTCGTGCTAATGATTTTGTATACCTAATCTTGTTTGGTGCATTTGTTTAAACCTGTTCAGTAAAGGGTAATATCCCTACTGAACTATCCCTATCCCTATCAGCTTGAGTTTATACAACCTTGAATGTCCATCCTATGTTTATATATTCACTGCAAGATAAGAGCCATACAACTTCAAAATCTGGGCTGGACTCAGGCTCATTGTAAAAACAAGGTTTCCTTTGCTTCATCACTCTCCCAGAGCATTAAACTTCTCTAAGTGTTGGATATTTTGTCCATTACATATTGTGATCTTGGCAACATACACTCAGCCTCTGCAATAAAACATTCCTACTCCCTGCAGGACTGGAACCCTTGGGAACTTGCTTGCATTATTCTGAGGCTCTCAATAGGGATAAGAACAAACCACTAGAAAATCCCAGATTCATAAGCCCACACTGTGCTTTAGGAGGATGAGTGTCTATCTCTTTGATTCCTCTTAGTCTCAGATGTATTGTGTAATTTCTTTTCATTCTTTATGTTCACCTTCCTGCTTCCAATCGCTTGTTTAGGAACACTCTTCTCTCACTCTATTTAGAGACAAACGTATCTAAACTTCAAAAAAAATAGTTAACATCCTATTACTAATACATCCATTAGTAGAAATTATTATAGTTTCAAGTCATGATTGCCACTTGTATCCATTTCTAGCATGTTTATAATTGCTTTCCTTCTGGTTGGCTACACATAATCATAACACATTAGTAAAAGGAATAGTAGCCCTGCGTATATGAACACAAACCATACAGCAGGACCCGACTGTATACGTGAAGCATAGAATGCTTTGGGTTGGAAGGGACTTTAGAGATCATCTTGTTACATGCCCCCCACCATGGGCCCCCGACATGGGCAGGGATGCCAAAATGTTAAATGTGTTCCAAGGACAGATCTGCTCCAAGATCTCACAGTTCAAGTGCAGAAGACTATGGGCAGGCACTGTAAGGAAGCCAGCTTACAACAACAAAGCAGCCTGCTAAGCAGAGCTCTCATCATAAAAATGGATAGGCCAGATCCATATTCAGCAACGCTAACACTCAGGGACTCAAATAATTAATTAAAAGATTTATAACACCAGCTGACAGTTACAGTCCTCTTCCTTCCAGAGGGATACAAAGAATAATGTAATTAAATGTTAGTGACTAAGAGTGTAAAATACAGTTCTTAAAAATATGGTCTTCTGCTCCATGGCTCTATCAGGCACGCCACAGGAGCATCTCTCTCTGCACTGTTGCCATTCTGGTAGCGTGGATGGATGACAGCGAGGACTAAAAGTGAAATCTTTTGGCATGTACTGCTGTCCCCAGAGTCTGATCCCTTTCTTCGGCCGGTGACTGGTAACCCTCATGTTGTGCAAACCAGCCACTAGAGGGGAATAAAGAGTCACACTGTGCTGCCGTGGGTTACACCGCTCACTGCTGTGCCGGCAGGAGCCCAGGCGTGTCCACGAACAAGTGCTGCACCTGCGGCAGCACTCTGCTTCGTGTCAGCTTCCATTCGCGCATGCATGTTGTACTCAGTAGGGCTTACTTAAGGGTCCATAAACCTGGAGTATATTTGTATAGTCACTGCATTATTATTAGAAATGCTTGTAGTGCTAACTACCCTAATTACTTGTGGTGGTAACATCATGTTTGCTCTGAACCACAAGCATTTCACGATATTATTTTTTTAGCTTTTGAAGCACGTAAATCAGGTTGTCTTGCTTAAAGATAGACACACTTCAGGTGGTTTGCCAGATGATGACCTTTTCAATGGTACGTTGGGGGGGAGGTACTGGGGAAGAGGGACAGCAGCAGAGAACAGTCACAGCAAGGAGTGCTGCTAAGCCTTAGCATCCTGTCAGAGGTACAGCACTTCAGCAAGCTGTTGAAAGCAGGTAAGACTCATAAGTAAAGCTGTTAAAGGGTGTACCAGTGCAGAAGCAAATTGAGACAGAGGAAGGTTAAGACAACTAGTTTTCAGGTGCTTGAATTAGCTTTTTTATACAACTTGGACTCCTCTGTTCTTCACCATACACGTTTATGCTAGTCAAGGATTCTCCTCATTCATCAGGAATCCCTAAAGAGCACAGGCAATTGTTTTCTATATACTTTTTGTTACCAGAACATAGCTAAGAATGAACAGGATTATGCTCAGTGAGCATACCAGAAATGCCAGCTTCCAACATTAAAAAAAAAGTCTAAGCCACAATCATGAAGGGAGATCTTACAATAAACTTTAAACCTTTATATTTCACAGTTTCAAGGGCTTTGGGCCACCCCTCTTTCTGTTTCCCACTCCCTGACACAAAGCCGTGATATCTAGGAACTTTTTTTTTTTTTTTTTTTTTCAGTGAAAGCAAAGATTCTGTTGTAGCCATTTGACTGCAGGATCTAAAGGCAGAAAAAAAAAAAAAAAAAAAAAAAAAAAGGCACTAAACATAAAAAGGAGTAATGGTAAGGAATATATGATTTGGCAACACTGCTGTATCTTCTTTTCCAGGCTTAATGGAGCTGGATTTGAAGACAATACCCAGGGACAGGAGCTTAAAATTTGAAAATTTACTAACCTAAAGATTGCTATCTTCACGCAAAAAATCTAAAAGAGATACGACTTGCTTTTTAGTGAGAGGGAGGCTAGCAATGATCCCATCTTAATTTCCTGTAGTAGGAAGCTTAGCAACCGTTCTGTAATAATATCTCATCCTTAGGTGATTACTGCTAATGCTTGCAGGGATGTGAAATTAGAGGAAGTCCTTGAAATATTAATGCCAATGCCCATTACAGCCCTTGAAGAGGAGGACAAGGACCTTGGACTGAATGTGCCATTGAATGCTTGCCCTTGGCAGTGTTGCAGCCATCACACACACATCTGATTCTTTCTAAAGGGGGAAAATTCTTGGCTGAGGATCCGTACCCTTGGGTTTACTTCTCATGGAAAATACTGGACACAAGGTGACATCATCATGGCTGATTTGCTTAATTGGAAAGAGAGACTGAGATTTCTGCTATTCTGCAACTGTCTAATTTTACAAAGTTTTAACTGATTTTTCTAAAGCAACATGAGTGCAGGTCTTCATACACTGCTGCCTTGATAATGAGTTGCATTTCCCACTTGATACACCAAATCTTAGCCATACAGCTGTCTCCCCTGGCAGTTATGAACTTTGAGCATTTAAAAGAATATGCATTACAATAAGAACATACATCAGACAATTAGCAAAAAGGTAATTGAATTTGTCTCTCATCCCAAAACAGAGGGAAAAGCTTGCCTTGTGATTAGCAACATAACATCCCTAATAACATTTTAAAATGTAGGATTAATTTTCCAGCACTTGATAAAGCAATTTACATTTCATAAGCTTCATTGTCCTAAACAATTTTGAAATAAAGGATTATCTTCTCTAGCAAAATTGAAAGGCTTATTTGGAGACTAGGTTACCTATGTGCCTGAGTTTTTTTTTTTTTTTAATGAAAAGAAGTGGCTGGTTATTTTGCTGGAAACTTTTTTTCATGCAAATAGAGGAATGTATTATCTATTTTACAGAAATATATTAGGTACAGTCATTGTCTTATCAGGAGATGTAAATTCCAAACTATGTTTAAAAATATAATATATGGGTGGGTACCCACTTTCCCTCAAATGAATAAAGCATGCAAATATAGGCCATGCATATTATAGAAACACTAATTCAGTGCTTATGAACAACACTTCAATTAAAATTAATTGTATTTTCAAGTGTTCTAGGAGTCAAGATTTTAATATTTTAGTAATTGTTGGCTGACCTTTAAATCTTGTTAGTAGAGTGTTTGCATGAATCGGGCCCCAGTTGGTCTATTCCAGTTGGATTTGTGGACTGAGTCATGAATGGTTTGTTCTGTGGGAACTGTCTGTGCCAAATGACGCATGTAAAATTATAGAGTATTTTTGATAATGCAGTATAGAAATTCAGCATAGTGGCTTTCTTTGCAACCAGAACTATTTTCTAATTGTTAGGTAAGCATTAATACATGGCTTAAAAGCTGTAATTCATAGGCTTCAATACATTATCAAAGATGAGCATAGGATTTTTTTTTTTTACATTTGTCTGGCTTTTAAGGCTTGTTTGGCTAATGCTGTAGGAGAGAAAGATTTTTTTTAAAAGAAATGGGGTACTCACAATTGTGCATTTACATGAGGACTTTTTGATGACATCTGAACTATGGCATGGAAGCAAACGAAACAAAAACAGAACATTGAGAGAAACATAAGAAAATAAAGGGTTGGAAAACTATTAAAGGAGGAAATTATGCAAGTATCTACAAAACTAACAAGAACAGTAGGAGTGAGCAAAATGCTAGGGTCATGCAGTGTACAACAGATTAGTTCTCTGGAGGATCTGGAAAGGGTCACAGACCAGGTGTGAGGGTTCATTAGAAAATGATAACCATCAAGCTCCTTATACTATTTTATGCTGTCAGCTTTGCCAAAATACCAAATTAAACACATTTTTCTACTTATGCCTAAGAAGAGACAAGAAAATTCCAAGAGTTTTTGGATCATACCTGTAAGACTGAACCTATACCGTTAACTTTAGTGGGATCAGTTTTGGGTTCACATACCATTTACTTATAAAGGGTAAACAGAACAGAAAGCCCAAAGCTTTGAAAAGAATTTTGAAAAGTTATATTTCAAATAACAGATATAAATTGATTGCCAGATTGGTTGGTGCAGCCTTTTTTCTTAAGTAGCAACATGCTGCACTTGAGAAAAGATGCTTGAATGAACAGTCTGTTCAAAATGGAGAAAATACAAGAAAGATAACAGCATTGTCTGTTATCTCCAACAGACTGTGAGCATGTATACAAGTTGCTATTATTGAGCTTTAGATAAAATACACTGTTTTTTAAAACATTTTGAAAGTTTTGGAGAATCACTGAATTATTGGGAATCAAGTCAGTTGTAAACATTCTCCCAAATAATTAATCCATAAGCCCATTCAGGAACCCAATTCCCCATTCCCTCGAGGGCTTTTCCCATTTCTTTCCCCCTTATTCCACTTCTTATTTATCATTCATGATTCCTTAAAAAAAGGTATTCAAAATAGATGAGCACATTATCTATTAAAGTAGGTAAGTACATTTTCTTGACTGTTTATTAGTAAGGATGCTCTGCAAATTCAATATGAGTAGGGGAAAAAAAGAGAACAAAGACACTGGGTTTTGTTCTCTCTATGTATGTCATACAGAACAATCCAGATGTTCATTACAACAAATAACATCTCTCTTGTCCTACTCTGCACTGAAAAGGCCTCTTAGATGCCACGTTTTTCTTTGTCCCTTTCTTCAGCATAATTGAAGTATTCTGCCCACTGATTTTTTTTTTTATTTATCCCCAGATCTATACTTACTACCCTCACGTCAGGTGAAAATGTGTTCTAAGGATAGAAATCTCAGTTTTTGTTCATTTTGGGTGTGTTTTGACCCCCTCATCTGTTTTTGCTGAAACATGAAGTAAGAATACTTTTGCTAGAGGCTGCAAATCTGATATTTCAGTTCAATTATAAAGAAGGTAACCAAGTTCAATACAACTTAAAACATTAAAAAATGGTATCTCAGCATTTTGTCTTCTGTCTCCACCATTGGTAAGATCTTGCTTCAAGAAATCACCATTTTACTCTTTCTACTCAAGTGCCTTAGGAAGGAGAAAAAATTGTTGTTGTCCAACACCAGCTCTGTAGAAAGAAAGACTTCATTGCAGTACTCCCTTCATCAAACTCCATTCACATCAGCACTGAGTGTGAAGTTGCACTGGTTTTCAACATTTTTCAAGCCTCCTTTCCCCCACCATTCTTGACAAGATTTTTTCTGTCTCAGTCAGTGCTCTTATGCAGCGTTGGTGCCCTTTCCTAGCTCATCCATAGTCTGCAATGGTGAAAAGTTGATATTCTGCCTCATTTATGGGAATATTTGGAATATTTATTCAAATCATTTGTGTGCTAGCATCGTAACAAAATTTTTGCTTCAATTTGGTTTACTAATTGCCACCTGTTTGTGTCATTATGCCCTACAGCAATGATACAAATATATTTTCTTTATAGATTTATGTCTGGCTGGTCCAAGTTGATGAGCTGTTCTCTACTGCATTGAATTTTAACAGAAATTCAAGTAGTATATACATCAGTCTAAGTAGTTAACAAATTGTGTCTTTTTGTGACAAAGTGAGCTCTATGTTTTCTCCTTACTTTAAAAGTAGGTTATCAATAAGAAACTAACCTTTGAGTCTCGTAGGATTTCTCATTGTGATGGTTTTGCTCGGGTGAACGACCGAGCTCCACTACAACCGCTCTCTCACTCCCCCTCCTCAAAGAGGAACAGGGAGAAAATACGATGAAAGGGGCTCAAGGGTTGAGATAAGTACAAGGAGATCGCGCAGTAATTATTGTGATGGGCAAAACAGACTCAGCATAGGGAGATAGTAAGATTTATTGCCTATTACGAACGAGCTAGAGAAGTGAGAAACAAAGGAAAGAAACCAAAAGCACCTTCCCCCCCCATCCCCCCTCTTCCACCTCCTCCCCCTGAGCAGCGCAGGGGAACAGGGGAATGGGGATTATGGTCAGTCTATAGAAATTCTTCTCTGCCGCTCCTTCTCGGTCACTCTCGTCCCCTGTGCTGTGGGGTCCCTCCCACGGGATGCAGTCTTTGCTGAACTGATCCAGTGTGGGCTTCCCACAGGCAGCAGCTCTTCAAGAACTGCTCCAGATATGGGTCTGTACCACGGGGTCCATCCCTCGGGAGCAAACTGCTCCAACCTGGGTCCCCCATGGGCAGCAGCTCCTGCCAGGTCACCTGCTCCTGCGTGGGCTCCTCTCCACGGGCTGCAGGTCCGGCCCGGAATCTGCTCCGGCAGGGGTCTTCCACAGGCCGCAGTCTCCGTCGGTGCGGGGCCACCTGCTCCACCGTGGTCCCCTCCACGGGCTGCAGTGTGGAACCCTGCTCCACCGTGGTACTCCATAGGCTGCAGGGGGACATCCTGCTTCACCATGGTCCTCACCACAGGCCGCAGGGGACTTCTGCTCCAGCGCCTGGAGCACCTCTCCCCCTCCTTCTTCAGTGACCTTGGTGCCTGCAAGGCTGTTCCTCACTCCTCTCACTCTCCCAGCTGCTGTGTGGCGCAGTGCTTTTTTTTTCCTGTCTTAAATATCACAGAGGCGCAAACAACATCACTTATTGGCTCAGTTCTGGTCGGCAGTGGGGCCCTTACCAAACATGGGGCAGCTTCTAGGTCCTTCTCACAGAAGCCACCCCTATGGCCCCCTGCTACCAAAACCTTGCCACATAAACCCACTACACTATCATATGGATGAAGTGATGTTTCAAATACAAATCTCCAATCCACTATAATCAGCACCTTAAACCATTACATTCCAGTCCAAAGCTGGCAAGTGTATGGACATCCTCTTCAAATTTTCATTTACTAAATTAAGAAACCCAAAATATTTCAAAATAATCTGGTTCTTGTTTCTGAAGGAGAAAAATCAAAATCACTCTTATATCCCATGAGGAGGTTACCTCAGAAGAGCAGGAAAGAAACTGCCACCTGAGAATTATTTTTAAAACATTTTTAGTGCATCTTGAAGTGTTTTTAAGTAGTTTTAGACGCCCATAAAAAGCATCACATGGACAAAGAACGGAAATGGAAATACTACAGGAAAACATTTTTCTTACAAGTACAGAACAGTGTAATTTAGTTTCAGTACACATTTAAGAAGTTTGAAAAAACAACATATCAGAAATGCAAATGTATACAATATGTTTAAAGACAAATATAATGCAATTGGTCTGGGCAGTAGCTAAATCAGGAAATTGACTATAATTGTAGCTTATTTTATGAGAATATAATATAATTACAAGGCTGTTGAAAGAGAAGCTTATATACATCAAAAATACTGGATTAAGACATTATGTTCTGCATATGAAATTCTGCCCTCAAACCCTAAGGTAAAGGATAAAGTGGAAGCAAGGGTGGTGATGGAGTAAAATTGCCCCAGAGAAAGCAATACTGCCAGCAAAGTTTGGGGCGTAGGGATGGGACGAAGGAATCAGAGCATTATTTCAAAATGATACACCACAACAGGATGGAATAAAGGAAATACTTCAGACCCACTAGACACCCTTTCTTTCAACAGGCTTCAAATAAGCCCACCCCTACACTCACATAGAATGCAAGTAAGGAGACTGAAGATAAATACAGCCATCAGTGTCCAGCCTAGACTGGAGGATAAACTTACTAATGGGCACATAAAGACCTCCAAGTTCATGTGGAGCTTGGGGAAGAACAAACAAGGTTGTTTCTTTACACCTCAACTATCACAGAGAACAAGATTTGCCACCATGAATTAACAGACTACTACTAGCAGTGATCCACAAAAGCAAGAAAAGTTATGCCTGTGTATTTGCATGGACATTAAAGTCACCTGGATTAGTTCACCAGTCCTACAGAAATTCAATTAGATTTGTGGAGTAAATGAAATAAAAATTCTAGTTTGACTAAGAAAATGTATGTGGAATATAGTGGTGGTGATGAGCTGTGGAGTAACATCAGATGTGTTTTCTCACATGGCCTACTGAACAATAAGATGAGAGACCATTTTGGATGTAGTCCAAGGAGCATGCCAAGCAGAACAAAAAAAAAAATATGAGTTCACAGAACATTAGGAAGTGAGTGGTTGTGGTAAAATCAGACAAGGTCTGTACAAAACACATGCTGCAAGAAGAGTTGTTCAGAGGGCTGGAGCACCTCTCCTATGAAGAAAGACAGAGTAAGGAATGTTCAGCCTAGGGAGACCACATAGCAGCTTTTAAATACTTAAAAGGGGCTTATAAAAAAGATGGAGAGCAACTTTTTGTTCAGACAGATAGTGATAGGACAAGGGGGAATGGTTTTAAACTAAAAACTGCCACCTATAAACTATAAACTGCCCACCTCATAAACTGCCCAAACTATAAACTGCCCACCTCACCTTCTCATCTACCCTTAAATAATCGATATGAAGGACTAGAGCAAGACAATCTAAATGACAAAGTAGACAAACACCCGTCCCAGTTGGAGGGGGCGCCTAAGACAATGCGACCTACACGTCGCATTGCCACATCATCCTTCAAAAAAGAAAGAAGGGCTATTGTTATGGGGGGCTCCCTCCTGAAAGGGACAGAGGGACCGATATGCCGACCGGACCCAACCCGCAGAGAAGTCTGTTGCCTCCCTGGGGCTCGGGTGAGAGACTTTGCCAAGAAAGTCAAGCGCCTGGTACGGCCCACTGACTACTACCCGCTACTGGTCTTTCAGGCTGGTAGCAATGAAGTAGCAACGAGAAGTCCGAAGGCGATCAAAAGAGACTTTAGGGATTTGGGGCGACTACTTAGAGGATCAGGGGCGCAGGTGGTGTTTGCCTCTGTCCTTCCGATAGGGGGGATCGAAGCTGAAAGACGTACTGTTCACATAAACTCGTGGCTTCGAGACTGGTGTGACCGGCAGAATTTTGGTTTCTTTGATCATGGGAAGGTCTATGCTACACCGGGCCTGATGGCACCGGATGGGATGCGCCTCTCTTGGAGAGGGGTAAGGATCTTAGGTCAGGAGTTGGCAGGGCTGATAGATAGGGCTTTAAACTAGAGTCGAAGGGGGAAGGGGCTAAAACCAGGCGAGCCGGTGAAGACCTAAGGGATGGTACGCTAGAATCAGAGGGGCTGTGTGCCAGTGGGGTCCTTTGGTCAGATCCACAAGGTGCTGAGTGTAAGGAGACGCACCTGAAGTGCTTTTACACAAACGCACACAGTATGAGGAATAAAATAGATGAGCTAGAAGTCCTGGCCCAGTCCCGCAACTACGACATCATCGGCATAAGCGAAACCTGGTGGGATGAGTCCTGTGACTGGGGTGTTGCGATAGATGGTTACAGGCTCTTCAGGAGGGACAGGCAGGGTAGGCGAGGTGGTGGGGTGGCGATGTATGTGAAGCAGGGGCTGGACTGTGTGGAACTTCAGGTTGGCGATGGCAAAGTTGAGAGCCTCTGGGTAAGGATCAAGGGACGAACGAATAAAGGGGATGTAGTTGTGGGAGTCTATTACAGACCGCCTGGCCAGGATGATAGCGCCGATAAATTATTCTTTACAGAACTAAGAGAGGCCTCGAGATTAACTCCCCTTGTCCTTATGGGGGACTTCAACTTGCCAGACGTTAACTGGGAGTGCCACACGGCTGACACGAGCAAGTCCAGGAGGTTCATGAAGCACCTAGATGATAACTTCTTGGTACAGGTGCTAACGGAGCCAACTAGGAAAGGTGCCCTCCTAGACCTGTTGCTAGAAAACAGAGAGGGTCTGGTGGGAGATGTGGTGATTGGTGGCCGCCTCGGTCATAGCGACCATGAAGTGGTTGAGTTCAACATTTATGGTGACAGAAGGAAAAGCGCCACCAAAACCTCATCCCTAGATATGGGGAAAGCGGACTTCAGGCTGCTCAGGGAACTAGTCAGTAAGGTCCCCTGGGAAACTGCTCTTGAAGGCCTCGATGTCCACCAGTGCTGGTCACTCTTTAAGCGATGCCTCCTAGAAGCACAAGATAAGGCAATTCCAAAATATCGCAAGTCAGGCAGGCGGGGCAGGAAGCCGGCGTGGCTGACCAGGAACATTCTAATGGAGATTAGGCGGAAACAGAGAGTGTTTCGCTACTGGAAGGAGGGCCAGGCATCATGGAAAGAATACAGGGATGCTGTTCGTGTTTGTAGGGAGAAAGTTCGAGTGGCCAAAGCACAGCTAGAGTTGAAGCTGGCTGTGTCTGTGAGAGAAAATAAAAAGGGTTTTTTTAGATATGTAAATGGAAAAAGGAGAACTAAAGAAAACATAGGGCCGCTCCTTGATAGGGAAGGTCTCCTCACAGACAATGACGTAGGCAAAGCAGAGACGCTTAACGCCTTCTTTGCCTCTGTCTTCAATGCCAATGATGGGCTTCGGGACCCAGGGTGCCCTGAGCTGGAGGACCGGGACGGTGGGGATGACAAACTCCCAACTGACCCTGAACGTGTGCGGGATTTGCTACTCCACCTGGATCCCTACAAGTCCATGGGTCCGGATGGGATTCATCCCCGGGTGCTGAAAGAGCTGGCGGATGTCATCGCGGACCCTCTATCAATTATTTTTCAACGATCCTGGGAATTTGGAGAGGTCCCAGTAGACTGGAAGCTGGCAAATGTTGTGCCAATTTTCAAGAAGGGTCAGAAAGAAGACCCTAGCAATTACAGGCCTGTCAGTCTCACGTCAGTGCCTGGTAAAATCATGGAGAAGTTGGTTCTCGGACTTATTGAGGCGCACCTGGGGGACAAAGCAGTCATTGGTCCCAGCCAGCATGGGTTTGTGAAGGGTAGGTCCTGCCTAACTAACCTGATTTCCTTTTATGATAAGATCACCCGTATGGTGGACCAAGGGAAACCAGCTGATGTGATTTTTTTGGACTTCAGCAAGGCTTTTGACACGGTTTCCCATAGGATCCTACTGGACAAAATGTCCACCATACAGCTAAATAAAAACATCATACGATGGGTGAGCAATTGGCTAACGGGCAGGGCCCAAAGGGTTATGGTGAATGGAGCTGCGTCAGGCTGGCAGGCGGTCACCAGTGGGGTCCCTCAAGGCTCCATTTTAGGGCCGGTACTTTTCAATATTTTTATAAATGATCTGGATGTAGGAATAGAGGGTATTTTGAGCAAGTTTGCTGATGACACCAAACTTGGAGGAGTTGTGGACTCAAATGAGGGCGTAAAGGCCTTGCAGAGGGATCTGGATAGGTTGGAGAGTTGGGCGATCACCAACCGCATGAAGTTCAATAAGAGCAAGTGCCGGGTCCTGCACCTGGGACGGGGAAACCCTGGCTGCATGTACAGACTGGGCGATGAGACGCTGGAGAGCAGCCTAGAAGAGAGGGATCTGGGGGTCGTGGTAGACAGCAAGTTGAATATGAGCCAGCAGTGTGCCCTGGCAGCCAGGAGGGCCAATCGTATCCTGGGGTGCATCAAGAACGGCATCGCTAGTAGGTCAAGGGAGGTGATTGTCCCGCTCTACTCTGCGCTGGTGCGGCCTCACCTCGAGTACTGTGTGCAGTTCTGGGCACCACAGTATAAAAAGGACATGAAACTGTTGGAGAGTGTCCAGAGGAGGGCTACGAAGATGGTGAAAGGCCTGGAGGGGAAGATGTACAAGGAACGGCTGAGGTCACTGGGCCTGTTCAGCCTGGAGAAGAGGAGGCTGAGGGGAGACCTCATCGCAGTCTACAACTTCCTCGTAAGGGGTTGTCAAGAGGCAGGAGACCTTTTCTCCATTAACACTAGTGACAGGACCCGCGGGAACGGGGTTAAGCTGAGGCAGGGGAAATTTAGGCTGGACGTCAGGAGGGGGTTCTTCACAGAGAGGGTGGTTGCACACTGGAACAGGCTCCCCAGGGAAGTGGTCACTGCACCGAGCCTGTCTGAATTTAAGAAGAGATTGGACTGTGAACTTAGGCACATGATCTGAACTTTTGGGTAGACCTGTGCGGTGTCGAGAGTTGGACTTGATGATCCTTAAGGGTCCCTTCCAACTCAGGATATTCTATGATTCTATGATTCTATAAAATAGGGGAGATTTAGATTAGATGTAGAGAGGAAATTCTTCACTCAGAGGATGGTGAGGGACAGAAAGAGTTGCCCAGAGAAGCTGTGGATGCCCAGTCCCTGGAAGTGGTAAAGGCCAGGTTGGATGGGGCCCTGGGCTACCCAACTGAGTGGGTGGCATCCCTGCCTATGGCAGGGAGGTTGGAACCACGTGATCTTTAATGTCCCTTCCAATCCAAGCCGTCTTTCCTATTTTGCATCAGAATAGGCCACAAGACTATCAGGCATCTAGCCTTTCAGTTATGAGGTAAAAGAAGAGCTTCTCCATAAAAATTTTTACCAGCAGTTGACAAGGCGTTCTCTATTCCAGTTCAGAAAGTCTAGCATATTAGAACTCTTCTAATGAAGTAATAATGCACTGGGTGGTAGTAAAGATCTCTGGTATACTCATTGCTCCTTATATAATAAAATAAAAAAGTTGCATGTTAGAACTTCATACATTACAAAGAGGTATGTAATCATTATACATACCTCACAGTTTTAGCCTATCATATAAGTTAATATAGCAAATACTTGCAATAGAAATATGCAAAACGAAGCAAAGCAAAACAAAAAAAAAAAACTTTAAAGCTTCAGTTAGAGAAAGTTTAAAAATGCAAGACTTTTAATGCAATACACCTTTATTAAAAGGCAATAACCTTTTTTGTCTATCCATAAAGATGTTTATAGGTAGACAAAGTGTGGAAGAAACTAAGCAGCATTGAGGATAGTACTTGCCTTTCACAGGTGTCATTATCACTGGATAAAAATCTGCTCTCTGCCCTATTTTCCCTCTTCTCTCTCTCCAGCTGGCAGTAGGTATGAACTTCCATCTTCACAGTAAACAGCTATACCAACAATTCATCAAACTTTCCTACTCCAAATGAGTACCTTATTTAACCTTGTTAGATAATTATGCATATTTTAATATTTAATTAATACATGTAATTAGCAAGTCCTTATGGCTCTCCTTTGTATAATATGATCATTCTATTCACTCTTTTTTTTAAAAAAAAAACTATGGCAGAAATGAACAGTAGTAATCATTGTTCTGTAATCTCATCAGCTCATCCAAACTAATTCAGGTCAGGCTGCACCAGGTTTGGATGCTCTTCCAAAATACAAAGAGAGGCTATTGTAGGTTAAATTATTGATTTGCAACTTGACAATTCATCTGGTACAATTTAACACCAGATGAGCTAGAGGACACTAGATTGTTGCAGAAATTACTTGTGAGATAAAAAGTGGATTCCAGTTCCTGACTACATTTTCCTTCCTCAGAAGATTTTTTTTCCAATTAATATCAGTCTTTAACAAATGTAATAAACCTTTCCAGTCCCACAGAGATCCAAAATAATTGTTGAGAGAGATGCTATATGAAATGAATAAGAGTAGCAGAATTCGTTCCAAAGATTTACTAAGATCTCCCTTTTAACCACATACCAGAAGTACTGGCTATCAGGCTCAAACACTGAAAAATAACCCCTCAAGTCTGCTTTGTACACAAGAAAGTTAGTTCCAGAACCTAAAAAGCAATGAAAGAGAAGAACAGGGAGGCCACTTTCCCCCCCACCCCCCACCCCCAAAATCCTCAGTTCTCCTATCCATTTCTGTAATGACTTAAATTTTCTATTTCACTGAAGGTTTCTGAACTGCTGTAATCTCTGGACCTTTTTGCTGTCTTTCTTTCACTTAGAATTTTATTTATTTATTTTTCACCAGCTAAAACTGGCCTTAAAAAACACAGGTTTTTTTCCTTTGTTTGGAGGATTGTAACACAAAAGTCAGTATATTATGAAAAAAATCTACTTATATTCCCTAACTTCAATGAGCATTTATGCGTTTCTTTTAATGTGTATATAGGTTAATTTAAAATTTGTTAAAATCTTTTGAGATAATGCTTTGCTTGCATCAAAAGCACTTATAACATATAAATGTACACATATGATAAGTTTTAACAGAACTAATGCTTTTAATGACAGTTAGATTTTGTTTTTTTGGTTTACTACATAGCCAAGCCAAACAAATGCTGCATCTTGAGGGCAAGTAATGCTTAGAAAAATAAAAACAACTAAATAAATAAAAACAAGAGTCACAGAACATAGTAAAATCCTAAATATACGTAGATGAGAGGGAAAAGTCAGTACTTATAAATTGTGATTAAGACAGGAACAAATTTTATTGGTCAGATAGAGATTTACTTAAGAATTCAGCATGGCTATAAACTCCTAGACAAAGAGGGACAAATCATTAAGGCACACAGGTAGACATTGCTTACTGAAATTCATTGACAATCTGCAGAGACTGAAGATGTACTATGTAAGTTTTCCCAGTATCTAATAAGGGAACAGTAGGAGCATATAGGCATTTAGGTTAGCCTTGCTATAATAGAAGTCATAGAAACTATAAGATCAGTTAGAATCAATAGTTAGACATTTAAATTTAGGTGGCTAGAGACAGATGAGACCATGTTCCTAAAAGTACTTAGGCATCTGCTTCACTTTACTTTTTTATTATTCACTTAATCATTTCATGAACTTAGAGTCAAAAGGACCTGAGTGATCTGCTGCTCAGGAAACACGAGATCAGTTCACAGAGGCAGATGATTTGGAAAGCAAGGGCAAATACAAGCAAAGAGAACATTTATATATATGCATACATGCACACACATAGTATATACACATAGACATATATATTAATGCCCAAGCAATGGAGGAAAAGAAGTAAGGATGTACAAGATTATATGTCTGGTTACATGTGCCTTGAATAAATAACAAACTACTGTTGGAAGCTGTGGATATTCCAGAGACTAGGCTTGGGTGTAACAACCATTAATGTTTGCTATAGAGTGCAGGATACCAATATCTTTTCCAATTCCTTTTGGTCCTGATTCCATTTTTTTTCCCCCCACAGGTAGACCTCCCATATTTCTGTTTTAATCTACATCTTAGATTTATACATTTCATACTAACCAATTTATTCAAAGTCCTGGAAAGTGGGTAGGATAATAAGAATCTTCCCCAGATCCATGGCAGCCAACAATTTTTACTTCTCTAACACACACCCAATTGTAGAGTTAAGTGCTTATGAGTAGATAACCCTTTGGAGCAAACAGCAATGGTTTAATTGATCTCAGTAATTTTGATTTGTACCAGCTGAAAGTGGGCACCTTCATGCTTAATTTCTGTTTTGCATAACTTTACATTGTCACAAAGCAACTTATCTCAAGTCTAAAATAGATATTTTTATGGTAATGGTTGCTTTTGAAGTAGTTTTATGTTTCTTCTAATTGACCAGATACTATCAGTTCCAAAATGTGACTTTGAACATTCAAACTAAAGGAAGAACTATTTTCTGTTGGTGCCAGCAGATGCGTAAAACCACAAGTGATGTAAAATGAACATTGGCTGTTTTTCATTATCAGCCTGTGGGTCAGGGCAAGCTCAGGTTCATACTAAAACGTCATTGAAACATTGAAAAATAGGGACAGAAAGGATTTAAATAAGTCTTTTATGCTATCCTGTAGTCAAAAGGCAAAAATCAACTACGTCTATGTCACTTGTGACATAGATTTGTCAAATATATTCTTAAAGACCTTCAGTGTGAGAGACTACACACTTCTATTCCAGCTCTTCACATTATGACAGAAAGCATTTCCTAAATTTCACTTGTTTTTTACCTAGTATTTGAGATCTCTCACATAAAAGACATGGAAGGGAAAAAAAATTATCCTCTGTAGCAGCTTTCAACATATATATGAAACTCAGGTCTAGTTGAGGGGAAAAAAAAAAAAAAGTTTCATCATAGAAAGCACAAATTCACTCTGATTTTTCTTTCTCTAATGATTCTTGGCTCTGTGAATCTCATTGAATCGTTGTGCTGTCACCACTTGCTACACTGCAAGGATAAAAGCATGTATCCTTTATCATAGCTATCTCTGCATTCTGTTATTAATTTTTCAATAGGTAACCAAGACCATTCCAAAAAGGGAGGAAGCAGAGTCTTCCAGTCCTCGAGGGGAGGCTATATTTTAGCCAGATTTCAATCTCTGCATTATAATTCCTTTGAGGGATCCCATTCACTGTTTTTATTGGCAGCAAAGAAAACCAAATATTTCCCCTTTTTATATTTATATGCATATATTATCTTTTTTAAAGCTCTATTTTAGCACTCAGTTCTCCATCTCACATCTAGAACCTAAAGCTTAAAACATAAGTCACAACTTTTCCTTTATATGTTCTTGGATTTATTTATTTTTAATTATAGTATAGATATTCTGACTTCTTAGTCAGAAAATCATGTCATATTCATAGTTCACTTTCAGTGACTGTCTGCTGGCAGTTTAATGTAGTTAGCAGTCTAGGACTTCTTGTTCCTCCCACATTTACTCTTTCTAATGTTTTTTTTTTCTAGCTCATTTCACTACAGGAAATGAAATTTCAACTCCCGTGCAGGTGTCCGGGGTTACTTGAGAATGGCTGAAAACATGTTATTAATTTCAAGATGGCATTCACCCTTCTACTGTTTTGCGTCTTAGAAGAGTTTTATCTAGAAATGATGAAGCATTTGTATTTCTTTGCCTTTCACCCAATAGTCTAATGAAATTATTGATATGCCCAACAGACATTTGAAGTGAATAGTTATAATCAGCAAAGTGTTATATAATCATGTTCTTTGAATGTAAAGAACAATAAATATGTGCCTCCATTATCTCTGAGATCCTTAAAAAGGAGAGGACCTTGCCATAATTACTACTGGCCATTATTTCAAGGTCAAATTCAAGACTAGTGTTTTCTTGAGCACACTGACTTCCACACTGCAGAGCACTTGGATTGCAGCTTGGCAGGATTGCACTTACCTTGCATCTATTCATACCTGCACAGAGGTCTCTTTTGTAACATCATGCAGTAGACACGGTCAGAGCTATCCACTTCTGCTTGAGTTCAGCAGTAATTACTATCTGCTGTTGTTGCTCTTGCTTCTGCTCAATAGCGGCGTATACCAGTTGAAGTACATCTGGCTTTCCTTACCCTCCAGGACGACAAAACATGAAGCACTGATAGTCAATAGATAGTACATAGTCAACTCAGCACAAAACATGGTGACTGAAGCTGGCAGCGCACAAAGGAAATATTTCAACAAACAGTTCAAGTGTCAGACCACTGGACTTGGACTGTTCTAGCCAGGCTCCCTCATAAAGAGGAAATTTTTGTCCAGAAGGTCAATGTCCTCTGGTGAAGACACATGGCTCTGTACTCCTGACATGACTAAGCAGTCTGTCCAGAAGCAGGCAAGGATGTGGCTCACAGCACCCAACACCTTCAGGAAGCCTAGGGAGCCTACAGCCCTTATTTGTGCTGATCAGCTGGCAGCCAGCCTGCGGTCAGCATGCTGGTGGTTGAGACGTTCAGCTGGTAGTTGATTGATTCATCAGTCAAAGTAATTTAGGTCAAAGGAGACCTGAAAGCCATGCTAAGCTCAAAGGTAGATCAGATTATTCAGGGAGTTCTCCTGATGATCACTGAAAATCTTTAAGGACAAGAGTGGATTTCACAGACTCTCTTGATAAATTGCCCCAGTGCTTAAGGCTGAGGTAAAAATAACGTTCTTTCCCTCAATGCTGGTCATGATGTATTTCCCTTATTTTAACTTGTGACTAGAGTCTCTGTATTTAAAATAAATAAATAAATAAATCAGAAATTCTGCACATAACTAAGAGGTAACTAATGCATTAATGATTTTTTTTTCTAAAAAAAAAAAAAAAATTCACAACTTTTATACACACAAGCAGCAGTATCTAAAGCTCTCTAAGTATCTAAAAAGTAGAAAGAATATTTTGTTACATGTACACACCATAGAGATTTTTTTTTTTCCAAACAAATTAAAGCTATTATGCACTTTAAGGTTCAGTCAAATTTAAATGCCAATTCCATCAGCTTGGCCATCTGAGCCTGGAAGATGTTTCTGCACATTGATCATCCTCAAGGACTCTACAAAATATTCTCCGGCAACAGAAAATGGTAGATAATTCCCACACACGTTTTCTTCTCCTACGATTGTATGGGGTACGCCTGTTCCCAGAAACCCCTTCAGCATTGACAACACTATAGAAATGATGTAAGTTTAATACAGCCTCTTAGCAATATAAAAAGCCAAAACCTCAATATCTTTCTTTGGAGGATTACTAATTTCAATTTATACAATTTACTCAGCCCAAGTCATAGTAAGACAACAAAGTTATATCAAAGTTACATGAGAAAATTTCATGAAGAAAAGGGAAAAATGCCCTGAATGCAATCCAAAACATTTTCAAATCTATGGATATATGGAAAGGGAATCAGTTGTTCCAATTTTTCCATAACTGTTTTTCATCCATATAACAGTAATGTATGTCATGTATTAGAATCTGTTTTTCCTGAATATACAATGTTCTATGTTTCTTTCCGTCATCAAGCCCCTACCTGCTCTGAGATCTCAAGTTTGAAAAATTTTATATTAGCATTCTGATCATCCTTTTAGTTTCATCTGTAAAAGTATGAGAGCTTCATCTGCATCTTCCCATTCAAATGAAGGCTCCTTCAAAGCCACCTGAGGCCAAAAAGAGGTTTTGTCATTAATGTTACTTGGTTTAAGCATTGCCTCTTTCTATAGAGCTTACTCATCTTATCAGCTTACTTATCTCCCTGTTCTTAGCTGCTCTCTCCTCTCTCACTAATTTAGGCAATTTGGAGGCACTTGGAAGAAAAAAAAAAAAATGTTATGTATGTCCAGAGTATGAGGACATGCTAAATAATACACTGGTGTAAAACCTCACTTGTCTTGCTCACTATGTTGACAGAATACAGAAGTATCATGGAACGTATTTTGTTGCAAATGACCCATTTGTTTTAACGGTTAGGGCAAAGCAGAGCTAATTATCACCAGCATGATTATAGACTCAGCAAATTGCATAGCTTCTCTTTTGATAGGTTTAGAATAAGTACCATCCTAATAGTTAGCCTGAACAGTATTGACAAGGGCCTGACTGGGCTTGTCTTGTCTATGTAAGCCCTTATTATAGGAATCATTTATAGCAATGTGGTGAAATAATTACGGTTCAGCTGTTCATGGAAGCCTCTGCTGGAAGAACTGAATCACTCAATGCACCCAACTCACTCAGATAGTGCTTCTGAAAAGGCATCCACTCTCCAGAAATTCCAGACATGGATCTTCCTCTACCACTTCCACATAACTCTATGTAGTGCTTTACTACTAGTCACATAATAAACACAAGTAGTCGACCGCCTGTCCATTGGCTGGCTATACCACCTCACTCCCAAGGCTGTGTGAGCTCTGATCTGACATTCTATGAAAACTCCTGCTCATAAGACATGTGGGAGAATATCTACTTTGTTTTTCCCACAAAGTTAAATTATTTAATAGGTAGTTAACTACTTCCTCAGTTTTGGAGATGCCAAAAAAAAAGCAGACAGATGACTGTGGAATTTTACAGGTGCAAATACTTTGACTATAGAGGTTAAATGGCATTAAGAGGATCAAAAACTTGGATAATACAGATGCTTGTAAGCAGCAGTTGCATCCTCTCATATTGAGAAAGAGAGAATAGAAAAGGAAGGACCTTAAAGGTTGAAGGTATAGTATTGTTCACATTTTACAGAAAAACAAAAAGATTCTATTCAGTACCTTTAGTAAGTGCACATCTGTGATTGGAAGCTGATCCTGGAGTTCTTAATTCCTCACCATGGTCACGAAATGTCCTTCTTTCCTTACTTAGTTACAATCCTGCAGCAGGGCAGACAAGCTGTATATAACCTTTCCATATGGATATTAGAACAATGTAATATCTAAAGGGCTGAACAACAGCACAAATATGATGACTGAGATATGATAGTGATACTTTAAGGTTATTATGGTGCCTGTCAGTTTCTTTAGGAATACTTGTTGGAGATTAGTCTTATCTGTACTGTTTCAACACTGATTTACTCAAGTCCTGACCTTCCAAATTATGCACAATATATATATACATACGTATATCTTTGGATAGCTGAGGTACCTGGGAATCCTTGGTGGGACAAACACAAATCATGAGGTTAGCTGTTGGTGGGAGCCAGACAGAGAGCCTGTCATTAGGTGTTTAGCTGAGACATTTTTATATTTAAGGACATTTGGAAAGAAGGTGAGAGAAGAGGAAGCTCAGAATAAAAGCCGGGATTTCTGAATAACTGATCATTTTCCCAGCAAGGATTTAAATATAACTTGCCATGCACTGGAACTGGCAGTTACAGGGAAAGGTCTCTCTACAGCAGTGACTCAAGACAAATTAGACAAATAGTGAATTGAACTGCAAGTGAAAGGCTCTTGCTTTGATAATATTAAATACTGGAGCTTCATGTGAGTATGACTGGAAAATCATAAAGGACAAATCTTTTTTTTTTTTTTTATTTTTTTTTAAGAATGCTTATTTCATTTCTGTTCTGAAGAAAGTTTATCACACTGTAAAAATTATCTTCTTCATCTTATATTTTACCTGTGTCTAGATGAGCCTTTTAAAGCTACCTCATTACAAATGGTGCAGATAGCTTTTGGGGATTTACTAAAGCATTTTGATGCCTAACTGTCATGGGAATAATTTGGACTGGGCTTTAGAAAGCATAAAAAGTGGTTGTCTTCATGATTAGGTATCCCAATGTCTCTCACCCTTCAGTGACATTGATTTACAAAGATCTGTTTTTACAAGTGTCCAATAAAAAGGATTTCAGATGTGCATGTCAGAAGAACTTGGGTATTCATTGTAAAATTAACAGAGCTGGCTAAGGAAATGGGAGCATTAGTTCTATTTTCAGAAGTGATCAATATACCTAGACATTTAGCATTTTTTGCCAACAGTGACTAAATGAACCGAAGCCAGGTTGCACATCAGAATTTAACTCCAAAGCTGGAATAATTCTGTTGATCCAGATCTTAACCCCTGTTAAATACATGGATTCTAAAAACCCAACGACCCTGAGTCACTTTTGAAATATATGCCTGAGTTTGCGATTTCACTATATTAGATAATGATGAACTCAGTACCTATACCAGGACATAGAATCATAGAATCATAGAACAGCTTGGGTTGGAAGAGACATTAAGGATGACCTAGTTCCAACCCCCCTGCCATGGGCAGGGACACCTTCCATCAGGTTGCTCATGGCCCCATCTAACCTGGCCTTGAAGACCTCCAGGGATGGGGCATCCACGACTTATCTGGGCAGCCTGTTCCAGTACCTCACCAACCTCTGAGTGAAGAATTTCCTCCCAGCATCTATTCTAAATCTCCCCTCTTTTATTTTAAAACCAACCCCCCTTGTCCTATCACTATCTGCCCAAGGAAAAAGTTGCTCTCCATCTGTTTTATAAGCCCCCTTTAAGTATTGAAAAGCTGCAATGAGGTCACCCGGAGCCTTGTCTTCTCCAGGCTGAACTTCCCCAACTCTCTTAGCCTTTCTTCACAGGAGAGGTGCTCCAGCCCTCTGACCGTCTTTGTGGAAGAAGATCAGAGGTAACATCAATGAGGTAAATCATTGAGAAGATCAAAGGTACATCAATGGTAAAGCCCAAAGATGTTATGCAAAATGGCTCATAAATCTGCCTAAGCCCTCCCGATGCCTCCCTTCTGGCTAAACGCATCTTAAGTGACTGTAGCTGTGCTGTGGGGGAGATGCCTAGGGGAGATAGGGAAATAGCTTGGTGCCTAACTCTCAACTGTGTCACTCCAGAATCTGGAAACAAAGCATGCTTGGTCTCAGGTGAACACATTTATAACATAATTTATAACAATGAACACACACAAGACTGGGCCATATGCTGAAGGGATATCAATTCTTCTTAAGGGTTTTTGGCCTGGCAATTGAAAATTTTTAGTCCAGACTAAACATTGGATTCTCCTCTGCCTGTAAACAGTTGGATGTGGCTATCCCAAGGCCACCCCAGTGGCCTGGCTATGCTCTAGAAGAGGAACAGTTCCCTATCCCTCCTGCTGAAGCTACACACAATGAGCTGAGCTACCAGGGGTAAAAGGCACAGGAACCTTGGCATCATCTCTGATCTGTCCTCCCACATCTTCCTGCCACTATCCAGTCGCTGAAACACTACACACTGTCACTTCATGATGCAGATAGCAGAATATTTTTCAGCAGACTGACCATTTAGACTCAGATTGACAAAAAGTCTTATTTTCCAGTGCTGCCTATTTGAATAGTCCTGGATGTGATCCAAAGAGCAAGTTTAACAAATGTAGAAATCACATTTCTTCCATTTCATCCCACCTCATTCAGAGCAGACCTGCTTCTGTGTATCACAACTTTAAAACAATCTGGCACAACTTGAATTTCTGCACTGCACCAGCAGACTTGCTCAGTGAAATACATCAGACCAATGCTGCATGAAACAGAAAATGGTTGTGGCTCGGCGCATTTGAAAAGCCTTTGGAACCTGTGATTTTCTTTCCTTTGAACATGAGCAGAGTCCATTTTCCATGCAGTTTTATTCTTTGGCCTCCCTACTGAGTCTTCTGTGAGTTACATTCACAGGGATTATTGGTGTTTGGAAATAGGGAAATAGGACTTGGAGAGTGGATGACCTGTAGAATGAGTTCCGCTATTTAGATCAAGTTTTCTATTTGTAGAATTTATTGTACTGTTTTGAACTTTACTGACACTCTGATTGTAATCAGGGATAAATCCTCATTCTTTTAATCTAATCTGTCCTAAAGCAAATATTAAGGCTACCTAGGGACCAACTAGGAATTTCCACTTTTTATTATTATTATTATTACCACCCTAAAATACAATATAAGCAGTTGCTCCACTTTTATTCTAACTGGTACAGAAGGTCTGTTTCTATTTTTCTAGCAATTAGATATATAACCATCAGCAATCTGATATGCTACTTCCACAACCAACTTTTTTTTTTTTTTTTTTTTTTTTTTTTTTTTTTTTTTCTATGAACATTTAGATCATAGCTAAATTCCAACAGAAACAGTGTGCATTTTTACTAGGTTTTTCACAAACAGCATTTTGGTCACTTCTGCATCTTCATGGTCCTCCTCTGTGTGACTGGTCACCAGGAGGCCAAGTGCATGTAGAGGAAGCTCCATGTGAACTATAACCTTCAAGAGAGATTCTGAAAGCACAACATGCCCAGAACATCGATGTGACTGGACTCATAACTTCTGCTGTTCCTCTGATGGGCACCTCACCTGGCATGAACAAATGAGTTTAGTAAATGAAAGGGGGAAAATATATATATATATATATATAGGAAAAAGTCGTAGACTCCCATTTAACACATTGTTTTTTTGCTGATACTGGTTATTTCTCATGTTAAAAATAAAAATAGGACCTATGATTAGATATGGAATTTGTGGTTCTTTAAAGATAATTGTTAAGACTGCAAGAGATTCTCTTTCTCCTCATGACTGTTGTGTGATGAGCAACCAAACAATGTCTTTTAGTCCCATAATACAGTTTCAAATATTAATGCTTTTTCATGGGAACTAGTCCAGAAATGAAAGCCTACTGTCTGTTTTGTCTGCATTGGGCCCATGAATGTACGTTAAAATTGGCACGATTATACTTATTTCCCTGTGTTTCCCAAGCTACCAGTTTTCCAGGGTGTGCTGTCAAAATTCCAAACACCTACCTTATTTCTTAATATATAAAAACTTTACATATTCCCCTATTTCTGAACAGCATCTAGTATATTGCTAAACATCCATTCAAGCTTCACTTGTCTTGAAATTGAATTCAACTATTCCGTATTCAACTATTCAGCATATCCTGAAAAGTACTACAGTACAAGGAAGCAGTACTGATCAAAATCAGACATAATTTCTCTCTCAATCTGGGTAATACTGTCATTAACTTTTGTGATGATGCAATGACTTCAGTTAATACAATACTGATGTTCATTTGTATTTGTTTAATCAGACCCACTGTAAGGCTGGTTGATGACAAAGAAACATTGATTACATGTGGTCTGCTTCTCATTTCCAGTCAAGCTTTCTGTATTGAGACATGAATAGTTTCATTAATTAGGTGATCTAAACACGTTGACAAGCATTCAAGCTAGTCAGGTTCTGGCATAATAGTCCAAGTATTATGGATTCATTCTTTGTAGTCGATGAACATTTGGTTATTCATTTAAATGAAAGCAGAATCAAAAGCTATTCATGTTCCTTATATTTGATTATGCTCCCAGAATATATACAGCACAATTTCCTCCTACTTTTAGAGGCTGTTATGCTTCACAAGGAAATACACCAATTATTTATCCCAGATGTTAAATAGCCCATTTCACAAGGAAAATCCCTCCTTCTCCAATAAAGAAATCTAAGCAACAAGAACAAAACCTGACTAGCTAAAATGTAGGTTTTTCTGTAAAAAATTCTGGCTGTAAGTCATGATTGTAAGAATTCACATGGAGTTTTCTGTAAAGGATGTAGTAGTTTAAAAACACTAAATACTTGGGAAAAACTGAAGCTGAATATTCAGGAGGTTTCATGCCTCTATTGATTGATACTGCATTTATCTATCTTGCATTACTTCTCAGCCACTAATCTTTCCTGTTCTGTCCTGTCAGGTTCTAGAGAGGCATTTTCAAATCTTTTCACCAAATTTGTGCTGTAGATCATTTTTGGATGCTAGTACTCTTAGGCCCAATACTAAAATCAGTGGAAGAGGCGTCCCACCAGTCTTGTGACTAGAAATGGGCATTTTTTTGGAATGGGCCTCCAGCACCACTCTAATCTATAAATCTGCAGTAGGATGCCAACTGTGGCAGAGCCTGTACCAGCGGTGGATGTTCTTCTCTGGGAGCAGCAAGACCAGAGCTGCTCCCCAGGGGAGAAGAAGCCAGGAGCTGGGGGTGACCACAGCATGACAGCCAGCCTGGGCAGGGCCAGGGTGATGACAGGCTCTGACAACAGCCCAGGGCCTGTCAGACAAGGTGAAATATTGAATCGGGTGTGGGGTCCACCCAGAAACATCAGATGAGACTAGAGATAAGGCTACTCATAGTGCAGGTTTCAAGGATATTCCAAGGAACTGTATGTAGAAATGGGGGGAGGGGGGAACAGTATCTGAGAAAGAAGTTTTAGAGAATCAAGATTTCTACAAGTAAGAATGAAGTAATCGTTAGCAATTCCACCTCGTTAGTATAAGCAAAGTGCATGCATAATCCTGTTTGTGCATGACATAATGGGACACAAGAATACTCCCACTCTAATAACAATTAAATACATAGTAAAAGTGAGTTTATGAGTAACATTTAAAAGGAAATAACTTTCAAAGATTAGCTGAAAAGTATTTTGAAGTGATGCAAAGATGCATTATCTTTGTTTGAATTGTAGACTCACACTGTGCCTCATCAGACCTCTGACATGGAAGTGTAGCAAGTTCCTTTGCAGATATTTCAAAGACTTTCACCTCATGATAACAATACTCTCACATGAAATCTGAGAAAGTACTGGATACCCAAGTGCTACCCTGGCGTAACTGGTATCTGTCTTAGTTATTCCCATGCACTGATCAAGAACATAATTTATGATTGGATTTTATTTCTGATGTACACATGGTGGCAGGTGTAGACACAGCAATGAAGAGCACTGAAAACAAACAAAAAAACTCATATAAGACAGAAGAAAAGCAGGCCATATTTGAAATCATCTGGTAATTTCTGCTTCTTAATATTTCTGTGACATCCTGTGCTTCCATCCCCCACAGAGTATATGGGAAATATTTTTTTTTCTTCTGTGCTAAGTATTCTTATATTTTGAAGCCTAACCTCTCCCCAGGATCTTAATAGTAGCTAGGAGCTAGTTCCCAATCCATCCAAAGGATCAATCATTTGTAAGTGTTTAATTAGCATAGGGAGGGCAACACTCTGTGATATGCCTGTCAGGTTATCCTTGTGCACAGCCATAAACAGATGGTGACAATTTCAGTCCTCAGACATGTTGTCTTGGTTTGGGCTGGGACAGAGTTATTTTTCTTCCTAGTAGCTGGAATGGTGCTGTGTTTTGGACTTAGGATGGGTATAACGTTGACACACCGATGTTTTATTTGTTGCAGAGCAGTGCTTACACTGAGCCAAGGACTTTTCAGCTTCTTGTGCTGCCCTGCCAGGGAGGAAGAGGGGGTTGCACCAGGAGAAACAGCCAGGACAGGCGACCCAGTGACCAAAGGAACATCCCACACCATCTGACAGAATATGGAGAACAATAAAAGTGGGGGCAGTTGTCAGGGGGCTGCCATTGCTCAGGGAATGACTGGGCAGTTGTTGGCTGGTAGGGAGCAATTGTGTTGGCACCATGACCTTCCTCCCTTTATTCCTCCCTCCTTTCCTATTAAACTGTCTTCACCTTTCCTATTAAACTGTCTTCATCTCAACCCTGAGTTCTCACACCTTCACCTTTTTCAGTTCTCTTCCCCTCCCACTGGGGGCAGGGGGGGCAAAGAGCTGTGTGGTGCTGAGCTCCCTGACAGGTTAAACCACGACACACGTGAATCCCAGAAGCCGTGGCTGCTTTGGATCTTACTGGAACCACTGGGCCAGAAAAACATTTTTCATGCCTGTCTCCCTTCTCTCAGCCTTCACAAAATACAGCTCCCCAAAGCCAGGGACTACGGCCCCTGGAGGCTTCAGCTCTCCACAGGGACATATAATACACTTCAGTTGTCAGCAGTGAACCTTGATTAGGCCTGTGTTGTTGTTATGAACATATATTTCTAGAGGTTTGATTTCTGTTCTCCTGCAGAATTCCAAGAGCAGTCACACCAAAGGGGTTAAAGACCACCAAAAACAGACAAACAAACAAACTTTTTACTTGCTTAGAAATAAAGAAATTTGCAGTGGCCATATTATGAATAGTTTTATTGCCATTTGACATTTTGTAATACATTGCTACCATTCCAGTCTTTAATATGTAGACTAAAAAAATAAATGTAGACTAAAAAATAAAGATCTAAAAGTACACAATATTAGTTTAACCCATAATCAATTTAGCAATTGACTCAAAGTATGCTACATAGGCACTTTACAGAACAGCAAAAAGTAATTTAAATCCATGTTTCAAGGATATTTAAATTCCAAGGTTACTTCCAACAAATTCAACTACCCATAAGAGCTGCTAGTTTGACTGTTTTCAAACATAAGTTCACTGAGAGATTCTGTGTATGGATGTACTTACATTTAATATTTCAAAGCAATAATGCTCTCTTGTGCTTGTTGAGACGTTACAAATAATATATTCTCTGTTTGAAGAAACATGTGCAATACTCAATGCAAAATTTAAGTTTTTTGTTTTCTTTTGTTTTTGTCTAACACAAGTATAACCAAATACGTACACTATTTACAAGGTGTTAAAAAGTTAATAAGGCTGCTTAGTTTTCAAAATCTGACCCATTGTACAAACAGGACATACACAGAAAAAAAAAAAAATGTTGTGGATGTTCCCAAAGAAGTCCCCATCGAAGTATTTTGCAAAAATGTCACAGTTGCTTGAACACTCCATTGAACTTCCAAACTGAAGCAGAAGTTACTTTTGAAGTAGTTCCACTCTAGCCACAGAGGATTTCTGACATGGAGATGTGTCTGGAGAAGAAACAAGTAGAAGAAACTGGCCTCTGGACAATCTGAAATTTCCCATGGGTGTTAACATCTGCATGACTCTGCATGCTGTATATTCATTTACACATACATAACAAGACAACATCTTTTAGCAAGAAAAAGGAAACATTTCTAATAATGCATTTTCTTTAGGAAAACTCAATGGATATATACAGAGTGTGTGTGTGTATATATATATACATATATAAACCCAACAACAAAACAACTGTCAGCATACAAAAATATGAGTTCAGTATTGTTTGATACGATGATGATGAAAAATCATGGTATGAATGGTATGGTATGAATGATGAAAAATCCAGGTATCCTGAGACAGGTATGTACTGTGCATCTAGTTTACCAATGCCAGTGTATTGCTGGAGTATAATTAGAAAAGCACTACCTGCACTTATCAACAGTTACAGAGATAAAATACATATAGCAATGCATCAACTTGAGAAACTCTCTGGTTTTCCCAACATTAAACAATAATGGTGCAAAATATGCGTGCAACGCTGGCAGACATACCCATGAAGTAGATGTAAATAAGAAGTACAGGATCAATATGTATATATGCTAAAGTTACTGATTTCACTATTTAAATGAAAATAAATGAAATATACTTTCCTTTCTTGAGCATCATGCTTAATCATGATTTGTATACTCACATTCAAGCAATTGTCTTAAACATATATATTACACTGACAATGAATTAATATAGCAAAATAAACAAACAAAGAAAAACACTATTTGCTTATGAGTTTCTCTGGCTAAAAGCAGATAAATGAAACTGGGTTGATTTTTTCCCCCCATTAGGGTGTTCTAATAGATGAAGTACGGTTACTATAAATTCTCGTCAACTTACGTTTATTTTCTTGCCTCCAAAAACAGTAGAATAGCAATTCTGATAATTGCTGACTTCATTAAAAACAAACAAACAAAGAAACAACCTCAAAACTTGATGCATTTGCTAAAACCCAGGAAAACCTATCCAAGAAGGCACAGAAGACAGCGACTTTCTCAGTGGACATACAATTAGGTGATTGCTTCAACTGAAACTTTAAAGAATATTTATTTTAAAGTGGATTCCTAAACAACAACAAAAGTTTGACATTTAGAAACTGGAATATATATATTATATTTATTTACAATCTACAGAGATGATAAGCATTATAAAATACATAATTTTGGGAACAAGACTGAATCAATACTAATTTCTTAAAAAAAAAAAAAAAGTTTAGCATCCTATTATTTAGTGATAATGCTTATAATGCTTACAAAAGTAGGCCAAAGATAGAGACCCTACTTTAAAATTAAAATGTCAATTTTCTTCAAGCATGAACCCTATGGCAACTTAAATGTTACTTGGTCCTTTCTAGTTATTAAATCTCCTACAGACTACCCAGAATTACAGCAGTCAGCATTCGGTAACATATGCTAACATCCTTGAATTTATTCCCAGATTCATCCTTGAATTTATTCCCAAAAGAATTACACTTGTCTTGGATGAAAAAGTAAAAATTACATACAGAATGCTTTCCCTAAACCAAACCTGTGCAACACATTCTCATAAAAATGGGCTGCATAATCTGTTGCAGTAAATAAATATTTCACAAGCTATGGGTGTTACAGTTCTTGTAAATCATCACTCTTCGTCATCTCTTCCTGTCATCTCTAAGAGTTTATGAAAGGATAAACATACTGTGTGGAGAATTGTTTTTTTTTTGTCTTTTTTTTTTTTTTTTTTTTTTTTATTCTGCACATTGCATAAGGAATATATACACCTTATTACCACCTTGTTACCAAACAGGAGAAGTAGCTGTAGTCATGAACGTATGTATATTTACAATTTATGAATGAGCTTCTTATATGTCCATCCAATGTTATTAGAGGCCAAGATTTCTGTCTGATGCACACTCACAAATCAATAGGTGAAGAATCTGGTCCAGGGACTGGCTCATAACTATTTGTCCCTCAGTAGCTCCCAATGTCAATTACCTCCAACTTTAAAGAGCAAAACAAAGTAGACAATTGCCATGTTATACAGGAGACTGTTTTGGCATATTTGTATTTGTACAATTGTCAATGCAATAAAAAAAGTGATATGGCCAATTACAGTAACGTGTGCATGCAGCAGCTTTTGTCCTCTAGGCTGTGTAATTTGTCTTACTATACAGGATTAGTAGCTCTATTCAGCCAAGAGCTCACTTGCCTCATAGTAAAGAAATAAAATAATATGAAATATTCATGTGGGCAAATCTCACATCAAGATCTGAGCTCACAGCAGTGAATGACACCACAGTTCAGACCACACCACCATCGCATGTGGTCTGTGGCACCATCCTCGGCATCAGCAGGTTATGGCTTCTGTGTACTTCTGATGTCTGAACAAGCAGAAACTGAAACATTTTTGGCACTTCTGCCTGGAGCAGGAGTTACCCTAGCCAATACTGCCTCTCTGAATAAAACACACTGAAAACTATGAGATTCTGACTGGAATAGCAATTCTATAAATCATGACTCATTCTTATGCATTAGGTCATCCTAGACAGAAAGGTTAAGTTACATTTTTTCCTTTCTGCACAAAAAGATTAAAGTCCCACTGCTTCCATCAAATACTAAAGAGCGTGAACTTCAAAGCACATAGGAGAAATTGTTACTGAAGAGTTCATTATTGCATGTTTTTGTCACAGTTTAAGGAAAACATTCTATATTTATGGTTGGACCGGTAATTGATATGACTACATATGATATATGACTACATATACACATCTTGAAGCTAAAATATATGTGCAGACATATATTTCTGTGGATATATAAAAATACTTATTTTCTTAGCAAAGTTAAAGTCTGTGTAAAAACATTAAGAATACTGAAAAAGGTAAGAGCCCTAATTCCTCCTTTGGAGAAAAGTTACAAGTCCCCTAGATTTCCTATGTAAAGAACACTCTTTGCAAGAGTACATCTTCTGCTGAATCATCACTTCATTGTGGATTAATATATTTTTTGAAATTTTCATAAATAATTAGATAATAAGCAAAAATTTGGCTGTGAAGTGATTGCTATAGCATAACTACAGATGGCTGTTGTACAAAAAATACATTTTACTCAGGCAGTAAATGCCCTGCTCTAATGGAATGTGTAGCTAGCTACTGCTACAAGTAAAACTATTTCAGAATATAGTTTTTGCTTTAATATGTTCACACATGAAACCTCATTTAGGGGCATTTCCTCTGAAAATACTTGGGCTGAAAGAACAGCCAAATGCAGATATATATTTTTATGGGCCCTCTCAGTACTCAGTACAAATTTCAAAAATAAATCTGTAACAACTATGACCAATCCACAAGAAAGAACTGAAATGCTATACAGAATCATATCACCAAACGAAGGGAAATAGTGGACTAAGACATCAAAACCCCAAACCATGTTTCAACTTAAAATACGGACATTTCCAGTTAAACATTACAAGACTGTCTCATCCTCACACTGTGTAGACTTGCTAGTATAATACTGTACAAGAACATACAAAGCTATGAAAAACTCTGAAATGCAGAGGCACGATAATGTAAAACATCCACTAGACAGTCTGAAATTCAATGTCATTATAATGGCAACTGAAAAAGGGTAAAACGTCACCTCATATGCCATACATGTACTTCCTCCAAAGGAATATGACAATGGGCTACTTAAGACGTGGCTGAGTTAACTGTGATTACAAGCAAACGTTCATAGATGCAGTCAGTCTGTAGCCATTAGGCACAGTTCAGAGATGAGTTTTAATCCTTCAACCTCACTTACATTATATCCTTGAAACATTAATGTCATTGTTCTCAGAAGTTATGATGTTGACAGGAAAATAAAAAGGGATTATCAGTGCAAAAAGCCCCATATGAAGTGCATGCTCATTATCAAGCCTAGGTTATCCAGGCTTTTATTCCTTCTACAAGAACATATCCCGTGTAGCATACAAGTGAAGCCATTCTCTCTGAACAAGACATTCGTTTTGAAGTTGCTGGTTATGTATGCCTATTGTGTGGCTAAAAAAACACATCAAAATGAACCTGATTCCAGTGTAAAATTCCCAAGGAAGACTCCAGCATAAGGCTGGAGTGCACAGATTCCAGAAATGCTTTTTGGAAGTCGTTTTGTAATGCCAATAGAGAACATATATATAGGGTATTTCTTTTTTTATCCTGAGTAAAGTTCTTTATATATATATATATTTCATTTATCAAAGGCCCAGGCACATACTGCTATAGTGCAGTTAGACTTGGTCACACAGTCCCAGTGTTCTAAAAGCCATTATTTGATTGCTTTCCTCATTCTTCTCCAACTGGTGGCGGTGGTTGGCAGAGCTTGTATAATCTGACAAAAAAAAAAAAAAAGAAAAAAAAAAGTTACTCTGGGAGCTTGGTCATTATTAAAAGGAAGGAAAGGAAGGAAAGCGTAAGGAATGTGAAGGTAAATTTAAGGAATACAAACTAAATCTTATTATTGTTTTTTTTTTTAACTGCAAAACAAAATGTACCGAATTCAGTTTAATAACATTGTTATAAAACCAGTAAAATCTTATTCATGAGCATGAAGTTTACATTGACAGTGGTATTATTAAAACACACATCTATAAGTAATCTTATAAAGATATCCCAGTTTAGTCAAGTTTTCATAATACTGCACCATAAGACCCCTTTCAGAAGGAAGCTAAATTTCACTAATCCAATTACCAGTTGTTGCTCTGAGTCTGCAATTTGGAAAAGCTGCATGGTTAATGCAATTGCCTCCACTTTGGTGTTGTGTTGGCATCGAATCTGAACTCAGTCTAACACAGTTTCCTATAAAACTGATGTTATTCAGTCTTGATGTCCAAGAACCCAAGACAGTTATCAGCCCCACGACATGTCATCATGAAGACTTTGAGCTCTTACCACTGCATTTATAAAGGCTTCTGAATTTCTATTAAAGCCCTTTGCATGGACTTAGTTATTAGCAAGTGTTAGATACCATACTTATGTTAGGAATACTGAAAATGGCAGTCATTCTGATCTTAGGCTCGTTAAAAGAGGCATCTCTGTCTGTAAGTATAACCAGCATACAGTATCTCCCCTATAATAACAGCAATTAAAACCAGCAGTAGGCATGATCTCAATTGGAGATTATATATTTTCCTCATGGACAGGAATATCGCCAAAGGCGTATCACTGAAGGAATAACAATGTAAGGAGGCTGAGTTTGGTGTGACAAGCAAAAAAAACATAAGAAACCAAAATGAAGAGACAATGACACAGCATGTGCATTAATACTTACCATGAAGAGAATCTGATATTGAAATACTAACACAAAATAAATAACAGGCTTGGTAGGTCTGGCTACAAGCAGGGTTATGAATCATCCACTGTCCTGGCAGCTAGAGATATTTAAGATGCTTGGCATACCTGAGTTTTCCAAGTGTATTTTGCAAATTTGCCACCTAAACATCACATTAATTTATATGACCACATTTTAACTAATCAGTAATTTCAAAATCATACTACAAATCAACACAGAAAACAAAAACCTGGACATGTGGCTGTGCTCCACAAACAATTCAAGATCAATGGGCCGCTGCTTTCTTGGCATGACACTCTGCCACTGAAGGTATTTGAAGCCCTGTCTGTACGGCTGCCCTTTGAGGGTTGCAAGCCTTTTCAATATCGAGACACATCTTGTCAGATAAAGCATCTTGTGGCTATGCAAAAGCAGGGCAGGATAGCTGCTGTTCTCTGATTTCACTTTCCACGCAAGCTAAAACCCTTGGGACACTGACAACACACCACTGTGGTGGGCTATGTAACTTTTCTCTGAAGTCTCACTGGAAGCGATTAGCAAGCAGTACTGCTTTCTGGATCGTAAGAATGAGGAGCACCAGTTCTGCCAGACAGACAGCAATTGCAGACCTGATTTCAAATCTCCACCATAATGTGTTCTGAAGATATTTGGCTTCTTCCCCACTGTCATCTGGCAGATTCAGGAACATGGTTATTTAAGGTCATGCGACCGTAAGTATTAGTGCAGATGCCAATATATTTGTTAGGAGATATATATAAGCCAATACACATATCTCTACTATTTGTACACCGGAGAGAAAATTAGATGCCCTGATCTTTATACAGCCAGGTACGCAGAAAGGTAAAATAAAGCTTATTTATTTGATTCTACCAGTGTAATAAAGTTGTAAAACTCAAAGCTATCAAAAGACAGATAGAATGACTGTCAGAATCTTATCTAAGTCAGTAATTGCATCAGGGTTAGCTCTTGATGAGGTTTTTGCAAAATCTAATTTCTATGGAACAGTGTGCAGAAAAGCTCAGCCTCACGTACCAAGGTCTGTGTCTTCTTCAGGTTAAAGTGGTAATCATTAAGGTCACTTGTCTTCAGAGCAGGTAACAGATGGGAATTCTGAAGCAAACCAGCAATGATGATGCATAAATCCCTAAAGATGGTATTGATCACAAACAGACTGTTCTGGGTCAATATATATGGAGCAACTGTCTGAGATGATACAAACAGATCAGCTGAGAAAAGAGAGAAAACTGGCAACTGCAGAGAACTGAGAAGAATGTCAAGAAATGAAGCAGACTTTAATGGCCAGCCTATAGCCAGAGTATCAAAGAATTGTGAACCACAGTATTATTGTGCTGATGACTATTCTGACATAAGAGTTGGACTTGATGATCCTTAAGGGTCCCTTCCAACTCAGGATATTCTATGATATTCTATTCTATGACATATTTGACTTCTCTCTCTATTAATACATGAAATGCCACAAGTCCTGAGGCCAGTGAGATATTCCTGTGACATCACTGTTATTGCTTACTTGTGAGTTGGATGCATCCATCTGTTCTGTGTTCTTGGAGCCATCTCATAATTTTCCTTCAACTTTTTTTTTATTGCTATATTGTGAGAGCATCAACCGGAAAGAGGTGATCTTTTCTCAACTGATGCAAAGCCAATAAATGTCTCATGGCCAACTGCTTCTATTTTTCCTTTTTTAGAACATAGATTTTCCCTTGATGACAAAAAGCTCTGTATCTTGATATATGCTTTCTCATTTATAGGTGAGAAAAGAATGAGACCTGACTTGCGAACTCTCTCCAGAATTTTGTCATGAAGAAGGAGTCTGATTAAGGCCAAAATCATACTGTTCAAAGAAAAGACTTCAAGCAGCTTTTACTGCATAAAATATTATTTTACTGCCTTAGGTTCCCCAGCGCAAGACAGTTGGTCAGGCAGGTTTGGTCCTGGATTACCTCCAAGCTAATTGCTACCATGAAAAGGGATTCCCTCATCTGCCAGTAAGGTCAATGACTTCATTGCTGATGGTTTTGCTCTAGAATCAGTACTTTTGTTGGACCTTATTTCATCCACATGCCTGTAGATTTTGATGGAGAGCTCTGTCTTTGGGCAGCAGATTGCTGCAAACGCTTTTTCAGCATTGAGCTTGCTGGTTGAAACTACTTCTGAACTTTTTATAATGGCATAAATGGACAAAGAGTGCTGATACTGGTACTAATATGATTTGCTGACAAAGCCAAACATTAGAATTGTTCTTGGTATTTATTAATACTGATGGTCACTGCTGAAGATTTGGTGGCCAGTGTGACTGGTTGCCTTGGTGTATTTCCTTCAGTTTGCATGGAGGTGGAGCATTAGTCCTGTTTGAATAAGCCATTATATTACTGGTTTGTTTGTTCTCTAGCCACTGTTAATTACAGTCACTCAAGCCCAAGATAACCTGTACTGCTATTACATGTTTTCCTTTTCTCAACATGGATCACAAATACGGATCATCTACCCTATCTGAGGGTTAAATATAAATTGGATCTATTTGGAAGAAGTCTGTAAATAAATAGGTAGAGTTGAATTCTTAGAGTTTATATGAGAATCAGATTTCCTTCAATGTTTATTAAATGTCCTACATAGGAAACAAAAATGTGAGGCTCAAAATACTTCTCAGAAAGCAGCTGTAATGGGTTTACGTGGCAAGGTTTTAGTGGCGGGGGGCTGCAGGGGTGGCCTCTGTGAGGAGAGTCCAGCAGCTGCCCCATGTTATATATGGGCCAGTTTCAGCTGGCTCCAAAGGGACTTGCCACTGGCCAGAGCCAAGCCAGTAAGTGATGTTGTTTGTGCCTCTGTGAGAACAGATATAAGAAAGTGAAAAAAGCTGCAGTGAAAGAGCAGATGGGAGAGTGAGGAGTAAGAAGCAGCCCTGCAGCCCCCAAGGCCAGTACAGCAGGAGGTGCTCCAGGCAGGCAGCAGCAGTTCCCCTGCGGGCTGTGGAGAGGCCCCCGGTGGAGCAGGCTGTCCCCCTGCAGCCCGTGGGTCCCACATGGAGCAGATCTCCACGCTGCAGCCCGTGGAGGAGCCCCTGGTGGAGCAGGTGGATGGGGCCTGGAGGAGGCTGCGGCCCATGGAGAGCTCACACAGGAGCAGGCCCCAGGACATAGAAGAGGGTGGATGGGTGGGAGGTGTTTTTGTGTTTTTCTTTGTTTTTGTTATTACTCTAATTAAATTTATTACCTATTACTAACAAGCTAATCTCCCTACGTTAAGTCTGTGTTGCCCATGACAATAACTGTTGAGTGATCTCCTTGTGCTTATTTTTCCCCTTGAACACTTTGTATTGTATTTTCTACCCCTTTCCCTTTGAGGAGGGGAGTGAGAGAGTGATTGTGGTGGAGCTCGGCTGCCCAGCTGAGTAAAACCACCACAGGAGCTAAAATGTGAAGAAGTATTTCCTAGAAGACTACTTAGCCCCTCAACTGCTGGGTTCTGTCTCACTGCTGTAAGTGAGAGGGAGTTGAAGGAGTCCATCTGCTCTATTCTTTATGGGGCAAGCAAGATGCATATATGCCCTAACAAATGCTGCTATGCAGATTTACTCATACCTTGTACACTTTCACTTTAGGTACACTCCCCTTCTAGAATCAGATCCAGCACGGTCAAGGCACAATGTGCAGTTACTTGTTATAAACAAATTATGAGCAGTTGTCTGATTCTCTACTGGAAGAAATGGGGACACCTCAGAAAAGGGAAGCAAAGTGCATGAGAAGAAAAAGTTCCCAAGTACAGCTGGTCAGAATCCAGAAGACAGTCTTTCTGTGAGGCTTTGAATAGCACATACGTTCATTCACATGGTTATCTGTATAAGATATTACTAATTCACTGTTTCCTTACTGACGTTTTAGTACCCCAATGAGTCTGTAACGTATTCCAAGTATCTGTTTAGTACATTCAATGAGCTATCATTAGTCAACAACAAAAAAGTTTTAAATTGGTAGAATAAAACGTTTAAATTAGATTAATAAAATCACTAAGATAAAATTAAAAACATTGTGTTGTTATTTTCATTTGAAAGTATAGTGCTTGTTAAGAAATATTTCAGATACCTACAATCTATCACAGAATTAAAAAGCTGGATAAATATAGAACACACATTTTTCATTCTTGTGGATGTTTCAGAAAGTGACAAAGAAAGATGACATCATCTCTAAAAGGACCTATAACATGGTTTTGCTGAGATATTGCAGTACAGCATTACATTAAAATAGTGTAATGGATTTAGTTTGAATATTTCCACAAAAACCACTAAATATCAAAAATGATGAAGGACTTAACCCAGTGTTTTCATAATTAACATGAACAAGATTTCATTTTTTTTTCTAAAAGGCACAGGTTTCAAAATGCTACATAGCCAAAACTTCTGCAACTAATTACTTTAATTAAAATTGTATCTCTGAGAATGTAATTGACTATGTACATTAAAAGCAAAATCTTACAATTTACTACACAATGTAGTAAATGCTTATTGTCTGTCCTCTTTGAAGCTGAATTTGGCACAAACTAGATCATGATCTAGGATACAAACAATCAGTTACCTTGGAACAGATTGCGGTGTTCGATCCCTCACTCCTAAATTCTTGGCTGTGTTTTGTACTCTTGCACCCTGTGGAAAAAAAAAAAAAAAAAGTAACAAGTTAGTTTCATTAATTGCAGTTGGAAAGTTTTCTGAACTTTCTAGATGAATGTAACAATTGAAAATCAATACATATTGTCAATGTCCCAGAATAACTCTCCCCTTTGGAAGTGACAATCAGGTTATGTCATTACTTAAAAATATATACAAACAAAATGCGTGAAACCAATAATTTCCATCCAAAACTGAGCTGCACTGGTAACATGATGTAAAAATGTGTCCTAATCATTGATTCAATAGAGTATTAGCAGAGTAAAACTAGACCTTGCATTTGACTAAGATCTGGTAACCAGGTAATGGAGATGGCACTAATTCACTCTTATAGGAGTATCAAACACAAGATGAAAAAGGCTGTCTGGTTACGCACAAGTAGGCTCTCAGCATTTATATAAATTAACATGTGCCACATGTAGTTCCTACAAAACTGAAGGCAGAATATAAAAGTAACTTTCGTAGCTTTACACGTAGCTCGGTAAGCTTGTCTCCAACACTGGCAAAAGGTGCATGACTACAGAGCAAGGCAAACATATGACTTTCCCCAGAAACTCCCCAGGAATTCAGCCATTAGTCACTGGAGACTTTCTCTGTTCAGCAAAGAGCACATATTCAAACATTTTCAGTGATACCATCATTTCTTTCCCATCTCATCTTGAATCCATGAGTAACTTCACATATATAACATTCTTGCGGAAGAAGATCCACATCTTAAGTACAATCTTAGCTTGCTGTGTCAAGAACTACTATTTTCATCTGTTTTCAACCTGTCAGTTTCATTAGACACCTTTAATCCTGTACTGGAGAAGACAATAGTCAGTCCCTATCTACCATATCCATGCCACATATTCTTTAGACCTCTGTCATAACCTCCTTCACTCATGAAGGCAAACAATCTTAGATTATTTTGTCTACCTTGTTTATAACTATTTATAACTACCAAGGTTAACCTTTGATCATTTCTTTCTGACCCTCTCTGAGCCTTTCCCATTGTATATGTATCCTTATGGAAGAGATTAGATCATCATACAGTTCAAAATGAAGGATCACCATAGTAAGATTTCTAAATTTCTACTTTGTTGTCTATCCTCACCTAAACCAATGTAACTTCTTATTGGCTTTATAGATAGCTACTGAGAACTGAGCTGATGTTTTCTATCATATCCCGAGGTCTTGACCAGGAGATGTAATGGCCAGCTCACAGTCAATTATTTTGAATGTGGGTTTAGGGTCTCCCTCACCATGTGCACTACTGAGTAATTATGTACACTGATTTTAATCTATTTTATTGCTCAACCAAGAAGTCCTGTAAGATCCTTTTGTAATTCTTCATAGTCACTTTTCATTTTTAATGAAAACTTGAAAAGAGTTTTTAGTAGAGATTAGGGAGGATGATTAGATAAGAAAACACAACAACAACAACAACAACGAAAAGAAGAAAAAGGAAAAGGAAAAGGAAAAGGAAAAGGAAAAGGAAAAGGAAAAGGAAAAGGAAAGTCAGATGAACTGCTGTTCTTCTATCTAGATGAGTAATAGTTTACTAGGGAAAAGACAATCAAATACCGAAAGTCTACTGCTAAAGAGGGAGCTTACAACATACAGAACAGCATACAGGACAGAAAAGAGGAAGCTTAAATTGTAAGTGAAGAAAACAATACTTAAATGAGGCACCAAGATATTAGAATAAAAAGGATAAAAAAACAAACACTGGAATAGATGGCTTGGGAAGCACTGTCCAGGTCCCTCTGGATGGCATCCCTTCCCTCCAACCACACCATGCAGCTTAGTGCCATCAGCAAACTTGCTGGAGGCATACCCAATCCCACTGTCACCAATAAATATATTAACAGCGTCAGTCCCAATACTGACCCCTGAAGAACACCACTTGTTACTGATGTCTACTTGGACATTGAGCCATCGACCACAACTCTTTGAGTGTGTCCATCCAGCCAATTCCTTGCTCACCAAACAGTCCACCTGTCAAGTCCATGTTTCTCCAATTTAGAGACAAGGATATCATGCAGGTCAGGGTCAAATACTTTACATAAGGAAAGCTGATCCAGTGTTGGTTAAAAAGTTGGACAGGATGAGTTCAGACCCTCATCACCTTCAGTGTCCTTTCCTCAGTCCCATAACTTAAAATTTTATCATAATAAAAAAAATTCCGTCAGACAGCCAGTGGATGTGATTGGTATATGATTAACATAACTGAGAGCCAAAATATACATATAGATGGGAAAACTATCAAAATTAATCACAAGTAGATCCTGAACTTCAGTGCTGTGACTACCTCTAAGAAAAAAAAAAAAAAAAAAAAGCCTATTTTTACTTACATCACTCACTAGATAAATTAATTTTAGTATCTTGTTCACATAATAAATCAAATGTGTTGATTTACAAAGGAGCCTAGCTTTATACCACCATGTAATTTATGGCTTAGGAGGAGTACAAATCAGACCTTCCTTACAACCACCAGATTCTTACTTCTTTTGAAGAAAAGCCAACAATAATTGCTATCAACTTCCTACATGCCATCTCCTAGTCTCTATTGAGCACTATCATACCATTTTTATTTCAATGTACTGCTAGTTTATAGTTCTCCTCTATTATTCTAGTACATATAATAATGTAAATATTGACGCTGTTTGTCTCACGTATGTATAAAAGACTGTTCTGTTTTGTGGCGGAATGCTTTTCTCTGTGTACCAGTACTGCCAGAGCACTTGTGAAAGATGTTGTTAGCTCTGGGGAAATGCTACCATCAATCTGGACTCTTTTATAGGAACAAGTATTCTTATTGCCATGAGAAAAAAAAAGTAATAGGTTTATTTTCAAGCTACACACTAATTTAAGGATGGCAAAAACCAGTAACATAAAGAAAATAGATTATCTTTATGGCCCACTCAAAGAGCTCTAAATCAGCATCATTCTGATGAGAATTACTCAAAATGCGGTGCTATTATCATACTTCTGAGGAAAGTAATCTGGAGAGGCATGGAAAAATGCCTCACTCAAAAGATAACACAATTTCTGTTAGCCTTTTCTGCTCATCAGCTTTTTAGTTACCTTTCTTTCCCATAACCCTCTGCCCTCCTGCAGTTCCTTTTCTAGGCCTCCATCTTTGACACTTTTTGGCACACTTATGTCAGTGTACTTTATATAGTATTTTATAGGTACGGGTGTTTATGTGAATACACATACATGAGTAAATAAAGTTTTTAAATGATGGTTGTAATGTTTGGTAGAAATTTTTATTTTTAATATCAATCTAGACTGGATCAGCAAATGAAGAAGAGGAAGCCACTTAACTACAACCATCCCATAGACCCAATCGCATACCAACGCTCATAAGTTGGTCTCTTTTCTTTAGTTCTTGCAGAACGGGTGCTTGTGAATACCTAATTATAACTGACATGGGCAATTACTTTGAAAATTGTTCCAATAGTCAGAGCTATTATAAGTCTTGTTAAACACGATCACGACCTCATTCAATTTAAAAGAAAACCACGCTTTTTGAGGTCATCCATTCAATTGGGTGTCTCCAGTTATTCAGTACTGGTGCCCCAAATTGGAAAACATATCACTTTCTAGAAGAGAGAATATGCCTGTGTGGAAAGCTCATGCTGCTAGGAACTAACGTTATCGGCTTCTCCAGAATATCAGATGGAATAGATGTCCTTTCATTTGTACTCCCCTCTGGTTAGTCTCTCTTCATTCCACACACACACACACACAATAAAAATAAAAATAAAAATAAATCAGGATGTAAATGGGCTATCAAAAGTCTTTCCTAGATATATACACATTAAGACAGGGAGAAGATACATGTATTGTCTTTACCGAGATGTTCCACAACAAACCCCAAGAAGTTTTTTGTTGTTGTTGTTTCTTTTTTCCACCTTCAGGTTTTATGGCCTGCATTACACTCCAGACAGCTAAATCCTACAGATGCTTTAAGCAGTAAATCCAGAAAAGGCTTCTAGAAAATACAATGGAGTGCTGTTGGAATTACTCCAAAACATTTAGAACTTAATGGAGGGTTATATTTCTACTACAGAACTCCAAGACTGATTTAAAATTACAACAAAAGATTATTACTCTATTAAATGCCATAGCAGTTTCCTGCAAGAGGAAGGATGTGTGAACAAATTCTGGCTTGATATACCAGCAGACTTTTACAGTGTCTGTGGGTGGTATTGAGATATTGGTATCTTTAACAGCTATTGATCACCTGCTGTTTTACTTCAGAGAATGTAGGCCCACTACAGGCTTTTTTCTACATCTCTTTTTGTGCACGTCAAAGTTATAGCAGCTCTGAGCCATTAGCAAGTTGCTTAAATCTTGTCTTTCATTTCCATTTAAGAGACTGCAGAATACCTACAAATGAATCAGCATTTCTGAAAACTTTATAGAACTGTTCATTGAAAATGTGCTGTTTGACAGAACACAGGCAGACATAATCACAACTCTATGTCCAGGTTCTTTCATTGTAAAATACCCAAACCTGCTTTTTGTTTAGAACTTCGGGGGTAAACACATCAACATATAAATGCAAGTTTATCCTTGTACAGCATTAGTTTCTTTTAATGTCAAGTTAAAGGTACAATTCCTAGCAGACCTACATGACTCAAGAACCTTGTGGGTATTTATTCACTTCAGAAACTTAGTTTATGCACTAAATAAAGTGAAAACCAGATACAAACAGGAATGTGTCTAATTTTTCAGATGTACCCACGTTAGCCAGCAGATCTTACAAATAAGATCAAAGATCTAGGGCTTGAGATTTATATCTCAACTAATATAGAAATATCTACATGATTGCTTTAACAAACCAAAGATGTGGCCAGGAATACATATTTTTCTATCTATGGTGAGTTAGAAATACCATACACTTGCTTAATCATTTCCATAACTAAACTGTGATTTTTTCACAGAACATATAGCAGAACTTATGAAAGTAATGAAACTAGATACAAATTAAAAGCCAGAAATAATGAATCTTGTTTTATCTGTGATTAATTGCTCTGGTATTAAATTATCTTTTTTTTTTTTTTTTTTTTTCCTTTTAATTCAAGGTTGAATTTGTCTCTCTTTGACTTCTGCATCGTCTGTCTTGTTATGCCTTTGTCATACAGTTGAAAGTTACCACAGTCTGGGATATGTGTTCCACATGCACACATACTGATTAAGCCCCCACCCACTCAACCTCTCTTTGATCAACTGAATAGATTGAGCTCTTTAATCTTCACTTCATAAGGCTTGTCTAACAACCTCTGGACCATTCATGCTCCTCCTCTGAACTCTTTCCAAGACTCCAATCATGCTTTTGAAAGCATTTATCTGATAACAAGATATTCTAGGAGTTGTTCCATTACAGGGTAGAGTGTATTCCCCATTTGCAGTTGGTATTTCCTTTAAATCCAGCATTTTTTGGTCATACCTTTGCACTAAGAGCTCGTGTTGAGCTGGTTATTCGTTCACAACAGCCTCTAAATCCTAATATTCTCTCATGACACACATGAAATACACAATTTGAAACAAAAACAATATCCTTGAGAACCTTGCCTGCAAAGTTAAGAACCGCAGTATTTATTTTCCACTTCCCTCCTGCCCTTCCCCTTCATTCAGAATAAGTAATTTCTTATTAATGATAGCTAATGGTCTTATTTTTATGGATGATAATTATTAAAATAAAGATTCTCAGACTACTCTGAATACCATATCAGTTACTATACAAAAACATCGAGTAAAATCATAACCCTGTAAAAATTATGAACCATTTACACATGCACAGAAAGCAAGCATCTGGTTAAAAACAGCCTGTTCCATCATGAAAAAACAAAACAAAACAAAAAAACCTTTGAGTCAACATTAAAAGAAGAGAATGAACCAAAATCAAAACACAGCAAAAATACCAAGCTAAGAAAACTCACGCAGACAGTAACATAAAAATAAGATGGGGGTTAAAATTATTTGGTCAAGGCTTTCTAGGAAACAGCAAGACATTACCCACAGAGAGCACCTTACCTGTTTGCGCATGACATCTGTAGCTTGCATGATATAGCGAGGTGGGAGCCCGTGGCTCCGGGCCAGAATGATCGCCTGCTCCAGGGTAACGCTCAGGGTGCAGCTGCAACAGAAGACTGAGGTCAGCCGTCTGCTAGGAATAGTATCCTGGAAATAACTGCCATACACTAACATACTTTAAGAGTAGTTTTCTTTTTTAAAAAGTTATAAATAAAGAGAACACAGTAGACCTGTCTGCTAGTACCCCCAAACACTTCAAACCTTGCAAGTATTAGTCTGGACACAAAAAGTTTCTTAATTGCAAAAATTTTGAGCATAGTGTTACTGCTGAGTTTCAAGCAAATGCATTTGCATTTTTTTGTTTATTAAAAAAAATTAAAAATAAAACAAACCCACAATGCCAACTATGGCTTGGCAAGCACGTGAGCAAGTGACAACCCAAATAGAAGAAAAATTTGTAACTGTAGAAATCCCTTTCCAGCTGACTTCCACATAAATTCCCTCAACCTCAACTGCAGACCCCAGCTTTGGTGTCATGGTCCTGATCTGTTGCCATGAACTGAGCTTGGGTATTCTCATGGCACATTATTACAGTGCAGTTTAAATAAAGAGATATTTACACTTTCAGAAAAGAAAAGAACGGAATTCCTTCAAATAAATTGTCCTCTCCTACTTTGACATCTTTTTCAAGTAAACACTTGAGGACAAAAACCTCTCCTGGTACCACATCCTAGTGAAAAGACTGTAATTGCTTTGTCAGAGCAACCAGGAAACTTTCAGAGCCAAAGATCTTTGCTGTAGGAAAACCTGTCATTACAGCAGACAAGAAGGAGCAGAGAAAGTCATTTTGGACATGCCAACTGCCTTCAGTTGTCATGGTGAGAACAAGGAAGGATAGGCAGCTTCTCACACAATCAAGACCAAAGCTATAGAAGACTTCAAGATAAAGACAACAACATTGAGTAGAAACAGGCAGGTGCTTTGTGAAAAGCACAACACATCTGAGGGCTGCTACCATCCAAGTGCTGAGAGTGGCTGTGTTCTGTACAAGCAGCTTGATGATTTTTCTATTCACAGCCAAACAACAAGAATCAAATCCCTTTGAGCAGAAATATGAGGTGCATAGAAAATGATCCCACCTCAGCAGAACCTGACTAAAGCTGCATACTTCAAGATTAAATAATAAAAACACATGGTTCAAACATACTTCTGAGCAGCCTTTTGGCAAAATCCTGACCAAAAGATTCTGCATAGCTTATATTATGCACACAGATCAGACAATATGTTTCAATCAAACACTCGCTTTGCTGAGCAGAAGATCTGTAGGAGGAAAAATGTGTCTGCACTTATTTTCTCACTGAAAAAAAAATCCACCATCCTGACACGTTCTAAATATCAATAAGCAAATTTATGAACTGTAAGAAGTTTCACAGTGGTTAGTGCAAAAGGTATTAAATTTGATCTTAATCTTTATTAAAAGCCTTTTGTTAAAAAAGTATAAGCTAAATGAGTTTCTTTGGTAATGAAATTATTTTTATTCCCTGGATTCTTGTATACATTGACCCCAAAGTTAACATGGAGCAAAAGTCTATTGATCTTTTCTGTTATATGTTTGATTAAGGTGCGTAACAGTTAAACATTAGACTAGAAATTATCCATGTCATGTTTTCATCTTGTCTCTGAAAGGTTAAGTATTGCATAAATAAAGAAGTACATGCTCACAATACTTACACCACCAAAATCTGAAACATTTAACCTTCAAGAACAGGCTGCAAAGGAAGCTTTGTCCTATTTACAACTGAAAAAAGCAAAAGTAGCTGAAATCTAATTTGACAGATGTAATCTATGCCAGGAAAAGTCTCTCTGTAGGTGTAATGGAGGTTAATAGGCTCAAAATACAGCTTTCAACCAACCAGTTATTGCCAACTTTCCCATAAATCCCATCTTCCTGGAACCCAAAAGACTGAAAGAACAGAAAAATCGTATCTCCATGCATGAATCAAAACTAACAAAGGAACCCTGCAAATGAAGGTCAGCTTGAAGGATTAGACACAAACACTAATCTTATAATTGGAAAAGACTGCCAAACTGTTCCCTATGCAAAACCTGAAGAAAAGGCCACTGATCATGGATATTATGAGCCACCTATATTTTTGATAATGCCAACCACAATTCAGAAATAAGGTTGCCAAGTGTGCAAAGACATAACCAAAGTGGAAGTAACATGGACAGAGTAAACTAGTGTAATGAAGACTTCTTTAATAGGCTACTCTGATAGTCTGTGTTTCATGATTATACTGTAGTTATTGCGAAACATTGAAGAGCTCACCTCAAGGCACAAAAATAATAATTCTAAGGGTAATATTATTAATGTGTTTGTTGTTAGAAATTAGCAGTGAAGACACTTAAGGTGACAGCAATGATGATGTTAACTATTATAAAATGTTAACGTTAATAAAAGATTTTATATTAAAGGCTAAGTCCTACAGTAATGCTGTTTAGATATATCCACTGTGTCTTTTAAAAACATTGTAACATACTTTAAAAAGTAAGAATGTTAAAATAAGACCAGTGGCATAATTTCATTTCATTATAATATTTAATTAGAGACATATATTTTGTTTCCCCAGAAGCGTGTAAAAGGTCTGAGGAATGGCAGCCCTAAAACCAGAATTTAAATAAACATGATTGTGCATGGCTTTTGTCCTCTAGCTATGACATAAGTATACTACTTTCAAAATATAACAAAAACAACACTGAAATAGCTTTGTTTTAGTTGTAAAGCAAATCAATAAAACATTGTCCTCCTATAAAACTGATTATAAACCTTTCCACGGGGTTATGCTGAACTGACTCATGAGTAGACGAACATTTACATGCTGGTGCTTTCTCCCAGCTTTTTAAGTGTAGTTTTTGAGTCACTACATATTCATTATCACAAATCAAACTGTTCTGGAAACCAGCTGTAGAAGAAACTAATCCACACACAAAACATCAGATGGTAAGATGGAAAAGTCATAACTGGAAGTACCTCAGGAATGAGACTGCCAAGCACACAGAGATTAACCAAATGTAAATTTAAACCAATACAATTTGTACAGTTTTATGAAAAAATTAGAAAGCTGGGAATTCCTCATATGGTAAGACTGTCCTGGTAGTCTGAGCAAGGTTCAATATCAAGGACTATCAGCAAATACATGCAATACAATATATAGTAATTCACCCTTCTCCCCCATTTTGAGAGCTAGTAAGCAGATGGCATTAAAGTTTACAAAGCAATTTGGAAGCACTTCTGACCATCAAAAGTATCTGGTCATTTGGATGCGGTCAGTCCAGACAAACCAAACAAGGAAAATATCGGGGAAAGAAAAAAAAAAAAAAAGAAGTAACCCCTTCCACTGCTCTCCTAACATTCTGTTACAGGAAGCATAAATTCCAAATCCATATCTATTTACACAGCAAACAAATAAAAATTTGTTTTCACTCCCTCTCTTTCCCTCTTGATCCCTTCTTTTATATCAGAAAAAAAAAACAAAAGACCCAAATTCATTATCTCAGAATTCACGTCAGTTAGAATCACAAATTCCCTGCCTTGACAGATCACAGCAGCTTCACAGCATTTGGCTTTTCCAGCACAACTGGGCTGAGAGTTCCTCATTCCACCCATTTGGTTTCCAAGGGGGAACAGAAGGGGCTGCAGCTGCTCCCAGTCCCTGCCTGCTATCTCCTGTCTCCCATCAGTCATGGTAATATTGATTTGAAGATTGCACACAAACTTTCAAGTATCTTCTGTATCAGACCATCCTGAATGAAAGAGGTTAAATCGTTTTCTATCACCAATAGTCCCCAGCAGAAGAATTCGTTTGTGGTTTTGGAGTGTTGTTTTTTTTTTTTTCGTTATTTTTTTGTTTACTTTTTCTTTTGGTTGTTTGTTTGTGGGATGCGATTTTTATAAAAGCAAATCTACTGGATAGACATACCCTGAAAAACTGAGTTATAAAAGAAAAAACAGAAAATTTCTGAGAAATGGATTATTTCATGACAGCTTATTTAATGTCACCTGAAAGGAAAAATACTCTGAGTTCATGTACACTACCTACAGAGCTGCCACCAAGCAAAGTGTAGATCTATGTTACCAGAGCGAAAAGAATCTCAATCATTCAATTCATTCCCAGGTTTCAATTAGGATTCCAGCCATCCCACATCCAAAGATGCATCAGAGCATCTCTCAGAAAAATGCCCTAAACAGAAAGGATGAGGTTAAATGAACTGGTTTAGTAGTTACCACAGCAGTTACAGCAGAGATGTCAAAATGAATTATGCTCTGGCTATGTGAACAGAAAAAATATATATATGGAAAGGATGCATGTGTGCTTAGTCTAATTAAAATTTAAAGCTCCTACTCAACATGTAATTTAATGTCATTGTTAAACTTTTAATTAATTTTGTTTCTATACATCATAAGCTAATTATACCCACATTTGACTACCTTTTAAGCCAGTTACACTATTAAGTATGGACTTGTTTCTGCTGTCATTTAAATTAATGCTTATAGAGCAGCTATTATTTTAAGGATAATTCTCTATAATTATTAATGATGGCCAGGTAATGTATACTAATTTTGATGAGGAACCCAAAGAAGGAAATAGACCATGATAAACTAAAGAGGAAGGGAAATGCTAATATCAGTAATAAGCATAAAATCTGTAGATATGTCTAGCTGAAGACTCTTACAATTTCTAAGCTGGTGTTACTGTGGGACTCTGACTCCATGCAGGCAAAATTTGAAGTTTCCATTCTCTATGCCCATATACTGAAACTCTGCTGGACAGATATATGTATATATTTTTTCCCCTCACAGGGAGAGGAAAGTTCAGCCAGCCAACAGGCATTAGAGATAAAATGTGCATGAAGTTCTGTACAATAAACTACAATATTGCGATTTACAATTACAATAAAACTTTACTGGAGTTCAGGACTTATGTTCAGTCCCTTTATGAACCTTATAATTAAGCTGAGATGTTCCCAGTGTGGATAGATCACTACTCCAAAATCAGGCTAGGACTGAGCGCATCCAATGAAGGTTTGTCCAAAACTTCTGATATTCTGCTAACATATAGCAAGACGTTACCTTATAATGGAATAAATATATTTCGTATACAATGGCTCAGTAATAATAAACAATGCTTCAAAAAGTGACTGTCTGCAGAAAATACTACTATGCCAAAAAGAAATTAATAGTTCATAATTAAAGGGATGTCTGCCTCTTAGCTATTAAGCATCAGCATGCACAAGGTTACTTCATGAGAGGCACCGCTGTGATTAAGCAGTTGTGCAAACCTCAAAATAAATGTATACCAACTCCCTTGCTGGGCATACACCCACCATCCCACAAGAAGATAATCAAAAGCAGCTCTAACAGGTATTTTCAAACACAAGCTATCAACAAAGTCTTGACTTGCTGAAGTAGATCACATGGACTTAATCAAGCCAAGGAATCAGTCCTGGGAGGTAAGTATACATCAGCCATGTTTTAGACCTAATCTTGGGTAATGGCTTCTTTTGTAGTTTACAAATATAGTTTTAATCAGGTTTATTAAATTCAACATTAGTCTTAATCCTGAAGCATGAAACGTGCAGTAAGCAATGATGACTCTTTCTGTAGTTTATTTGGGAGATCACTATCTTATAGTACATTTCCAAGCGTAACATGAGACTGTTCTACCTTTTTTAAGATAGAGAGCTTTCTGAATAATGAAAAAAGCACTTTTCACCACACATCTGTCCGATTTAAAAATCTACACAGAACATCTTTTCAGAAACGCTCTTCATCTAAGGTCTTGCTACCTTTAATCATCTGAAAATGTTGCAAGAGGTCAATTATGCCATTAATTATTTTTTTGTTTGATGAAAGAACAGCATTTCCAAAAGATTCAAAGTATCCCATTCCTTTTGTTTCAGTTGCTTATTCTTAGTGATAATTCCAAACAAACAAACAAAACACATCTAAAGACAAATTAAAACCAAAATTCACCCATTATCTCTTGTTCTGTACAGAACATCTTTCGCTTTAAAGGCTTCTTCCTATATAAGTAGGCAAGTAAAACAACTTGCTGGAAAACTGGAATTTACTTCTTGTCATGTAAGATTTTGGGTTATTCGGTTAACTCTTGCACCTCAAAATTAAAAAAAAAAAAAAAAAAAAAAAAAGACTTGGATGATTTTGAGTAAGTTTAAGTTTTGAAGGTTCTAGACAATTTGTTCAACTTTTGCTGTAACATTGTTTTTGTATGGAAGAATAAGATTCTCCCAAAGACCTGGATTGCAGGTAAGAGGAACTGAAGAGCAAGAGAGCAAGAGGATGCTTCTACATAGCAAGGTGATCGAGTTGTGTATCAGCTCCGTTGTTAAATGTCTATCCTGGTCCATAACATTACAAGGAATCCAAAAAGAAAAAAGAACACATTGTAATCCATATTAGTAACAAGTTATATCCATTTATCTCTCTTACTGCATTTCTCTGCATTTTCAGATTGCATTTTAAACAGAATTTAAAATATGTAAGTGAGCCCATAACTATAGTCCTTCACATACATATTAGAGATGAACAAAGCAAAAACATATAAGGTTTCCTATGAAAGGCATATATGGATCAGAATAAAATGATCATCACTGTAGAAACAATTTATTTGTGCTAAATGTCTTGTTTGTATTATGTTAAGACAAATTTCTGCATATTGATTACACAAACTGTTTGCAAATATTAACCAGCACAGAATAAAATACTACCATAAACAATTTCAGGAAAACAAAAAATTTGTTTTTGCTTTAGTAGGCAAGGTATCAAAAACATACACTAACTGCATACAGACATAATAAAACTGCAATTAAAAAAAATCTTCACTAAATGGAAAGTTAGCAGGACTAAAAGCAAAAGATGGAGAGAAGCAAGAATTCGTTTCTCAGCTCATGCTGACAGACCCCTAAAAGTCTATTGATCCCAGAAATCCTTCTTACTGTGGAGCTCAGGAGTTACATCTGCTAACTTCAAGTAGATTTTTTTTTTTCCTGGCACAGACTAAATTAAAGCTCAGAACTAAATTCCTACTAAAAAAAAAATAATAAAATAAAATAATAATCTGAAATAATCTAGAAAGAAGAATTCTTATCATAGAATGTCTACAATATAAAGTCAGGGTTCAGGGTTCCTATTTTTCATCTTGTTTTATCTGATTTTAAAAAAGGCAGCCAGCCACAGTGGACAGCTTATGGTGTTACTCTGCTTCACTGTGTGGAAGATGGAGCCAGTTTAGCTGGATTTCGGGATCTGTGTTAGCTGCAGGAGACAGCATAATCAACCCTTGGCAAAATCTGCCTCATCATTCAGCTGAGTGCCTGCCAGCCAGAACCCCACCGCTTGAAGGATGGCAACGCTAAGGAGATACTTTCTGTAGGGGAAATTAAAATTCAGAAAAGAAAATAAGACAGCAATTTTTCTGGGGGTTCATCAGGATTATAAAAGACTTCTCTCAATCCTTCAGGAAATGCAAAATTTTAAACAAGCTTGGGATTTGTTTCATTTGGATGCTTTAAATGATTCCTTTGAGCCTTTAAGGCCTATGGTCCCTGAATAGTTTCTATTCTGCAGCTGCTGCACCTAATTTCATTTTGGCATGGAAAGAGGCTAGGGCATGTCTGTGCACTACAGTCTGCTCTTCTCCCTCAAGCAGGAGCTAGCATCATGATTCAATAAAATTTAAAAGTGCCTTTCATCACCTACATTTGTTCAGAGTGATTATAACTTCAAATAGAATGAATATAAGTAAAGAAAGCAGTGTGTTGTTTATGGGGTGGCAGTTGACTGGCAGACAGAAATATAATTATGGATGAAAAAAAAAAGGCAAAACAGAAATACAAACTATTGATTTCTTATACTAATTTAGAGTTCTCTTCCTGATGCTGATCAACAAGGCATGTACACTTATGACAATCCAAAGGGAGTCTGCAGTACTCACATCACTTTGGACAGCAAAGGTTAAAGGGACTTATTTTTTTCTCATCCTTGTTTATCTGGTGATTGAAATATATTTGAAAAGAACTGCTGTCTGAAATAGATACAGGATTTCAGACTCTCATATAAATTGGTAAACATATTGACATAATAAAAATCAAAGCAAAGCAATCACTGGCAATTCAAAATCTCCAGTATTATCTTGGATACAGGGATGAACATGTGAACTCTGTCAAGCTGTTTTAGCCTAGTGCAGTGTGAAAAGCAATTTAATATGGATCACAGAGAAGGCAGAAACCAAGAAACTGCTGATCCAGAGATCAGCAATCACTGTCAAAGCAGACAAAGCTGCTGCTTCATAGTGTTTGGCCTCTTCTGCGCTGGGACTGCTACCTAGTACTTCCCTTCAAGCTTTCTGGGATTTGCTTCCAGTTAGGAGAGGAAGGGTGACATCAATCCCCATTGTCAATCCATGACACCTAAGTTGGGAAAACACTGAAAAGACTCTCCAATCAGTTCAGTAACTGACCGATAAATTGAGTGAGGGAGTTCAGGTTTAAAATATATTAAATAACGTTAACTGGCAGATGAATGGTTTGCTCAGTTCCCAATCCCCAAGAGCAAAAGATGCTGACCAGCGGAGAACCCTGAATTCTTCCACAGACTCAGAGATTTTCTTTCATTAGCGACCAACTGCAGAGATTAGGTTTTGTTGGGTTTTTTATTTTTCTTTTGGAATAAACCTTGCTAGGAGTTCATTATTCTTTGCTTTTAAACTGTCAAGACTGATACATGAAGAACGTACTTTCAAAGTTAACCTGCAAGCACTATTCACATCTTTCCAACATCTGCTTGCCTAGTGGTATCAGTAGATAATAAGAGTTTTCAATTCATTTAATACCTGTAGCATAGTGCTAAAAACGGTCAGCTGTGAGCTCTTTGGGCCTACAAAACATGGATTTCTGCAACTGGTTGCATTCAAGAGCTTCAGAGCATTTAGTTTCTAAGAACACAGAAGGCCAGATATATTGCTGAATACAACCAGAAAAATATATCCTCTCTTACTAAAAAATAGTAACATAAACTCTAAAAAATTGTTTTACAATTTAAAGAACTTTACTTTGTATGATTATCTGCTCTGATTAAATAATATTCCATTAAAAAAGCAGAAGAATTGGGCCTTGCAGACTGCAGGCAACAGGCAAAATCTCCTGTGCCTATGCGACTGGATCGCATCCAGCTTTTTGTTCTTCCTTTTGTCCTCCTCACAGGATTTCATGATGCTGCAAAACAGTTTCACTCTACGAAGCAGCAGCAAGGGGAGTAGGTTCAGAAAAACACAGCACAATTTAGCAGCAAAAATTTCAGGAACAAAATTCATGCAAGTTGGAGACAAAATAAGCTTTCTAACTGGGCAAAGGCAATTTCAGAGTGCCAAAAAGCAGAGGATATTTAGAACTGGACTGGAGAGATGTGGCCTAGGGAGGCCAGAAAGAGAAAACAGCATGTGATGTTATATGATTTCAAATGCTAAGGAAAGACCTTTCCATCCATCCTGTTTGTATATACAACAGTAATTTCAGGAAACTGTTATTTCTTGAAAAGAAAAAATAGCTTCTTCAACTTCTATCACTTCAAATAAAAGCATAAGAATCCCTTCCAGTCTCTTAATACATGAGTTTTCTCCAGAACTTTTAAAAATTCAAAGCAAAAACTCTTTGAGTACCTATAAAATCTTGAGGAATACATTCCTCTCTCCTGGAAAGCCTATCTTAAAATGTCTGTGATAATGTCAAGAGTTGATGGTTTTTTCCTCTGAACAGATGGCAGCCACAAAGGCAGTATTATTGCACAAGTGAACTAATGGTATCTTGTACAAAAGCGCAGACTCTTCTGTAAAGCAGAACTAGTCATGCTTTACAGAAAAGTGTTTTCCACATCTACTTTATGTAAACGGTGATCTTGAACCCTTTAACATTGACATGGAAACCCACGTGTAGAACACTTAAACTCCATTCCCATTGCTTGTAATAGTGTCTTGAAATCCAATGTGTGTTGGCTTTGTAATATTTTTTTTTTTTAATACACTTAACTAGACATCTAAAAGTTTTAACCTTTGAATTAGCCCTAGTTTTGAGCAGAAATCTCATGAATAATTCCTTCTCATCTAAGAATTGCTCATTTTTTAAATCAAGGATGCCACCAGTTATTCAGCCACCAAATAATTCTGAATGATTTGTGATCCATGCACTGCAGGTTAATACTTTATTGAGGCTATAAAAATTGCTCTGACTTTATTCTTAAATAGTAAGAATTTTTGCCATGACTATATTGGCAGGTTCAGGATGTAACCCATGAAATCAAGAGAAAACAGAGGTAGGGTTCCTCAGTTTTATGCAAAATGGCAGAATCAAGCCCAAAGTCTTTTCTGATCATGTAAAATTTCTCTTATTCAATAAAGGGAAGTCTTCAGAAGGGTACTCAGGAATAAGGAATCTGTTCTTAAAAGCACAGGGCTTTGAGGAAATGGTAACATGGTAACTAACTGACATGAGGTCAGTGTAAGTATTAATGATTTTTTTTTTTTTCATTCTTAAGAGCTAATATTGCTTTCTCTTGTATGCCTTACAAAAGGCTGATTTCCTACACCCCTACATCAAATCTTGTTCACTCTCAGAACAATGTTTATAAGCAAAAATGAGTTTAGGAAGCACAAGTTCTGACACGTAGAGGGACTATGTATCAGAAAAAACTTCTTGTGAAGCTGTCTTAAACAAAGATAAAGAGCCAGAGAAAAGCTATCTTTACAGGCTTCTGAAATGACAACTTCATGCCAATCTATTCCATACAGTATTCCCAGCTTCTTTGTCTAGTATTCCCATACACTATTCCCATCTATTGGCTAGTGTTAAATAGTAGTCTTATTTAGCAATTGCCTAAAGCCAAGTACAGTAAACAGCACGTTACATTCACTTGTATCAATGATAAAGAGTAATACAAATAGTCTGTTGCAAACTCTGCTAAGAGAAATGGCAAGCACTGTTTTATATAATTTGTGTTGGCTGTATACAGAGCTTTTCCTGGTTTTCATGCCTGATAATCTGCATTGTGGCTATAATGTATTTTTTTTTTCCCCTAAGCCTCTTTTAAAGAAAAAAACATTAGATAAAATTAGGGGAAAGTAATGCTCATTTTAATACAACGTATGGGTAAACAAGTCTGCTAAAATAAGGATTCGGATAGGTCATATCATCACAGAATATCCCCACTTGAAAGGGACCCACAAGGATGATGGAGAGCAACTCCCAAGGGGGATATTTTTTAATATATTGCTAGCTGCAATCCACAGTTTGGAAATTTTATAAAAAGAGTTGTTATTTAGCATCAGATTTCTGGTAATAACTTGTTTTTGATGTTGTTGTTTTCCCCCTCTCCAGTTCAGTCTTTGTTTTTTTGGTGAAATGTACATAAAATTGTATTTTGTCCAACTGGAACATAAACACTGCTGCCTTTGATAAATATCATTAAATACAAGTGAGCTCAATAATGACGTTACTGCCTTCTTTATTTATATATATAGACACACATATGTGTGTGCGTGTCTATTAAAATATCAGAGTTGATGACAACAAAGCTCAGATGATTACAGTCCAGTTCATTTTCTGGTATTGTGTTAATCACACCAGCTGTTCTACAGACAGAACTTCTCATTATCGTATGGTACACCTGCAGAAATGCATACCTCTTTTGTCTCATTTATCTTTTCCTTGAAATAAGCTCTACCCAGCATACAAAGCAAATGCAAATTTCAGCATTTCTTGTCTGTATCAAGAATTTAATACAGTGTGTTATTCACCTAGGAAACATTCATTTTTCTGCCTTAGCAATTAAGACTCCTGTATTTTACTGACTTGAATAAGGAACAATCCATCACAACTGCACAAAACAGAATCACACTGCTCATTTCTGCCTATCACTGCAAAAATAGTTCTACAATTTCACCATAGATCTTCAAAGTGTATTAGATACTCAGTCACATATATGGAAAGACACTCCAAATTGCAATATCTGAATGACTGACTGAAACAAAGGGAGGAAAATAAATTGCCATACCGGTGAACTCCGCTGTTGCACATAATGACGTGACAAGCTCCAAGCCTGTTGCAGAGTTCAGAAGAAACCGATAGCAATCCAACTCCAGAAGCACTGCAAGCAGTGTATGCACAGGCAGCGGTGCGCTTGGATCGGATAAAGGACCCTATGAGTCGGTAGAGTTCATCCAAGCAATTGAGAGGCCTCATCAGCTGCAAAAAGGAAAGAGAAATTTAAACATTTGCTACTGTGAACATGTGAAACGCTCTTTAGGAGTAGGTCTTCACAAATACAGGTTAGAACAGCAGGGCTGGCTAGGAAAGCCAAAGCCAGATTCTGTAATACATACAGAGCACGCGGTCTTCTGTTATGGCTGAGGACAACTTTTTCAAACCTTAAAATTCTTACTGTCACTGACTTTCATTCCCAGTCCTGCCTACAGAGCTATTTTTCACTTCATTAAACTGAACAGATCCATCAGTGCCATTTCAATTAATGGTATTTCCAAAGAAGGGAAACCACAAAGAGACAACCTACAACCGTATGCATATACGGGAGGGATGCCAAGCCTGGTTAATTGACTCACTGAGACAATCAGCTAATAATTAAGACACACTATCCTCTATTTATGCAAATAGCTGGTTCCTAACCCTGACTAACAACATGGAAAAAGTAAAATGAACAGGAATAGCAAAACATACTACAAAACTCAACATTACTGTATGGAAAATCAATGGTCCACCTAGTAAAGAAGGCAGCTTCAAGTAGAAGGCTGGTCTCGAAGAGCCTTCAAGAGAAAACTTGCAATGACAAGTAGCATCTCATAGTGCTTTGTGTAAAGGAAAGGTTCAAAACATAGTTTTGCAAAGCCCTCAATTCCAAATTCCCTTTATCTTTATTCCAGAAGCACTTTGAGATTCCAGCAAAACTCCATTAACCAAAGGTTAAGTCTTTTGAAAAAGAGATTTATTCCCTAGAGAGGGCTTTAACTAAGCAGGAAAACATCACCTTCACTTGCCCATTTATGGACGTAACTTCACTCAAAAAAAGCATACAGGTCAAGTAAATCAATTATAACAACCAGCATATTTAAGTCTGGGCACAAACAGATTTAACTTGGTTTACCTCCTATTGATTTAACTTGCATCCATTTAAATTGATTTTAGTTGGTGCCATTTACAAATGCAGAGCTATGAAGAACATAACAGAAGTCACCCCCACAAACTGAGACCATGCACTAACTCTTAGCTTGCTCCAACTGCAAAATAAATGCACTACGTTAAATTAGTTACCTTGGATACCTCTGGATTGTAAGATTTTTAACTCGCCCTTGGCCTTTTTACTAAAATACATAGGTCTGGGGGTAACAAGCACTCCACATGTAGCTAATTTATCCTGTTGCAGCTGTGACTGTTTAGAAAATTACATTTCCTGACTCACTATGGAAGGAGAGGCACAGGCACGTCTTCCTCCCCTTCCAAGTGGTCCAGCACAGAGCCAAGAAACAGGAGCTATCTGTCCGTTAATGATTGTGCTAGATGATACAGTCATAAAACTTTAGTCTGTCATGAAGCTCAGCTGATGATTACTATACTTCTCAAGACACAGTAATTCAATCACTTTTGCTTCTAAGTCACTACAGACAAGACCTTAGGAATTTCTATATTTTTCCTTAGTGGTCTACAGTAGGGGTATTAACTCTCCAGCAACAGGAGAGAGCATTAAATGAATTTTCATAGCCCCTGGGATCTCTCAGTCACAGAGGTTTAAAGAAAGATGAAGGTATTTGGAGAAAGCTGAATTGAGGAGGTTCAGAAGGAAGCCTTCGGAGCAGGATGCTGAAAGAGTATTTAATTTTTAACAGCAATTCCAATTTTTGGAACAAAAAAAAATCTGCCTGCATCTGCTCCCCCCTCACCCAACCCTCTGCATGCTCCTGGTGTGATTGCATTGCTCTGGCAACGTGACGAAAAAGAAAAGCTATGGTTCTCCTTCTGAGACACACTGATGCCCTCCACCTTCACCTGCGGATACAGAACCAAATGGCAGCACATACTCCTAAAAGAGAGGTGCAACAGAAAGTTTCAAGAGACTTCCCTCTTTCCTTATATCCAAAGCCCCTGTAGCTTTGAATTCCATTTTTGAATGGAATAAAGAACACCTCAGGAAAGGACTACAATAACTGTGTAACATACAGAGCTTAATTAGGCACTTAACATTTTTATTTACCTTATCTATGTAAGCCGCTTTAGATGTTGAATTTGAAGGCAGATTTGACTTGTCCAGGTAGAATGCTCTGAGAAAAACAAACAAAATAATGCAAAGACTGTTAATTGTTTAAACTCCCAAACAAAATGTATGCAGGTGACTATTCTTAGACATCATCCGAAGATTGGATTTTTTTTTTTTTTAATTCTATGATAAGAGAGGATCAAAAATAAATACAAGGGTAAACAGGCACTAACATCCTTTCTTTAAAGTAACAAAGAACATTTTTCTTGTCCTGGAGACAAGTATTCCCTCTGTCCTTAGACAGTACAGTGCAAAATTTTGATCCCTAGATAGTACAAACACTAGTTCTGAAAGTGATTTTCACCAAAACATTTATCATCAATGAAAGGTTTGTGGAAACTGTCTAGATTTTAATAGTGACTTGGGGTAACTTGACATATAAACAGTGCATGAATCTCTTGCACTACAAGGTTTTTTGATGTTGTTGTTGTTGGTTTTGGTTTGGCTTTTTAATATTAGTTGTATATATCTGCAATAATATCAGAACAGAATCCCAAATATGAAACATAGTACTGACACTGAGGAATATATATTCAAGCTCACAATATAAAAAGAAACAAACAAACAACAACAAAGCCCTGGAAGTGGTAAATATACATCATACAAGCAAAATGGTGCAATATGTGCACTCAGGCATGCATGTGTAAATTTAAAAAATAAAAAAATAAAACAAACTGCCTTCCTATACAATTTCTGCATACTTCTTTGCAAAGGAATCGGTGTACAAAAGGATAAGCTAAATAAAAATGTAATTTACCTACAGAACACAAATGTGATATAGAGCGCATTCTTACTGTATCAGATGTATATACTATGAAGTAAAGCTTTTCAGCCCACATTTCCCTAGTTTCTTCTATAACCTTTCACTTTTCAATGAATAGTACCATTAAAAGTTTCTATAAAATAGACAAATGCTACCTGCGCTGTTTTAAAAGACAATGGTGGCTGATGTTTTGTACAGAGGACTTCCATGCTTCCATCCTTCTCTCCTAAAACAGGAAAAGTTCTTTTTTTTAACACCAGAGAGAAAGAGCTTTCACAATGCTAAAGCATGGGAAGCATGGAGCTCTTCTCCTGTCTTCTTTAACTCTTAAACCCTAGAGGCTTTTTATTTTACCTGTTTTCCTTACAAGGAAATTAATTGCTCACCACTGATGAATTAACATTACATGTTCAATAGGCAGAGTGATATCTTACATATCACAGTGACAAGACCTCAAGACTCGTTCTGTTGGTCAAAAAACTCCTAAAACTGCTGGGGCCGCTGCTAATAGAAACATCAACTGGGACTCCTGACTAGATGAAGCCTCCGGGGAGAATCATGCAACACCTACCCCTGCAGCAGTTCTGGCTATGGTTAAAAATAAAACACAAGCACACACACAGAGAGAACCAAAAACAATGAATATGGAACCTTTAGGAAAAAATATATATTTTCTGGTGGAAACCTCAAGGTATGAACCACGTCTAGTGCCTGTGCACAAGGAGCAGACCTGGCTAAAGGTCACAGCCAAGTCTTGACCCAGGCTGGAACTGAAATCCAGCTGCCCCGTGGAGTGTGGTAACCAAATTTTAACTGTAATAAAAAATGAAAATGATTTTATCCATGAGTGAAGTTATTCACATGGTTTCATATCTGCAAAATAGGGGTGCAGACTGCAAATTTGCATAGCCTTTAACTATTCAACGATCTGAAATAACTGCACTGATTAAAAAAAAAAAAAATCCATTCACCTTCAGTTCTAGTAGATTTTGCTGCCCATAGTTTTGTAGTTTTGAAAAGCATCTTCCCCTAGATTTAAGGTATGAATTAATCCCCTTTCAAAGCACAGGAAAGAAAACTAATCTAGTTCTGTTATTCCATTAAGCCTGTGCACAATCCAGAATGTACTCTGTGTCAGAGGAAGCTGGAGACTATTGGGAGGAAAAGAGGTTTGCAGTGAAAATTACTCATAAATCACTATGAATGGCCACAGCACATAAAAGCTACCTCAGCAGCAACAGGCCAACCTTTTCCTTTGTTAACAAAGCTGAAAACCAAAGCATCATCCTGCCATCCACTGAGCATTATTAGACTAAAAGCCTCTACTGTTTTTTCCTGCTATGCTGCAGGAAAACGTACTTCACTCAGAGTCTGTTCAGCACTTCCGTTCTCTTTGGGCTATTACTTCAGCAAATTCAACTGCATTAAATGAAACCAAAAACCAAATACAGAGCAGTACACACATTAGTGGAGTACATGGAAAATAATAAACTCAGGGTACAAAATGAAGCAACACGGACACTAGAATAGGATATACAATTATAGGGATTACTATATTAATTCAGTCATTTATTCATTAACCTAAAGAACAAACAAAAATCAACTTTGCACAACATTAATTTTAAATATCAAAATATACTGTTACCAATGAAACTATTCCCCCCACACAATCAGATAGCACTCCCAGATGTTTCTCAAGTGCTTCATTTTTATTGCTTTTCATAAAAACTGTCTTCAGTATTTTACAGAACATGACAAACTGTGGACAGCATATAAATTTCCAGAGCACTTCACTTAATTACTAAATGCTTGGTAAGGTCCTTAATCATATTTTATGGGAAAAGTTAATGGCAATCTTGGCATGGTGCCCAATTTGGACAATATTTTCTAATCCATTTGAAATGATCAAGAATGAAATCATAGTTCTTTGTCTGCAATTGTGATGCTGGTTTTGCTACTAAAAGCCTTACAATTTCTCTAAGTTGTAGTAGAAAAGCCTTTCTTTTTTTAAAAAAAGAAAAAAAGGTAAAAACAAACAAAAAATAGGCATTAGAAAAACGGGATCGTTGCTATGTTCCAATTTTAAAGACATTTCCTATGTAAAAATATCAAAGAGACAGATATCTCATGCAAAACGTGCTATGGATTGAGGTACTAAACATCTTAGGGTTCAAAAAGAAAAACACTATCACAAAATGATTGTTGTCTCCCCCCCCCCCCCCCCCAGAAATTCTCCTGGAACCAACACACAAAGGAGATACTGAAGTTTCAATGTTTTTCTTAGTGAAGCATTTTACAGGACGGCCTAGAAAAATAATCTGGACACATAAAAGCTTGAAAAATTGAAAACTTGAAAATAAAAGCCCAAGGAGGCTTGACAACTGTATTTGACACATGCATTTGTGAGAACTCTGCACATGCAAATAATTCAAGAGAAGCCAAGTTTCTAGACTTACTCTCAGACTGTTGCTCTAGGAAGCCCATAGAGTTATCCTATCTGTCAATCATCCTTTATTTTTAAATGCAAGAAAAGCAAAGAAGTAATTGGGGGCAGAGGGGAGATAATTGGATTAAATAGCATTAAATAAAGGCAAGTTGGGCTGCTTTGCTGCTTTTACAACAAAGAATTGTCTTTTATATTGCCTTCCTAACTGTGGCATACATATAAAGAAATTCATAGTGCCTTCAAAAGGAAGATGGAAATATCACAGAATCACAGAATTTTAGGCATTGGAAGGGACCTACAGAGTTCATCGGGTCCAATCCCCCAAAATATCTTTGAATGCTACTTCACAAGTTATTCAAGAAGCATGCTCAACAACATAGCAAAGGACACATCAATACAGATGTGCAGATTTGGGGAGTGTTGGAATTAGTTTCCATTAATTTTCTTCTTCAGCTCTATACATGTCTGTGACATAATTAACATCTCTCTGTATATGCACATAAATACATACATAAATACATACATATTTCTTTAATTAAGAAAATCTATTTATTTAATTAAAAAAAACTATATTCTGTCATCTCAATGTTAACTGTAGATGCATCTAGGTGTATAGCCTGCATATATATGTGTGTTCAAACATTTAGAAGCATATCTGTTTTTATATATACGTGTGTTTGTGCGCATATATACACACGCTTCCAAACTCAACTGTTTCTGTTGTATCAAATATCCACTGCAGAAAACAATCTGCCACCAGAGCAAACAAATGGCAATTGTCACATATTCTTTCTAATAAATGGTAAAGCTCAATAAATGATAAATTACCAAGTATAACTACACTCTAAACCCACACAAAGAGGCAGTGATTTTAAGCCATTTACTTGAAACCATGCATCTGAAAATATATTTTACAAATTTTCAGCTTGCAACAGTTGATACCTTGCAATCATGGAGACTGTTTAACTTGACAGTTACTTCAACACAGCATGATTCCTCTAAATTTTACTAGTGTTTCTACACCAGTTTGCAGTATTTCTGTATCTCTATTCATGCTACAAGTCCAGAAGAAAGAAAACTGTAATATTCTATCCCTATTTAGGTGCACAAGATGGGAATAGTTTTCATACAGAGATAATACGTTAAGATAACTCTACCAATTAAAGTCTCAGCATACTGTGTTATCCACAGAGTTTGCACATATGAACAATCAGACTTCCCACCTTCTGTGTTATACATGCCTGGAAAAATATGTATTTTAGCAAAAAGGGCAATGTAACGAGGTTCTGGTCTGATCATAAAATAAGATCATGGACATAAGGGGGATTCTCACCCTAACATCTTAATGATACAATCCTACGCACAGTATTATTAGGGGTTAGAGAAACGTTTAATTACTAGAAAAAGTCTTCACAACAGTTTCACAATTTTAAGTTCTGAAACAGCATACATAGCGGTATTGTCACCATTCACAACTACTACTACTATTGCATTCACAACTACTACTATGCAACCTGTAACACAAAACAGAAAATTTTAACACTGTGTGGCTCTGAAATTACCTTGGGTAATTCATATATTTGATGTGTAAACCCTTCCTAGGTAACCCAGTATGCCAAGCCTCCTGCCATCTGTTTACTCCCCTGGATCACTTGAAACCATCCTGTTTTACTAAGTGAAAGGGAATTTCTTGGGCCACAAACCACTTACAGCTGCCTTTCTGCCTCTCCCATTATTATCCTAACTGCCAATTCCACACTCACCACAGTAGTACTAACTAATTGCTTCCACATTTGCCTATCACAGAGTATATTTCCCCTTATTGGCTCATGATATTCCAGACATGGAATATACTGTTAAAATGATGACATGACACATAGTCATAGGATGGTCAGCATTTCTATTACAGCTGTATGCTTGGACTGGACTCATATCAGTAACCAGAAGGGAAAGAAAAGGCTTCACCTCAGATCACTGTAGATATACTTTCTCTACACTTGCAGAGGATAAAGAAAACAAGATGAACAAGAAGAAAACAATGAACAAGATGTCCACCTCAGTGAGCAAAGACTCAGTGTATGGGTCATTGAGGTTTTTTAGTATAATTTGTCAAGATGCATAATTTTCCATTTCAGAACATTACGTAATTACGTATAATAAATACTGATCATATTTTTTAAAAGGTCTGAAGATACAATGAATTTACACTCACTCAAAGAGTATATAACTGGAAGAGAAAAAAAAAATCTAAAAATCTTAAAAAAAAAATCTAAATTGAAGCCAGCTGGGTATATCTTTTAGATCAGCAAGACAATTTAATTTACTTTGTCCAGCATCTTTCTATTCACTCTGGTCTTGCTTCACTTAGATGCAATGAATCTCAATTTCTGTTCTACCTAAAATGTTTCTCATTATGTTTGTGAAGAGACAAATTTAACTATTATTTCCTTGTTATGTCCTTCAGAGTGAAAGCTTAATTTTCAATCTTTCCTTCATAATGATTTTGCATTTAGAGAGAGTTCAGCCACAAACATCTAGTTCATTTAGAACCACATCTTAAAATTCTAAGAGGCATCAGATTTCCACTTTTTATAGTCATATAAACTACATGATAAATTAGTGTATATAGCATTGCAGTCTAGTTTTACTGTTGCATTATTAAACACAATGCAACATACCAAATATGTGGTATTAAAAACCAGAAAATACTATTTCACCTCCTTCATAAATATCCCACTAAACTAAAAAGAGAATATTTTAATGGAATCACTCTCTGAAACCTGTAAATCTGCTCAGGTTACTATTTTCTGAATTTGGTGGCAATAACGAAAATTGCAAATGAGCAAAGCAGATAAACATGGGGGAAAGGAGAGTACAACTAAAATCAAAGGACAATAGTGGGATGACAACAAACAGCATAAGCTTCCTAACTGCATGAGCAATTTGGTTTGGAGAAGCTCTGCACTGGAAATGGGGGTGAAGAAATCTGCCCGTTTTACCATGGGCTTTAATGCATTACTTACAGGGTTTGATATATGATCTTGTCTTTGTGATAATGCAAGCATGGTCTTGAGGATCTGTAAGCTTTTTCCAGAAACAACCCCTTTCTCTCACTGTAATTAACTATCTCTAAGTGGGTATGTCCTTTATGTCATTTTTACCAAAGTAACTATTAGAGAATTTTAGTTCAGCCTGAAGCCATGAGTGCCATCACGTCTATTTTCTGCCTTGACTAAATTATACAGGATACAGAAAACATCATCTTGCCAAGAAGCCTGCAGCTTGAGAAGCTGCTGAGCGCATATACATGCGCATATAAATACAAAGAAGTTATATTCCACAGACATATTTTGTTCCATGCTCACAGAAATTCTAGGGGCAGAAATAGTTTCCTTGTCTTTAGAAAATATTAAAAAATAACAGTATTAAAACCTCTTGGATTATAACAAGATATCCCTGAATAAAGAATTAAATTAAATTTGCCATCATTCTTGGAAGGCAACTTATGCCATAAAACAGGTACAGGAGGCTTTAGAAAGAAAAAACGTTTGAAGTTAGATTGTAAATGAAACACTTTAAAATGACAAATATTATGCTCAATGTAATCAGATGTTCAGTGTAATGAGGGTAGTTAGCTAAATCATTTGTCATTAGATTCACTGATTATAATTGCTTCCTTAGCATAACAGACTTGCATTTACCTCCTAAAATGATATCAAAGGGAGCAGCAACATAGGATAAAGGAAAGAAGAAAAAAAAGTCTTTTCCCTTTACTGCTTGCTTTAATTTTTCTTCTGTTATGGCTGTACAGCAGGCCACAAAAGTAGCTGCCAATAATGCTGGACACAGCTGACTTCAAATAATAGTTCCAAATCACACAGAATGGTAGGCAGGAAGGAAAGAATGCTTTTTTTCAGGCCTTTTTTGTCTGTTGATGCACAGGCAAGTTAATTACTACACAGCGGCAATTATCACCCACACCAGTGGTGAGGATGGATAGCAATCCTCAGCTGCCTTTCCTGCAGCAGGATCTTATCTCTGGAGTGAAGAACTGGGTCATCAGATAGTCAGCGATGTCACACAAAAGTGCCATGCTGGGGATATAAGAAAAGATAAAATAAAAGGAGGCAGAACCTCACCTTCACCTATTCCCTTAATAATTTCTCTCTCCATCTTCCCAATTCAAGCCACCACATTATTGGGAACCAAATTTTAAAAGTGTTTAGGTATCTAAATGTAAGTATAGGCGCTAAAGACACATTAACATGCCTATTAATCTAACAGCCAATGATTGCACTAATTTCTCATCAGCTAAAAAATAGCTGCATAGACAGTTCAGAACCCAAACGAGTACAGTGATAAGGCACCTAAATTCCACTATGGTTTGCTCTTGGTATCAACAGCATGCGGTGCAGCATACCGCAGCCACCTAACATACTTGGTATAGCCATGGCCCTGCACCCCCCTGAATGACCTGTGCCCCCAGCATCCCTTCCATCTCTTATACACATCACTCGTGTGCACAGACCAAGCCCAGAAAAAGCTCTTAAGAATAGATGTTCCTGGACTTTTCCAGTTAAGAAGCTGACCAAGTGTACCTGTGGAAAAGTACATTTTAATAGAATGTTGAAGGAGCAACCCACATTTTTCTCAGAAAGATAATTTACAGAGAAAGAAAAGATTAATCTGATCTGCTTGGTAAAAATGTCAAATATTTATGAAGAAGGAAAGACTGGAAGAGCAAGCTTCCTTACTACTGGAAGGCCCATCCTAGGCCATCAAGCTCAAACCCCTGACACCTCAAACAAACATTTCCTCAGTTCTTATTCCTATACTCATCAATGTCCATTCTAAAACCATCTTTCTTACTCTAGGAAGCTAATCCAAAACCTGATTCTTCCAAGGGTAAAAACAGTTCTCCTGTCCAACTAAAGGTTATATCTTAAAGTCATTGCTCAGTCCAAAGATTGGCTGAGTTATGGCTTCAGCTGACCTCTATGTCAGGTTTGTCCCATCTTCTAACAGGTCTGCATTGTAACCAAACTTTTGGTCCTAGCAATGACTATATGATTTATTTCTATGCAATGCAGTAGTAAATACCATAATGAATCATACCATGCAGAAAAGAGACCTTTACCAAATATAAAAATCATATTCATAGGACATAATGTATTTTAATTAAATAATTCTTAAAAGAGTAATATTTCAAAAATGATAAATTAAGTTTTCCCTCATGCTTTTACAGTCATGTATGATTCAAGATGTGCAAAAGAAGATTTAACCCAACCAATGTAATTATATTACATTCATGAATTATCGTTATTCCTATCAGCATTTGTTGTAGTTATGAATTCAAATACCATTGTTCACTGTTCCTTGCTGATGAAAAATGGTCTCTCATATCTGTAAAAGTGAAACGACTTATTCAAGATGGAAAAATGCTATTTGAATGACAGGGAATAGCAAAGGAGAAAGATTGAGGAAAGCAAGAGGAGGCAGGAGAATTCACAACATAGCCAGTTAACATCAGCCTCTGTACAGGTCAGGTGCACAGGTTCTTTCCGGTCTTCTAAATTAGAAGACAACTGCAGAGCTATTAAACACACAGTAATAAAGATCTTTAAAAATCTTTGCTGACTTAATTACTTGGTTGTACTGCATATTTCCCCATTATCAAACAGTTTAATAAGGTTAAATTTACAATGCTGGCACTTACCAGCATCAGTGTAACTTGCAAATACAATTTGAGTATAACCTTTTTTTCTTTATGAGTGTCAGAGAAGCAGAAAAGGTGAACTATAAAAATAAATGCAATATTGCTGACTGTGGAAAAGAAATCAAGCACCATTAAGAATAATCACGGGCCAGGTGCTGAAAATTTCCCTGCAGTTTCAGATATTTCATAAACTGGTTTGTTTCTAAAATAACATATTCAGAAAAAGGACTTCCTACATATTGCAGGGGCAAGGGATGTTGCCTCAGGAACAGTAGAAAAACTCAACTCTTAGCTGCCCTTAGAATGAAAATTCCCCTAAATAACTGATTAGATTCAAATAGCTAGGCTTAAGTCAGTTACGGAAGATGGAAGAAAGTTCTCTTCATTCTGTATGTATCAAATTCCAAAACTGGTTTTCAACTTTCATGCATTTTCATAAAAATGATAATCTTACAATTAATATTTTGTAGTTGAGGTAGTATTTTCAAAAGCCCCAAAGCAAGAACCACAAAGAGATGTTGTTATGACTGCTCAAAAGAGTGCCAAGGACAACAATTTTGCACCTGGATTTATTATATCACTTCTGATACTGTGGAAAAGCTGGTCGCAATTCCTTAGTAATTAATGATTTTTGCAAGAATAGCTAGGATTCAGGATTTTTTTTTACTTGAAGGATAAAGGCTATCCTTGAAATCCATTGTAAATCTACTAATATATCTCTTAATTCATTCAAATAAATAATGAATGAACTCTAAGGTGTTCATCAGTATTAATGGGGGGGGGCGAGGGGAGCCGGCCCCCAAAAAAAAAAAGGCACTCCTCAAAAAAGTTTTATGTACTCATTCTTAACAAGTCTTGACTTACAATTTAAGAATTATCTAAGCAAGGGTATTTCACATTTATTAATTTTATTGTCCCACTTGAATCCATGACAAGTCAGGCTAACATTTCATTGCCAGTGGGACCATACATAACCAAAATGGTCTCCTCTGGTTCACATTATGAGAATACTGTTATTCAAATGTTTCTGTGATAAGAGAAGCTAAACTTGCATTGAGAGTTCTTATCAATGGATGATTCTGTAGCAGTGTCATGACCAGCCAGTGGCTTCATTCCCACTCCCTCCTCTTCTCCCACCGAGTCTACTTTTTCCTCTGTTGTTGCTCCCCATTTGCTTTCTGCTGCTGTATCAATGAAAAGATTATAAAATGGTCATCAGATGATCATTTCAGAAGCAGCAATGTATTCTTTTTCTACAGAGAAAGAATGGTTTATGGATTGTGTCTTGAATGACTTATTTTATTACTGATTAGGTGATTCTACATAGAGGATTTCTTCCACATGAAGAGTTTAATCCAGTGTAACTGCATATGCGTATGTTTCCAGGGAGTAGTCAATTTCACTTTTATGTTTTTCTTTGGAGCAATTATCCAAATGTTAATAGCTTTTGCTGCTGTAGTTACTTTATTAGATTCTCCTGTCCAAACACCTACACAGGCTAGCAAATGGCAGAACAAGAACAAAGCATCTGCTTTTCTGTTTTTCCTCTTCACATTATGTCAGTGAATTCCCGAAGCTGCTTGTGCCTCATTTAAGAAACTGGTAGAGCTCACCAGAAAACAAATGCAGAGATCAATTACTGAATGTTCTCATCAGACATTAGAAGGCTGGAACAAATCCGTATTTTTGCTATTCTTTAGACTGGACAGAGCTACCATTGGTAATTTTTGTTGAATGTTAACTTTTTCATAGTATCTTTTAGCAGAACTAGGCCTTGGAGGTCAGCAACTGGTCATACCTGTGAGTCAAAATACCAGTGCTATATCTCATTAGATCCACAGAATGAATGAAGGTCCTAACCAGAACACATGATGGTAAACATTGTCAAGGAACACTGAAACAGTATCAAGAAGAATTTTAGGGTTTTTATGGGGGCCAAATCAGACCTATTCATAGAAAAAAAAAAAAAAAAAAAAAAAAAAAAAAGTTTTGCCTTGCACATCTGAGGGAAAACTCTTTCCAATGCTAGTTCATCTACGCCAAACACTGCCATAACCAAAGCTTTCTCTAAAACCTATTTGTCATATTGTCATATAAAATTTGTGAAATAAATACTTAGAAGGAACCTTTTTTTTTTTTTTTCTAAACATTAAGTACTAACCAAAAGAAAGTGGAAAACAGAATAAATAAATAAATACATAAATAAATACTACATTTGCCATTAGGATAGAATTGCACTGGCACAGATGAAACAAAGAAAGTACTCACTGAATACAACTGGCTTTAAAATGATTTTTGCTACAATATTGCTTGGATTAAAGCAGAATTTAGAAAGTCCACTGCTCTGATAAAATATTAGAGAAATATATTTGCAAGATCTATGAAGAAAATGTCCCAAAGACAGGCGTAGATCAACAGGTAAAGGAATTGGAAAAATAATATTGAGACTTCCACTTGTATGCTTGTCCCCACCTAGATACATTTAGACAGGATATGTAAATATCCTCCTTCCTCCACTTTCATTTTATTTGCTGTCCTTCAGCTCTTTTTATCTCCTATTCTCTGTTGTTTTTAACATGTCTAGCCAAATGGTACTATTTCCATCCACTTCAGGGATTTAAAAAGTGAAAAGATGTGATGTTACCCTTATACCTTTTTTTCTTCAATTTGTGTATATAAGTATATTTAAACAAGTGTTTTCCACAGATACAATGAGGGGCAAGAGTGGGCTAGGTACACGCTGTCATTATTTTACTTCCTAACTGATAGATTAGTATACCAGAAATTCTGTTTTTATGTGCAACTTCTTAATTAATTATTTACTAAGATAGACACCTGCATAATCGTTACATATACTGGCAAGTACACACTCTGTAATCCATACCTGAAGCTGATGCAAGTACCCAGAAATGTTATTATTCCCATTAGTACTGGTAACAAACCATTTAGCTGTTTTTAACAAACCTCAGCTTTGAGGAAAACAGCACTATTTTGTAAGTCCTGTTCTGTAGAAATCACGTAAATATGATCTAAAAAAATCAGATCATAATATTTAGAGATTCTGGTACATTAATTGTGATGAGGTAGACACTGCTGTTACTAAATGCATTATTAAGACAACTCTGAGGCATTTACAGCTATAACTTTCACAGGAAAATGATTTAGGAAATAATATTATTTTACCTTTTTTTTTTTTTTTCTTTTTTCAATGTAATCTTAACAGTGCAGAAATCAAAAAAGTCAGAACCACAAGTCTTGGATCTTTTTCAATCAAGCAACAAAAACAACCACCATACAACACACTTTGGTTTAAATAAGCATCATAGAAACTGGGTCAAAAAGCTGAACTTGGTAAGGTAATCTCAGGAATGTTGGTTTATTACCCACCGTAGTTTCTGGTTATACTGCTTTACTTTTTCTAGTGATGCTGCATTTATCTGAGCTTGAAATTCTTCTACTGAAACACTGTCTCTGTAGTAATATCCTTCCATGCTTTCCAATGCTATGAAAAGAGAAACAAGAACACAGAAGAGAAAAATAAGTATTAAATATTTAGTATTCGCATTCTTTGTAGCTTTGTTCACAGACCATTACATTACTTTTAAACCTTGAAGCTGTGATCCCTGTGGATTGCTGAGCTGTTTCTGTATATCATCCAATTCATACAGATCTCTTTAAGATTTCATTCACAACAAAAATTGTATTTCTGGCTCCATTGAAAATTAGAGCATCAGTTCTGTTGCTCTAATTCAAGTACTCCTGCCCCTTGAATGTAAATGTGTTTTTTAGTTCTAATATATATACCAGGGAGAAAAAAAAAAAAAAAAAAAAAAAAAAAAAAAAAAAAAAAGCATTAGAGGAAAGAAAGGATTAATGTACAGATACTTTCACGGAGGGAGGACTAAAAATTTCTTATGAAGACTGATTTGGGGATATAGAGCACATCAAACTCTAGATATTTCCACTGACAATCTGAATGCCTTCTTCTGGATTAAGTAAAGCAAATTTATCTGGATCTCTAAAAATGCCCTATAAGCTCCTTTGCAGGGATCAGGTATGTCTCTATAGATGGACTCCTCGTCCATCTTTGTTGTATTCACTTGACAAAAGCAAGGATGGATATCGCTACAGGAATTCAGGAACCAAAAAAAGATCTCCAGTATAGGTCACTGTCCTTTTCCGACGATCATTACACAGAAATTAAAAGGAGCAAAAAAGGAAGGCACAACCAACAAAGCCTTTCAAACTAAAACAAACAAACAAACAAACAAAAAAAAAAAAACACTCCTCCTTTAAATTAGATACTCGGGGAAGTTCAACCTTTTCTTTAGCTAAGCCACATCAAATGTTTGAAAAGTCTCAAACAAATTTGAACCTCAAAAATCAAGATCTTCATATAACAAGAGCTTGTTAAGAGATTAACCTTGTCATAACATAAAACACAGGCTCTTGGTGATATGCATTTTTGGGGGAGGAGCATTAAAGATTTTACAATTAGGAACATTGCTTCTTTATAAATCCATACTCATTCTAAGAATTCATCACCCTATCAGAAAATGCACACAATAAGCAGATCTCCGATGGAAACATTCTGCAGTCTTACAGCTTCAGCTGCACACAGAATATTAATTCTGCTTGTACTGCTTAATATGACCAGTTAATAAATAATTCATTCAGTGTGAAAGAACATGCAAATTGCACTCCCCTTCGGTGTTTTCAAAGCTTGTAATTCTGCTTCTGTGCAAAAATATTAGATTTCAACAGAAAGACTTCTTAACTTCCTTGAAGCTCTATCACACCAAAAACAAACCATGCAGAAATATCCACAGAACTCTCTAATACCATGTTAGTGCACACATAGAGCTGATTATCTGTACGTCGTGTTTTACCTGCATGAACTTCATTTTATCCTGTTAGATCACCCGCGTGATAAACTCAGTCATCTCTCAGGACTGACTGGGGCACACAGTTCTGCTTCTAGTAGCACTATGGGGGCCATGCTCATGGTTGCTGGCAGGGAATCGCATAGCGTACACTGTAACTCTCCCATTTTTTTAAGGATTTCATGCATTTCTAGCTAATAATAATTAGAAAGCTCTCTTGTAAGGCAAGCTTTCCTTACAAACTGAAACATGCATTCTACAGCATTCTTCAATCAATGGTCTGGATGCACAGACAAATGAATGGAAAAAAAATGGATGGATGGGAAGGCTTAGAGTAAAGTAGGTAATGGGACATGGTCTGCACCAAGAGGGCCATAACAAGCAGAATACCATAATGATCTATATTGTTCAGTATCTTCATCACTCATCTGGAGGAGCTGACAAAGTGCACTTCTGTCAAGTTTTTAGCTGAAGCCAAAGTGGGGGATGCAGTGTATATACACAATTGCAGGGCCACCTAGAGGGGGACCTAGACAGGCTGGAGGAGTTGCCCAACAGGAACAATGTGAAACAGAACAAGACAAATGTCAAGTCCTGTATCTGGGAACATGGAGCCTCAGAAGAACCTGGGAGTCAACAAACCCAACATGAGCCTGCAGTGTGCCCTGGCAAAAAAGACCAAGAGAATCCTGAGTTGTATTAACAGAAGCACAGTCAGTAGATTGACAGAAGTGCTTATCCTTACTTTACTTAACACTCATTAGAAAGCATCTCAAATACTGCATCTAGTTTTGGGCCCCACGATACAAGAAAGCTGTTGAACAAGTGGAGAGGGTTCCGTAGAGTGTCACCAAGATGGTCAAGGCCTGGAACCTTATGAGGAGAGGCTAGGGAACCTCAGCTTGTTTGGCCTGTAATCGATGGCTTTAGTGACCCACCTGCCACCTACCTAGACTTAGTTAACAGGAGGTCAAGAAGACAGAGCCAAGCTCATTACAAAGGTGCAAGGTTGCAGAACAAGAGGAAATGGACATAAATTGGAAAAAGAAAGGCTGTAACTGGATAGAAAGGAAACATTTTTTCATGACAAGCACAAATAGAGGAACATGTTCCCCAAGTTGCTCAATCTCTGTTCTTGTTTAGAGATCTTACGTGAAAAAACCCTGAGCAACCTGGTCTGATCTCACAGCTGACCCTTCTGTGATCAGGCCCTCCAGGACCTCAAGAACTCCCAAGGTCTCTTTCAACATGAATTATTCAATTATTCTATGAAAAACTAAAACATAAAAAAGAGTTTATATTATTAAAAGACTACAGAGAATTTTTCAATAAATTAAATTTCAATTTTAAATAAAGTATCTTTTAATTAAGCTTATTTATTGCTGAGATCACAATTCTAATTAGTAAATAGAGCATTCTGAGCTGTCAACTTTCTCAGACCACAATACTGTAAATCAGGACCCTTTTGAACCTATGGATTTAAGAATATGTTTGTACAAAACTATTCTTACAAGTGGAAAGATACATAATATAGCCCAGATAAACACTTCAGAACTATAAAAATGCCTACAATCCCAATCCTGCAAATATATAGGCATGCTTAATTTCAGGCATGGAACTATGCAACACAAAATAGAACAACACAGAGACTAGCTTGTTCCATTGACAAACTATTCCATAAACACGATTTTCTAAATGTTCAGTTGAAAGCATCATAAACCATTGTATTTTTTAGGCAGAAAATAGCTTAACTGTGTTAAGCTTGGAAAACAAGAATTTACTTCACAGAGGAACTTGCAGAAGATTTCTATACTCAAAGCTAATAAATTTCAGTTAAACATGGGGATCTACTGATGGCAGCTTATTCAAACCTCACAGGAATGAAGTAAAAACTATAATCTCAATTCATTCATTAGTAAGGGAAATATATATATATATATATATATATATATATATATATATTTAAACACTAGGATTTAACTTCTTATCCAGGACTTATAATTCTTGGATTCTAATGGACTATTTTGATGGAAGACAGTTGATAATTAAAGAAATTTGGTATCAGAAAGAAAGTAGACGACTTTCCCATTACTGAAAATTATTAAACAGATGTGACACTTCAAAGAATCTTAGCCCTTTTGCTTTAGCTCACTGCAAAGGTTCTAACACTAGGACACAAATATTTTGGGCACTCTAGAAACAAAGGAAAAAAAATCTGCAGAAGAAATTCTCAAGCTCACTGAATCCTGTCCCACTAATGTGAATCTAAATGAACAGATATTTCCAAGATTTTGTCTGAACCAAGGTATTTTTTATTCTCTTCCATATGCCTGTCTGCTTTCCAGAAATGTTTCTGATGCTCATTGTTCTCATTTCCCTCTATGACTGAACTCAGTCCCTTGAAAAGAAATCCACTGAAGTCTGTCCTTTTTTAGTTTATTTAAAAGTCAGGCTTCATGGAACTTATTTAAAAAAAAAAAAAAAAAAAAAAAAAAAAAAGTGGGTTAGATTTACAGTAAGTTCTGTTATCTCTTCATGTGTCTTACTGTTCATGATTTTACATCCTCCTAACTTATCAACCCTCCTTGAAACCTTCATTTGTATGTCTTCTGGCTGTTCCATGTGGACCCTGGAAGCCTTTTGCAAGTTACAGAGTACTGTCAGCTCCTTCTGAAATGAAAGGCAGCTCAAGGCAGTCAGCACCTTGCATTTACCATTTCAGTGAATCAAATTCCATGTTCGTGATGACTGTAATGACACTGCAGCTAATGCAGGCTGCCTGCAATTTATGAACAGTCTGAGCATCAGTGCCACCATTCATCACTTCAGTAATGTTTGCAGTCTCATAACTACAAAAGCCTGGAAAAGTTATTTAAGTCTTCATTACATTTTAAAGAAACATAATTCTCAGGGGATAACAATTTAATCTGTACATTTGAAGTAACAGGAAAAGGTTACTACAGTATCTGGATTACAAAATACTTCAAAAAGCAAGTTTCATGATCTGACTATCATCCACTAATAACCAAAAGCACAAAACAATACTGATGAAAGAGCATTCATTTTTTTGGTGTTAGAATCATACAACAAGTATAAAATTAGAAACACATATCTGTATGCCTATTTTTCACCACAAAACTCATCATTTCTTAAATTCAGTTTAATTCTAAATTCTCAATAAATGCCCATATTAAACAACTCATTTAAATACAATTATGTGCTTATAGTGACAAAGTATTTAAATTAGAGTAAGTAGTGCTTTAGAAATTTAAGTACTATTTGAAAGAATTGGACAAAAATAACAAATCAAGTTACCTTGTGAAAAAAGTACTGGGTGGATTTTAAACCCTCCTCCATTCTTCAGTCTTTGAGGAAGCTGTTCAAAATGGTAACTATCAAGGTAGAAATAAACCTTCAGAGTTTGCCGGCTTCCTTCTGCTTGGTATGTGATTGGAACATCTGAGAATAAAGTCAGTGTTACTATTTCATTAAAATCAATGACATGTCCTTTCCCATGAACTGTTGCAACCAAAATTCACATGATTAGATAAAAATCTCCCCAGTCATAAAATGAGTATGTTCAGTATTTTACATTTTACTCAGTGTTGCTGCAGTCACTTTTGGCCTATCCATTTTCAGAAGGTAAAAAAACAACATAAATCAGTGGCTGTCATCTTTGCCCGCCTGTCAATGACAGCAAAAATACTAAGCAAATAATGTAAGCTGGCAACATCCTACATTGATTTCTCTGTAAATCTGAAGAAACATCTATGTGCAGCACATGGTTTGAAACCACTGGAAGGATGGCTAGAGCCATATTTCATATGCCTTCCTGGGGTGCATGATGTATAAGGTCTTTGTGACATATACTACTATCCTCTTCACAGAGTCAGCATCTCTTCATGTTTGTGTGGGATAGAGCACAAGTTAAAATACAGTACTCACCAGCATGCTCATTAAAGCATTATTAAAATCTGGACTCAACAGAGAAAACAACTGTAATTTGATAGAATATAAAAATCTGTAAGAATGCACTACATTATACTTTGAGAAACTAAATGTCATAATACGTCAATTTCTGCAGAGTTCAGTGCAACTAACAGTATCATTTTGCAGTTACAGGGAATCCCCAGCATACATTTTGCGTATTATGCAAAGTGTTTAATGTGTAATGATCATTAGCAAAAGTTGATGAAAATTTTACATTTAGCTAAATCTCTCAGAGGAAGTCCATTTTATTCAATTTATGTCTTTTTCCATACTTCCTGTTTAAGTATCATTTCCATGAATAAGTCTCCAAGTTGAAAACAGTAAAACATTCAGCAATTTGCATTAATAATCTTATGTAGTTTTTATAGTGTGCATAAATTACTTTGTACCTAAATTGAAAATATTTTACAGGAACATTTTTCACTATTTTTGGTAATAAAATACATTTTTCTTGCAATCATTGTACGGAATCATAAATGGAAAAAAAAAAAGTAATTGAAAATTCCTTGTCTTCTGAAACTACAGTAAGGATCATTGTGGCAGCAGCACTTCAGCCAAAAGGCAACAGAGAATTTATCACAATCCTAGAACACACGGACTTTCCATTTATCTCTATTTTAGCACAGACACTTCAGTCAGGAGACACAGCCATTTGAACAGTTTATGACATGGGTATATGGTTAACTCCCCATCAGGAAGCTCTCCCATAACTCCAGTTCCATGTTGTTATCCAGCTTGGCAGGGCTTCTCTTTGAAACAAACACTCTGAACAGAATCCTTACTTCACTTATACATAAGTAAAAATGGTCTTACATAGGCCAGTTCCTAGCTGACCACCAGCCTTCCATTTGCAAATTTGCCAGCACCCTATGAGTATGGGTGTGCTTATGAATGCCCCAGAACACAGGCAAACTAGTAGTTTTGTGGAGGAGCTTTGTTTCTTCTGGCCTTGTTTACTGCATAAGCACTCTTATGTGTGGTCTTGATCCAGCAAGGGAATTGTTTTAGAAAAGCTTGATGTTAAGCAGACATGCTTTCCTCCCTTCCCAGGGGAGTTCTGAGACTTGAGAAAAAATGTGTTTGTTTTTTTCTCACTACACAAAATTCACTGCAGAAAAATCTCTACTGGCTGAAAACATATAATAAAGGAGTGGCTGGAAAAGAGTGAAGGGTATAGTGTAAACAGCAGACTGTGAAGACAGTTCCTTCCTACTAGTTGGACAAGCATTGGAAGAGTTCATGTCCCCGACTGTCTCCACCACCAGGTCTCAGAGGAACCTTCTTGCACAATTAAAGCTACCCTAACAGTGTTTGCTATCTCTTCTTCAGGAACTCTTCAAAGATCTACTTTTTTCATTCAGAAGGGATGAGTAATATTAAAAAGAAATGGTTTAAATGTTTCTCCACCTTATCTCAGTTGCATTTCCTTATTGTGGCCTTCAAGCTTCTTTTATATGCAACTCTTCAATAACAACTTGATCTTCCAGGGACTTATGCAGTCACGGAAACCCAATGGAAACTTTAATTAAGCAGACACTTTTCCCTGCTTGGTTGCTAACATCACCATATAATGATTCTACATCATGGCTGATGTTAGCTGCATTTCAGGAAATCTTGGAATATTAGGAGAGCAAATTCTCTATAATCCCAAATTATAGAACAGTTCCTATGGGAGGTAATGTTCTAGAAGACAAAAATATTAGAAATACAGAGAATGTTTCTGAACAGTAAAACCCAAATATTAATTATAATTACTCACTTGCAACTACTGGTTCTGGCTCTGATTGTCTGAAGTAAAAAGTAACTTTTTCCAAGTCAAACAGTGCAACCAGTGTATCTTCTAGCATGGCTTGCTCGTCGGCCTAAAAAAAGCAAAATAAAAAAATGGAATGTTAATTCAACCAGATGTTTTCCCTAACAGAAGTAAAGAGACCAGGATATGAAAATATAAAAAAAATAACTACAGAACATTGCACAAAATTTCACTGATGCATTGTATAATGTAATTAACTCCTACATAACATAACTATATTTGTGCCTATAGGCACATTCCCTTTCATTACTAGTCCAAGATTATTAAAATAATTGTATCATTTCACATAATAAATTTACAGGTAATTTATAGCTACCACTACTTCTAATGATTTTTAATCAAACAATATTGTAACTATTCTTTATGTAAGATGCCAGACTTCAACATCTTGTCCTTGTCACCAGGCCTAGCTTGCAATTTAACACAGTGCAAATTTGAAAAACAAATTCCTCTTTTTAGCAATTTTCTTTTAAAAATGCCTTAAGTTCAGTGTTTAATTAAAACAAAAACATACAAAAGTTCTTCTTGTCCACTCTAGGCATCAGTAACTGAACCAGTAGCTCAGAATGAGTACAACTCAGAGTGATTTGTACCTCCACCTACAAAAACCTAGATGCAAATAAAGCGTATAGATATTGCAATGTTGTGATTTGCACCAGTGCTTCACTCTGTGTACTCCTGAACTAAAAAGATGGAATATCCAGCCTTAGCTACCAAAAAAGCCTCAGGACTTTTTACTAACTTACTAACTTACTAACTTTTACTAACTTTACTAACTTACTAACTTCTCAGGACAGCATACTCAAACTTTAAAAAGAGAAATAGTAATCTACAAGGATGGTTATCTTGAGTTAAATATGCAGTTAATTACAGGAGAAATCAATAATCACTTAAAGTAACTATTCTTTATACAACCCTCTCCTAGCTACATTAAGCTAAGTGTATATCTGAGGCATATATTTTTCTCCTCTAAGAAGTGAAATGGTAGAAAGGCAAAGAATAATCAACTAGCTGCCTAAAAAATGAGAACTACAGCTTACTGAGTTATAGAAAGAAAACAAAATGGTTTTTGCTCTAAACAGTGAAATAGTATTCCCCCTTGTATTTATGAAAAAGCACCTCTGCTTGAAATATTTTGTCTCCTGGTTCAATTTATGAATTCTCTCTGGTGAAAGCAATGTTATATCAGCAGAATAGTCTGAAAACCATTCAGTGACATGGGAAATCTTTATACAACTGTTCATTCTTTACTGAACTCTGGCCATAATGAGTATGATTTCTGAGGCTGAGGTCACTGGGCCTGTTCAGCCTGGAGAAGAGGAGGCTGAGAGGAGACCTCATCACAGTCTACAACTTCCTCGTAAGGGGGTGTCGAGAGACAGGAGACCTTTTCTCCATTAACACCAGTGACAGGACCCGCGGGAACGGGGTTAAGCTGAGGCAGGGGAAATTTAGGCTTGACATCAGGAGGGGGTTCTTCACAGAGAGGGTGGTTGCACACTGGAACAGGCTCCCCAGGGAAGTGGTCACTGCACCGAGCCTGTCTGAATTTAAGAAGAGATTGGACTGTGCACTTAGTCACATGGTCTGAACTTTTGGGTAGACCTGTGCGGTGTCAAGAGTTGGACTTGATGATCCTTAAGGGTCCCTTCCAACTCAGGATATTCTATGATTCTATGATTTCCTTCAAATGCCCTTGTTTAACATAACGTGGATCATTTGTAAGCAAAATGGTCCTGAGAAGGTATTGAGAAAGTCACTTTTAAATACTTTTCACTTAATTAAGAACAGTTATCACTGAACTAATTCAGAATTCTTGTGCAAATACATATACAGAAGAGACTAAACTTAGCGGGTTTTGTTTGTTTTAACCCAGCAATGGATAGTGCTGGTTTCAGCCTACAATTCATGCTAAGTAGCATGAGTTTTCATTACAAAGGAAGGCTCCACAATTTTGAAAGAAAAAAACAGAAGTATTTAGTGTTGTAAACACTAAAGTTATCTCGTGATAATACAATTAAGTGCATGTTAAAACATAAGACGAGCACCAATTTAATTTGCTCTTGTACTCTGAGGACTCCAGCACCAGAGCCAGAGCAGTCTGGTGCTGAATTGTGCAACTAAGTACGCAAGAGACAACCTGAGTAGGAGATCCCCTGACCGTGCTTTCTTCACATGCATCTCATGTGGATAAACAGCCCTCATGTTTCTCACAGGCCCTGACTTGAGCTGTTCTAAAGCTGCACACCTTGTCCTGACATACCCTGTCCCACACAGGCCCATGCTAGCAGCTCAACTGCTGGTGAGGTTGCTGTTCACACTATCTCATGACAATGGTCTCCAACAATACCACACACTTTATGATAATGATTTAGAAATATCTTTATTTTTATTGATCTCTTCTGCTTTAAAATTTGATCAGGACAACTCATCAGCAACTTCGTGCTGAGACAGTCAAGGAAGGGTAACTTTTGATAGCAGGAACTTAATTTGTCATTTGAGTGGGCTTCTGTTCAGTAAGATGCAAAATTCTGACACCTGTTTGTGATGTTTGATCCCATTCCCAAGCTTAGTCAAGTAAACGAAATGTTCACAAACATGGTATTAAATGGTCTTAAAGCTCAGCAGTAAGAACACTAGCACAAGAAAACCTTGTGCCTATTATAACAAGTCAGTTAATTTCACTGAGCAAATCTAGAGTTTGAGAAGATTGCCACAGAGCAGACCGTGCAAAGTGCTTTACAGTTCTTCAGGTTGGCAGGAACAAGTCTAGTGTGAGAAGCTGCTTAAACAGCTGAAGAGGCACTTTGGATAGCTGGGGATTAGTGGACTATAAAAAAAGCAGACTAGCATATCTAGTCCTCCATTTACTACAGACTGATTGTTTTGGAGGGAAGGGGTGATAGAAAAAGTATCCAAATCAGGTATTTTATTTTATCTGCATTGCTACTTATTGCTGAGTCAAACTGTGGTTATCACCTAATACTACATTCACTCCTAGGGAACAACTATGATAATGGTAGGGAATCAGTATCTGCTAACTAAGAACAAATACAATACTCTATTTGTGGATAACTTATTTCCCATACCACAAACAAACATTTCCCATATCTGTAATTACCTGAACTGCAAACTTCCCAAATAGCAGCTAATTAAGTAACAAGCTAAGCACAAAGGACATAGAAAATCATATTTATAGCAAAGACTGTTTAACCACGCTCCTGGTTTGGGGAACAAACAGGGGCTGTTCCCCCATGAACAGCCTGGGGGTTATGTTATGTGAAGGTTCTTACCAGGTTAGGTGACAGCAGTGACTGGAAATGAAGGAGAACACCCGCACTAGCTATCTGTTCCAACCACCTTCTGCTGGCTTCCATTGTCTCCATTTCATATTCTTTGTTGTTGTCAAACATGTCATTTAAGGCCACCATTAGCTGCTCTGAAAAAGCACAGACTGTGGCCACTAGACTTTGACAGAAGACCATGTCTCGCCTCAGTTGTATCTCGCTATCTGTGATGGGTAAAAGCCAAAAGAGGAGAAGCAAAGCAGAGATGGAGCAGGAGATTAATTAACAGTACAGTAACTGGGATATTATTTTTTCTTTACTTTAAAATAACTTGTTTCTTAGTCCAACTAAATCACAAGTTTACAGCTTAATGTTATTCAAGTACATAGCACTCTACAACCCAAACTGCCATTTTCCACTTCAAAAATTATTTTATAATTCTAAAATTATATAGAAATGGGTTAAAAATCTGGAATTTAAAGTACTTCTTCATAAACAATGTATATTTATACTTCAGATTTTAACGTATATGCCATCAATTCCATGTACTTTTGATATTAAAAGGTGATAGATATGATTCAGATTTCTTTGCTGCAATGTGAGAATGAGCTGGGCACAAAAACATTTACCTCCGACGAGAAAGCAAGGACAGGCAGAATCTCTTAATATGACTCTGTCATCTGGCCAATTTTACAGCTACCAGCTGGGTAGGGCAGATGAAGATTGCCTGCTACAAACTGCAGACAAGGGACGTAGAAGTGTTGCTAGCAGAACACAATCTATCCAAAGACCATATATATGAATATGAAATCTACAGAGTAAGCTCAGAGCAGCAACACATATCCAGGAAGCAGTACAGATTTATGGAGTCAGGAAAGCCCAAGACAGGTCCCTAGCTAGAAGTCTATGGAACCATTAGCAACAGATTTAAAATAGGGACTAGCTAACCTATCAATTTATTCTGGAGGGCATAGACATCCGATTAGCTAAAGGTCAAAACAGTTCGAAAAGGAAACGTGTTCTCAATAAAGCACAAAATCCTGGTGTAAAGTATTCAGTGCTTCCTACTTCTCCCCATTTCTGAAGGTCTCCAAGTTTTTTTTTTATCATTATGAACTGTTAGGCAAATGTCAATCACAGATGGTACAGGTAGACAACATTTCTCAGTCACGTCATCCATGACTGGATGACATTGAGGTCTTTTGAAAACCTAAGCTCTTTGTCCCTTTGTCCTCAATTTAGATTTATTTGCCTCTAGGATTAGCTCCTTTACCGCATTTATATGGGGCTAGGAAGACTTTAGATGCGTAAATCTGTAAAAATAATCCTGTACTTACAAAATTAATAATGACTTTAAAACTATGTTTTTCTTGGACACCAATTATTTCTGAAAGTTATTCTGTTCATTTTCCTTCTGAGATCTTCAAACCTTTTCTCAAACTATTCATAACTTTGATTACTCTTTTGCTATTCCATTTGACAGCCTCTCACGACCTCAAGAATATTTTTCTTAAATGGTCTAATCGCTACTGCCTCTATACTGTGATTCATTCCTTGTTATTTTGATTATTAAAATTTCACTCTGTCTCCAGTCTCTCAAGTTATGCAGAATCCAGTGCAGACAGAATTTTCACTTGACAAACTCCACCCACCTTCCGCTTCAGAAATCCCACTGGCCCATGGTCACAATCTTTCCAATATCATAGCAGTGCTCAGGGATTTGGGCCCAAAATGCATTCTTTTGTCTTTCCTTGCTCAATTTTATCTCTGTTTGTCCAACAGCAGCTGATTTCAGTACTTTCCTCTGTATTGCCTGCTTCTGAGGCAGTTCTCTTTTGTCACTGACACCTCATTTCCAAATCTCATCTAATACTACTTGAACATCAGATACTGCATACAAGAGCACTCTGGGCTTTTTTCACAAAAAGATTTTTATACAAAATAAATTACAGAACTTAAGAAATCATGTAAATAGGGAAAACAGCCTAAAGGGAAAAAAAAAAAAAATCAAGCCTGGGATATTTTGTGATGCCACTTATTAACTATCCTGAGGAATTATTAAAATATTTTTAAAATCTGGACGAAATTTGACAACAAAGAAACATTACTCTCTCTTTTATAAAATTGTTGCTATGCGTCATAACAAAATCACGAAATAACATTCATATGGTGCTGTCAGATGGTTACAATAACCAGCTTTTACAGCGAAATATGACTGCTTACTTGGTCATTCGTCCATCTAAAAAACATGTACAGAATCTTCAACTATAACATTACATATTATTTTCTAAATACAGATTTAGTGACATTTATTTTACAGACACATGCATATTCTGTGCATTTGAGGCTGTATGAGGTGATGGTAAAGTGATACACAGAATACTCAGACCCCTTCCAAAAAACAAGGACTTAAAAATAAATAGGACTTAAATAAATAAATAGGATTTAAATAAAGTATTTAGCACTAAATTATGCTGTTTTAGGTAACACAAGAAGGATAAAAGGAAAGCAATGGGTTAGAAAAGCAAGGCAAGGCAATAAATAGATGGGTATGAAGATGGGAAGAAAAGATTGTAATTACGGAAGATTACAGAAGAAGGAGGACAGAAGAAGTACTCCGCACAAATTCAGAGATTTGGCAGCTACTTCATCTGCCATCATCCAAAGTAAATAACCAGAGAAGGCATTTTGCATTAAAAAAGTACAACATTTGCTTTAAATGTAAATGTCTTTGGAATTGTTGTGTCCTTCAGGAATCCTCACTGTCAATACAGAGGTAAAGTTGTTGATTATCGGATAATCATGTTTGAGTTTTTACTCCTTTCTCTATTCTGGCCAAATTAAAACAAAAAGCAGAATAAAAGAAAACAAAAATTCAATCCCACTTCCCAAAATAAGCAAAATTACCTGTATACTCAAGAAGTGCCAAGAGTATCCGTGCCTTCACCTCTTAAAGAAAAAAAGAAAATATATTGAGGTCACCATGGTTAAAAGTGTTTTTTACCAACATAATAATGCATTAGCAGTTCTTTTGTATAAAATCAGCTTCACACTAAGTTTTTGTGTATGCCATCCTGACTTATACCTTCAAAACAGTATTGAATCTCAGCTTCACTAGATTTTACATTTGACTTGATAAAATTTATAATTATCAAAAGCACCAGCAGTAAGAAAAACCCACGAAGAGGCAGCAGCTGCCTCAGAGTACATGTATACCAGCTGGCCAATGCATGTCTACATATGAAGAACTCCAGCCTTAAAGCCTTGTAAAACAAGACCTGTTTTCACCAACTCCTACATCACCCCAATTCTTTCCTCCCCCCCACCCTTGTCCCATACTTAAAAATGTCCAGTTATCCTCATGTTCATGCATACCAAAGTATCCAGGGAAAAAAATAAAAGTACAGATTTAACACGCATTTTAATTTATGCTTTAAAAAATTGCCTTTATATGTCTTTACACTGTTTTAATAAAGGAGAACAAAACAAAACAAAAACAAACAAACAAAAAGCATATTATATGTAAAATATCCCCCTCCTCTTTTTTTTTTTTCTTTTGCCTTCTCAAAGTTTTCATGATGAATGAAGTGATTCTTCCCCTCTGCCTGGTACCAGAGGACAAATTCAAATGTATAAACCATCACGGTAAGGAACAGGCAGATAAAAAAACCGCCATAACCTCAGAGTGTGTCAAACTTCCAGCACATCAGTTGTTCTACAGCAGCTGCTTGTAGGAACACACCACTACTTCTCATGCTTTCACATCATGACAGCCTTTCTTTCACACATCCAATTTTTTGTATAGTCCTATTCCAAGAATATAAGAGTTGTGGAGTATGTGGGCCAAAGGACAGTTTAGGAATGTCTTGTCTCCTACTGAAACTAACCTACTAGGTTCAAAATTTGAAACATTACATACGTCTCAGATGATGGAATACAAGAACCAAAATTAATGGTTACTCTTTAAAATTGCCTGGTGAAAAGTCTTTGCCTTTGCCTTCTGTCATTTGAGAAAAACTTAGAGATTAATAACTTGGGATCTTGGAGACTAAACATTTGGCTTAGTAACCAAATATAATAAAGGGAAATATATTTTCTATCTGAAGAATTTAGACACATTGAGGCTATTACTTGCAGCTTGTTTTATATGAGATTTGTCAGATCTCTGAATTCAAAAGCATTTGAGGTATCTATAAATAATGATTTCCTGCTTATGGGAAAATTACAGGACACAGCAACTTGCCTTTGTCATTGCTAGAAGTCTTCTCCATTTCAAAATATACCCCCAGGCAAGAGAGTATTTTTAGGTTTTGTATAAGTAGAGACATACCTGGGGTTAGAAGAGAACCTTGGATGCCAATCATCTGTTTTTAAATAAATTCCAAATGCTACCGAAGTTTTCACCCCATCTTGCTACATGGCATATGGAAGGAAATAACTCTCTAGCAATTTCTCCTTAGATCATATGCTTTATAAAATGCTTTCAACTTTTTTTATTCGTAAGTATTCTTTTGTACTTTTTTTTTCCCCAGCACAATACTCTGTTTTTTCCCAGTAACACTTTTCACTCTAAGGACAGATTTTAGTTTTATTATGTTTCTCACATCTGAAGATACTTTTGAAATAAGACTAAAGACTAAGATTTGTACTGCATATTTTATTATTTAAGTTGAAATACATTTCTGATGTTTTTGATGACTGAAGGCTCTTTCACTCCTTACTCATAATTTAAATTAAAATAAGTGTGGAATTTCTCAAATGCATAGTATTTCCTGTTGAAACTTAAAATTATTGTGTTAGAAAAACAAATGCACTTCCTCATCAAGTTTGCTGCCTATAAATTTGACTTGCTCTAAAATATTATTTTCTCTCCATATATATATATTAGGAAGGTGGGGAGGGGAAGTAAGGAGAAGGAACAAGAGAGATTTATCCTTCTCTTCGCTCTCCTTACATCTTTCTGCTGTTATACCGTCGTATTGTGATTTTGCTTTCTTTATGATGGTTTTCTTTCTTTTCACGTGTCTGGCTAATTTTCCTGGTTCCTACTTTAGTCATCATTCATTTTTTCTTCCTGTGCTTTCTGTTTCTCATCACACATCTCACATACATTCAAAATCCTGTAGCTACATCATTCTTTATTATCTATTTATTCTCTATTCATTATTCTCTATTCATCAGCTGTTCTGAATTCCTGCTCTGGCTACTGCTTTCTCCTGCAAGAAAATCAAACACTCTATCCTTGAACATCTGCCTCTGCCAAGAACTTGTCTTCATCTTTATTGGTCTGAAAATCTAGTAGGCCCACTCACACCAAGAAATAACTTTCATCTTTTCTTTAGCTACTTAGCTGAAGATAAATCCTCCCAGAATCTGTATACTATTTCATCAGAGAACTCTTCAAGTCCATCATCTTGATTAGCCTTCTAGGGCTCACTTTCACTGTAACCATGGTAAACTTCTCTTTATCTAATGATATGGTAGAACAAATGAAATGAGACAAAGCAATCTCCACATATGTTTTAAACTACTGCCAAGGAAGGCTTTTTTTTTTTTTTTTTTAATTGCGCAAACAAACCTTCATAGCTTTTTGTTGTTGTTCTCACAATTCCAATACTAATAAAAAGAAAACTGATAGTTCAGAACAATCATCCTCTCATCCTCCAGGCATTCTGTGTTTTTGCATTTCTTCATACTTATTAAACAAAGAAAATAAAAAGAATCTAAGAATCTAGGAATTAAACATTTCATTTTTGCGGGGCTCCCAGGTCTCCCTCTTCATTAAATTGCTAATCAGTCTGATCTAATACAACCCATTCTGCAAGACAACAGAGGAGTAAATAAAAAATTACAATAGCCTGCAGTATATTTTTGAAAATAAAAATGTCCAGTTTTCAATAAGGATATGCATTCATTGAGAGCATTCATCTTTATTTTAGCATTCATCAATAATGGGTAAATACTTATATAAATACTGGAAATTTTATTCACAACATTTTTTTCCCATGGTGAACATATTTCCATCTGTGGTTTCATTTGCCTACTTCCTATAGAACCTGATGTAAAAGACAAATATATCTGCTCAACTATTAAAACATTGCCTTTTGCTTAGGACAAATAAAAAATAATAATTAAAAAAATCATGAGAATTCTTCTAACAGCTTTGTATATTCCAAGACTTTGATCAACTTGCTAAGAGAGTCATAAGCCCAACCAAGCAAATTAGGGCACATATTTTGTTTTCTCTGCATCAGGCAAATAAGGAGGAAAACAGGAAGGTAAGTCATTGTACCATGTGTTAGGCTTTCAGCTAGAAACAGCTCAGGGCAGTACTCATGGTTCTTCTAGGTATCCTCACCATATGTGAGGACAATACAAAACGGCAAAAGTAAAAAGAAGAAAACAAGAAGTGCAGATATGTAGGGAAAACTTAGCTGTTATAGCATTTTAATCATGCTTTGTGCTCATCTGATTTTAGTTAGATCCAGCTGCTGGTTTTGTCTCAAGTTTAATTTATACAAGCCGAAGCCTGTTTAAATAACAGAAGTCTCCCAAAACTGCCTGAGGGATGCGTTTCTGCTCTGAATCTTTTCAACACTGAATTAAATATACCTGTCCAGACATGCCTTGTAAACTAAGGCTTGAGAAGCAATTATTCACTTCCACTGTCCTATTTCTCCTTCACACTATTTGTGCCAGGGAAACCACAAGAACCTTGGCTTTCAGGTATCTCTCCATCACATCTCTCTCTGTCACAAGTCTTGGTCCCACAGGTAGATCAAAATGATAGTGAAGATGCGTACCACATTCCTCTAGATTCTCAGGAACAATTATTAGTGATGTCACTTTGGGGGTAGAATAGGAATCAAAGAAAAAAACACAACACCTAAAATAGAACAAAAAACTGTGAAGACTTAATGGTGAATAAACAGCTTCAGATGATAACTTTAGATGTAAAACTGCTTATTTGGTTAAGAAGATGGCACAGAAGCCAGTTGTTGGAAATCTCTGACAAATGCTTAGATGCCATGAATGGAAAGGGAGAGCCAAGAATATTTAAAATTGGCAGATAAATTCCAAGACACAGTGATGAGTGAAGGTAAGTCAGATTGCATGTTCTCATTGAACAGCACATGAATAATGCCTTTTACTGTTCAGGTCTCTGAACCACCATCACTTACAAGCAGAACAGTTCAAATAGAGTTAGCTACTGTAATTTATTAACAGAAAAAAAGAAAGGGGGGGGGGGGATAGGGGGAGGGCAGGGACAGGGACACCTGCCACTAGATCAGGTTGCTCAAAGCTCCATCCAATCTGGCCTGGCGAACAGGACGGGCAAACATCCAATCTGGCGGCGAACAGGACGGGCAAACAGGGCGTGGCACGTCGAAGGGCGTGGCAGTTCGCGCGGGCAGGGCAAGCGGGGGGCTCATCGTCGCTCTTTTGCAGCTGCCTCTCCCTTCGGTGCTTGTAACCTGCTTGCGTGGAACCTGACCATGGTATCGACCAGGCAGAAAACCGTGGCCTCCGCATCTCGTGAGGCATCTCCAGCCACGGTCACCAGTGTGGCTACTCAGACGGAGGGCTCGGGGAAACACGCAGCCGTCCAGGTCCTGGGCTGCAGAGTGTGCCCCAGCCTTCTGTCGGTCTCTGACAGCAGTGGTGGGTATGCCTGTGGGAGGTGTGCCCAGGTTGAAGAACTGCTCAGCCAGGTAGCGGAGCTCTGGGAGGAGGTGAACAGGCTCAGGAGCATCAAGGAATCAGAGAGGGAAATTGACTGGTGGAGGTGCGCTCTACCCTCTCTGAGGCAGGCTCACGAGACTGCCACGGCACAGGCGTCTCCTGTTACGCAGAAGACGGAGGTTCGCTCCCCCAGCCAGGCAGCGGGAGGAGACCTAGATCAAGGGGGGGAATGGAGGCGGGTGCCTATTCGGGGTGGTAGGCGAGCCCTCTCTCTGCCCACCTCACCTTCTCATCTACCCTTAAATAATCGATATGAAGGACTAGAGCAAGACAATCTAAATGACAAAGTAGACAAACACCCGTCCCAGTTGGAGGGGGCGCCTAAGACAATGCGACCTACACGTCGCATTGCCACATCATCCTTCAAAAAAGAAAGAAGGGCTATTGTTATGGGGGGCTCCCTCCTGAAAGGGACAGAGGGACCGATATGCCGACCGGACCCAACCCGCAGAGAAGTCTGTTGCCTCCCTGGGGCTCGGGTGAGAGACTTTGCCAAGAAAGTCAAGCGCCTGGTACGGCCCACTGACTACTACCCGCTACTGGTCTTTCAGGCTGGTAGCGATGAAGTAGCAACGAGAAGTCCGAAGGCGATCAAAAGAGACTTTAGGGATTTGGGGCGACTACTTAGAGGATCAGGGGCGCAGGTGGTGTTTGCCTCTGTCCTTCCGATAGGGGGGATCGAAGCTGAAAGACGTACTGTTCACATAAACTCGTGGCTTCGAGACTGGTGTGACCAGCAGAATTTTGGTTTCTTTGATCATGGGAAGGTCTATGCTACACCGGGCCTGATGGCACCGGATGGGATGCGCCTCTCTCGGAGAGGGGTAAGGATCTTAGGTCAGGAGTTGGCAGGGCTGATAGATAGGGCTTTAAACTAGAGTCGAAGGGGGAAGGGGCTAAAACCAGGCGAGCCGGTGAAGACCTAAGGGATGGTACGCTAGAATCAGAGGGGCTGTGTGCCAGTGGGGTCCTTTGGTCAGATCCACAAGGTGCTGAGTGTAAGGAGACGCACCTGAAGTGCTTTTACACAAACGCACGCAGTATGAGGAATAAAATAGATGAGCTAGAAGTCCTGGCCCAGTCCCGCAACTACGACATCATCGGCATAAGCGAAACCTGGTGGGATGAGTCCTGTGACTGGGGTGTTGCGATAGATGGTTACAGGCTCTTCAGGAGGGACAGGCAGGGTAGGCGAGGTGGTGGGGTGGCGATGTATGTGAAGCAGGGGCTGGACTGTGTGGAACTTCAGGTTGGCGATGGCAAAGTTGAGAGCCTCTGGGTAAGGATCAAGGGACGAACGAATAAAGGGGATGTAGTTGTGGGAGTCTATTACAGACCGCCTGGCCAGGATGATAGCGCCGATAAATTATTCTTTACAGAACTAAGAGAGGCCTCGAGATTAACTCCCCTTGTCCTTATGGGGGACTTCAACTTGCCGGATGTTAACTGGGAGTGCCACACGGCTGACACGAGCAAGTCCAGGAGGTTCATGAAGCACCTAGATGATAACTTCTTGGTACAGGTGCTAACGGAGCCAACTAGGAAAGGTGCCCTCCTAGACCTGTTGCTAGAAAACAGAGAGGGTCTGGTGGGAGATGTGGTGATTGGTGGCCGCCTCGGTCATAGCGACCATGAAGTGGTTGAGTTCAACATTTATGGTGACAGAAGGAAAAGTGCCACCAAAACCTCATCCCTAGATATGGGGAAAGCGGACTTCAGGCTGCTCAGGGAACTAGTCAGTAAGGTCCCCTGGGAAACTGCTCTTGAAGGCCTCGATGTCCACTAGTGCTGGTCACTCTTTAAGCGATGCCTCCTAGAAGCACAAGATAAGGCAATTCCACAATATCGCAAGTCAGGCAGGCGGGGCAGGAAGCCGGCGTGGCTGACCAGGAACATTCTAATGGAGATTAGGCGGAAACAGAGAGTGTTTCGCTGCTGGAAGGAGGGCCAGGCGTCATGGAAAGAATACAGGGATGCTGTTCGTGTTTGTAGGGAGAAAGTTCGAGTGGCCAAAGCACAGCTAGAGTTGAAGCTGGCTGTGTCTGTGAGAGAAAATAAAAAGGGTTTTTTTAGATATGTAAATGGAAAAAGGAGAACTAAAGAAAACATAGGGCCGCTCCTTGATAGGGAAGGTCTCCTCACAGACGATGACGTAGGCAAAGCAGAGACGCTTAACGCCTTCTTTGCCTCTGTCTTCAATGCCGATGATGGGCTTCGGGACCCAGGGTGCCCTGAGCTGGAGGACCGGGACGGTGGGGATGACAAACTCCCAACTGACCCTGAACGTGTGCGGGATTTGCTACTCCACCTGGATCCCTACAAGTCCATGGGTCCGGATGGGATTCATCCCCGGGTGCTGAAAGAGCTGGCGGATGTCATCGCGGAACCTCTATCAATTATTTTTCAACGATCCTGGGAATTTGGAGAGGTCCCAGTAGACTGGAAGCTGGCAAATGTTGTGCCAATTTTCAAGAAGGGTCAGAAAGAAGACCCTAGCAATTACAGGCCTGTCAGTCTCACGTCAGTGCCTGGTAAAATCATGGAGAAGTTGGTTCTCGGACTTATTGAGGCGCACCTGGGGGACAAAGCAGTCATTGGTCCCAGCCAGCATGGGTTTGTGAAGGGTAGGTCCTGCCTAACTAACCTGATTTCCTTTTATGATAAGATCACCCGTATGGTGGACCAAGGGAAACCAGCTGATGTGATTTTTTTGGACTTCAGCAAGGCTTTTGACATGGTTTCCCATAGGATCCTACTGGACAAAATGTCCACCATACAGCTAAATAAAAACATCATACGATGGGTGAGCAATTGGCTAACGGGCAGGGCCCAAAGGGTTATGGTAAATGGAGCTGCGTCAGGCTGGCGGGCGGTCACCAGTGGGGTCCCTCAAGGCTCCATTTTAGGGCCGGTACTTTTCAATATTTTTATAAATGATCTGGATGTAGGAATAGAGGGTATTTTGAGCAAGTTTGCTGATGACACCAAACTTGGAGGAGTTGTGGACTCAAATGAGGGCGTAAAGGCCTTGCAGAGGGATCTGGACAGGTTGGAGAGCTGGGCGATCACCAACCGCATGAAGTTCAATAAGAGCAAGTGCCGGGTCCTGCACCTGGGACGGGGAAACCCTGGCTGCATGTACAGACTGGGCGATGAGACGCTGGAGAGCAGCCTAGAAGAGAGGGATCTGGGGGTCGTGGTAGACAGCAAGTTGAATATGAGCCAGCAGTGTGCCCTGGCAGCCAGGAGGGCCAATCGTATCCTGGGGTGCATCAAGAACGGCATCGCTAGTAGGTCAAGGGAGGTGATTGTCCCGCTCTACTCTGCGCTGGTGCGGCCTCACCTCGAGTACTGTGTGCAGTTCTGGGCACCACAGTATAAAAAGGACATGAAACTGTTGGAGAGTGTCCAGAGGAGGGCTACGAAGATGGTGAAAGGCCTGGAGGGGAAGACGTACGAGGAACGGCTGAGGTCACTGGGCCTGTTCAGCCTGGAGAAGAGGAGGCTGAGGGGAGACCTCATCGCAGTCTACAACTTCCTCGTAAGGGGTTGTCAAGAGGCAGGAGACCTTTTCTCCATTAACACCAGTGACAGGACCCGCGGGAACGGGGTTAAGCTGAGGCAGGGGAAATTTAGGCTGGACGTCAGGAGGGGGTTCTTCACAGAGAGGGTGGTTGCACACTGGAACAGGCTCCCCAGGGAAGTGGTCACTGCACCGAGCCTGTCTGAATTTAAGAAGAGATTGGACTGTGCACTTAGTCACATGGTCTGAACTTTTGGGTAGACCTGTGCGGTGTCAAGAGTTGGACTTGATGATCCTTAAGGGTCCCTTCCAACTCAGGATATTCTATGATTCTATGATTCTATGGCCTTGAACACCTCTAGGGATGGGCATCCACAGCTTTTCTGGACAACCTGCGCCAGTGCCTTACCATCCTCTGATTTCTTCCTTATATCTAATCTATATCCACCCTCTTTTAGTTTAAAGCCATTCCACGTGCCTTAGCATAGTTTCCAGAAGGATCTGCTCCATGATCTAGCTGGACACAGAGGTAAGGCTGATTGACCTTTAGTTCCTTGGCTCTTCCTTTTTTTCTCTTTTAAGAAATGGGCTTATGTTTCCCCTTTCCCAGTCAGTAGGAACTTAACTACACTGGATGCAGGGGGAAACATGACTATTGAGGATAAGGAAAAGGCTGAGTTTCTTAATGCCTTCTTTGCATCTGTCTTTAATAGTCAGACCACTTATCCTTGGGGTGCTCATCCTCCCGACCTGGAAGTCGGGGACAGGGTGCAGAAGAACATCCCCCCCCACCCCCCAGTTCAAGTAAAAACAGTTAGAGACCTGCTGCTCCACCTGGACTGTCAGAAGTCCATGGGGCCAGATGGGATCCACCCAAGGGTGCTGAGGGAGTTAGCGGATGTGATTGCTGTGCTGCTTTCCATCATCTATCAGCGGTCATGGTCATTCAGAGAGCTCCTGGATGACTGGAGACTTGCTAATATGATGCCCATCTACAAGAAGGGTCGTAAGGAGGACCCAGGGAACCACAGGCCTGTCAGCCTGACCTCGGTGTCAGGAAAGTTGATGAAACAGGTCATCTTGAATGCAATCACACAATGTATGCGGGACCACTGGGGGACCAGGCCCAGTCAGCATGGGTTCATGAAAGGCAAGTCCTGCCTTTGAATGAAGCTAAAATGAAATTAATGCCAAATGAAAAAAGCTAACCATAGAGAAACAATTTAAAACTAAACCTGACAGGCTAAAGTTTTTGTTCCCACATAGACTCCTAGTACAAATAGTTCTGTAAAGATTATTTTGCTCATTATTTCTGTTTCACTATCAAACAGTACAAGAAGTAAAGCTTTCTTATGGAAGAAAGGGGAAGAGAAAGAGAGTGCGAGAGCAAGAGAGCATGAGAGAAAGAGTGAGACAGATTCGGGGGGGGGGGGGGGGGGGAAGGGGGGAGGAAGACTTTCTTATGAAGCCAAGGAACAAAGCAGAAACACCAGCCCACCCTGTCACTTGGTGGTGAGGAAAAGCACAGTACTAAGTAACTATTAAACAATGATGAGAAGGAGCTAGAGGACGAAGAGAGATATGGCATCAGTTGTGATGGAATGAGTGACTGAAAATCAGTGGAAGAGATTTGTCTTCATGGCAGCAGGAGAATGATTTCAGAAGGATAACGATTCCAGATCAATGACACATAAGAACAGGAAATGGGACAGAAGTTGTCCTGCAGAGTCTTCATCTTTCCATTAAAGATAGTACCAAAAAAAAAAGGTGTTTAACTTCAAGAAAGAAAGACACATTTTGGTGTATCTGTTCTGTGAGGTTCTGTGATAAATAAATCAAGCTCACTACATTTCAGCAGCACCTGAAATAACCCAGCACATGCAACATATGGTTCATCTGGTTTAACTTGTCAGGAGAGACTATTTTCTCTTCAGTATCTGAAGTCTACAGAGTAAGCATCAAGCAGCTTAGCTGTACTCCACTAACCTCGTTACTACGAACACAAGTAAGTCCTCAAATTCAGGTGTTTCCCATTGACAGAACTGTGTTCTGCAAACCTTGCCTAGCAGCAACATGAAGCAGTTTTATCTTTCCCCTTCCTCTTCCCAGGTTTTCTATCATAAACTGTTTGTTTACAGCCATGTTGTACCTACTAACCTTCAACAAATTTTCTGATATTCTGGGCAAGACTGCGGACACTGCTGGGAAGGTTCCAAGGGTCTTGTTTGATGTGGAGTCGTAGCCTCTTTGGACAACTGAGCTTCGGTTCCATTTCCTGCTGAAACTCTATGCAAAGATAAAAATAATATTTTTTCTGTTTAAACTTCCTGAGGAAGTCACAGGAAGACTCTTTCTAAATGTTTTCACACCTCATATAGGTTTCATCTTTTTTAACTCTAAAAGGTAGGGTTACAAGTGTAACAATTGTCTAAGCTCCCTAATTTATCAAAGGAGAGAGAGAGAGCAGTGTTCCCAAACATGATTCTTTCTGAAAGAAGTACGTAGGATAGAAGGTGCCTGTCTCCATGGAGTAAGCGAGAGCCTAGAACTTTTAGAGGCAAATGTCAGCAAAATTAATCCAATCAGAAAATTAAACTTTGCTTAAGACAAATTTAACTATTCCTTAACCTAGTCTCTCAAATCTCTCAAAGTGTTCCTCGTATTGCAAAGACCAGGAGTAAAACATTTAGCTTGTCCATAGCTTGTGTCTAATTGATTATTTATTAAATCACTGAAAGGTTAAGATTTTATTCTGTAAGTTTTTCATGTACTTAACCTGAAAAAATGAGAAACTTAAGTAAGCAAGCACAAATGTTCTAGGTTCATTCTCATTGGTCCCAAAATTGGAAATGAAAAAATGAAAAGAAGAGGGAGAAGAAGAGGAAAGAGGAAGAGGAAGTGACTTCCACACAAACTCACTGAGGCTTGAGGCTTCATAAAACCAGGTAATTTGTGTACACTAATTATGTTCTGTTGACTTTAGCAGGATTTAGGTGATCTGTAAAAGTCAAAGATCCACCCTCTGGCCATCTACAATTAGTTTTCTTTGCCAAAAGATATATATGCAGACTCAATAAAATTGTAATAAAACCTACTACACAATTATGTATACTAATACAGTCTGTCTCCTGTTGACCTTTTTTTTATATATTAAAAAAACTCAGTTCACTAGAAGTCCTTTGCATTTTTCATCACGATTTTACGGCTATCACCATTTGTTTACTTATACACTTAGACTTAGCAACTATGTAAGTGTTAGCAGAGTATCTGAAATTACATACAAAAGTTCCTTAAATAATCAGTAATGCTTAATAAGTACATATTTGATATAAATATGACTGTGACTATACATTTACATCTTCAAATTATTTATATATCAGCTTCAAAAATAAAATACCTACAAAAATACTAAAACACAGGCATTAATATTAAAATAGATTGTAAATTGCTTGATAAGTTGAGACAAAAATGTAATAAAACACCTTCAAAGAAAAAAAAAATCCTGCTTCTTATTTCAAAAATCTCAGCAATTCTATAGTCAGTTCAGAGTCTACAGTTTAAAGCTGACTTTCCAAGAAACCTGACATTCTTTTATATGTTGTGCAAGTTTTCCACTAAGGATACAACCTACTTGACAAAAAAAATCAAAAACGATTATTGTAGAATATGGCATGAATAAGCAAAATCAAGTTTTTAACACCCAGCTCAAGGAACATATAGCCATACCCGTATACTGTTAAAGCTTCCTTTTGATTCTGATGATAGAATTAATTTTACCTTGTAGGCCTCGGCCTGGCGTAAAGTATTTTGTCTGTTCAAAGGCCCTCACCACAGCTGGTCCTTTCAGAAGATTGACAATTGAATCGACCTGTTGGGATTAAAGTTCTGTGAGAAAAATATTTTCTACAGCAAAATTTTGCAATTCTTTAAGAAACATGAACTAGAAAAAAGCAATTTTGGATGCTTTCTTACCTAATAGCTATAGTTAAAGCTCAAGGCTAGATAATGTTAATAAATCTAAGGGCCTATTTAATTTTAAATTTTGAACAATTTACAGAAAACAGAAATAGAAGGAGTAAATACATACCATCCCAAGAAACAGTGGAAAGCAAAAGTAAAAAAAAAAAAAAAAAAAAAAAAAAAGTATTTGCTAAAGACATCTTAGCTCAAACATGGACATTAGTATTAAAGCCAAGAAAAATCTTCTCATACTTGACCAAAAAGATGCTCCAAACAGCTATGGAGCTTGTCTTGTTTATCATGAGAGATTCGAACACTTATGGGAAGCTCATCGCCTGAAAAATATTTTAAAATTAAAAATTGTTTAGAAGTCTCAGCACATTTTCCAAAATCTTTATAGCTTGGATAATCTGCTTTGCACACACACTTTTACTCAGGATTATACCCACCATGGTTCTAGGGACAGAAACACAAGTCTACAGTCTACAGATTCAGAATCCTACAGCATACAACTGTTCTCCCTATGTATTTTGCATTAAGCAGTCAATGGGTAATACAGAAGTAGCTCTTAGAATTCTTATTCAAAACCCAACTGGACATGGATCTGGGGAACATGCTCTGGATTATTGCTTGAGCAGGGGATTAGATTTGATGTTCTCAAGAGGTCCCTTCCATCCTCAGCAATTCTACAACAAGGATTCTTCTGTGCTGGACAACACCCTAACCACCAGACTGAACAACTGAGGAGTGTGAAACTGTAATAATACATGAGACCACAAAGTCCCTGAAATGCATTCACCATGAAATTTTTATAGGGATTGTACCGACACTTCACAATCTTAATGTTCTTACTATTGAAATCACTCTGATATTTTGGTATTAAAACAACAGCACGGTATCCAAATCTTGTATTAGATACAAGTGGTACAGAGGAAACTATTTCCCAAGACAATACAAAGGAGAAGGACTCTCCTAGGTCACTGCCCTCAGTCACTTGCGCTCTCAGACAACAGGTGATGCAAGTTGAACTTTTTCAAAAACAGTGAAAAATTGAGCTTAAAACTGGTTTTCCTCCTTGCTGTTGCAGTGACAGATAAGAAATAGCCACTTGATAATTTATAACCCAAATTTATTCATGGTCAGCCTAGACTCATTTTTCTTATGTCACTGAAACACTTAAATAGCACTTTTGTCTCCTTGGTTTTTGTTTGTTTGTTTGTTTTTAGCTCCTTTAGATGTCCTTACAGACAGCAGTTATAACCATACACAGGATTTTAATTGTAACAGATGGAGCACAGTGCCAAAGAGCCCTGATCTGGAGTTAGCCAGGCTAGCTTTGGAACTAGGAGAAAATTCAGTCATCGGGACAGTGGGAGTTTCCCTGAGTGGCACAATTAATCAATGTGAACGCTGTTATCTGGACTTGGCTAACAGAGATATTCTTTTAGGCACCCCAGTACCTCAGCTTTTTGTTGCATTACTGCATATTAACTCATTCATATCCTAAGTTAAAGACCTTGCGTTTCCTCTTTTATTAACAGTTGTTTTATGTCCTTCATCCTTTTCCTCTGCGTCTGCTCCACTCTTTCCAATTCTTTGAAGTAGCTGACTAGAACTACATTATTCAAAAGGTATCTCAGATACCTTGGATAATGTCCTTAATATTTTCCTACCCCAATTGAAAATTGATGTGACCAGCAAAAAAATTAGCCTTCTTTATGGCCGAGTCCCAGTGGTGGCTCAAATTCAGCTAATATGCCCTATTCTCTCTGTTCCTAAATCATTCCCAAATGATAAACTCCCAGCATGGAGCAAATATTTTTATTATTAGTCCCTGAGTATATTACCTTGTACTCCATGCAGTTAAATCCCATCTCAGTCCTATTAGCAGCTGCATTTATTTAAATTAAATTTGTCATGGCATAAACAAGAATGTGCTTCTATGTGGTCTCACATTCCTTCCTACAAACATACACAGCCATATCCTGCATTCTGGGCACTGACACAGGCTGGGAGAGCATTCTGGACTCACCTAAAATGCTCCTTACTCTGTGCAACATAACGCGCTGTCAAGGTCAGGGCATGAAAGTGGTTAAAAGCAGCCACTCTAAGAGCTCTAACTAATTCAGTCTATTTACAGAGATGCTGGAATGTTGGCTGTCTTTCACAGAAGGACTCTTAAGTGCAGCACTAGCTAGGCAGAAACAAAATGATACACTTCTATTACCAAGGACGAAGCAATTTTTAAAACAAAAGCAGCAACAATACTGCCAGGCAAATGAAAAGAATAAAACTGAGTTAAAGGAACTGATGACAGGTTCATAGCTGACTTTTCTAGACATACCTGAATCCATTTCATCACTGTGAAAGTAAGAACTGCATTGACTGCTACAAATGCTGGTGAAGGAAGCAATGGAGTTCCTGTTGCTGTTGCAATCACTTGGAAAACAAAACAAAACAAAACAAAGTCATGTCCTTTTACACAGACTTTATATCAAAGTTATGGACATTCTCTCCCTTTTCTAATTTTTACTTTAATGATTAGATGGTCTTTACAATTGTTTATCAACAATAAAGATCCCTATACTTAGGCTATCATATAATTTGCAATCCTGGTAGGACTCAGAGGGTAAGGTTTCCATAACAGATGATTCAGTTGCCTCCCTTCACTTTGCATGTGAACAAGTACTTGCAGACTGAAAATATACACTTTCAATTCAAACAACCAAATTTTCTTTCATGAGTGACAGTTTTTAAAACTGTGGCCTCCAACCGTTTAGTAACTCCACATTTAAAAACTGTACTCCTAGTCCATAACTAATACAACATGATGAAGTACTCTGGTTTATGACTTGCAAACTACAATCCATAACAGATTTAGAACAGATTTAATCAATTTCAAATCCGTCAAACTCAAACTACAAACTACTTTTTCCCTGCCAGCCAAAATATAGTCTATAATCCCATCTTTTACAACTGTTCATTCTATGAAAGATGTGTAGACATTTACATCTGTGACTTCAGTGCAAATTTTTAGGCATACAAAATTTCACTCATATTGCTCTAGTAAGTATATACAGGGATTAAAACTCATGTGTTTCTCTGCTATTTTCTCTGATGTAGATATTACATTCATTCACCTAATCCTCTCAAAAATGCCCAGAGGGGTAGTGGATGCCCCATCCCTGGAGGTGTTCAAGACCAGGTTGAATGAGGCCCTGAGGCCTTCATTTGAAATCAAATTCTTCAACAGTGAATGATATATTCAATTCATGAAGACCATTTAGTTTCACTGCAGGAAATTATAGGGTAATTATCCAGCAGAGGGAGTCTTTAAAACCTTAGTGAACATAATATAATGTATAAATGTACCTAAAGCATTATTTACGTATCTGTTTCTGGTTTTATCAATCGGGTGTACTATACACCAAGCTGTATACATATATATATTGCTGCAGTAATTCATGCATCCATTAATTCCCTACTTTTTTTTTAAAAAAAAAAAAAAATAGAAGTTATCTTTTACTAGTTTTGGCATACTGACTTACATTTTGGCCTTGTAGCCAGCTAGGTAAGTGAGTGGAGAAAATGCTTAATTGAAGCAATATGACATTATTACAATCAGATCCAATAAATAGGTGAAAAGACATCAGTAACAGCATGTTCCTAACAGAGGGTGTACAGTCCCAAGGAGTATTAAGAATTTCTGGCTGGATATTAAGAATGTTTTCTAACTAAGTCTATTCACATATTAAAGTCTCCAAAGGGATGATGAAGGTTATTTAAAAATGGATTGTACCAAGCATGAGAAAATAAAACACATGAAAATTAGAAACAGATTAGACGTAACTACTTAGCTACATCATTTTGCATTTTTACTGTGTTGTACTGCAAGGTTTAGAATGAGGCCCTACAACACAGAATTAGGGCGTTCTAACAGTTGAAATTAGCTTACAAGTTCTTACAATGTTACAATGGCATAATGGGATCTCTAAATTTTAGGTATTGTCTGATGTGGTTCCTAAACAAATAAACAAATCCAATCTCTTTCTATCAAATGTTCTAAACTCACAGGTTTTGCAATTATTCTCCACACAAATTCATAGATTTTATCATTCCTAAATAGCCAGAGTAGACTACAAGTGACTACTATCAGGATAAAGAAAATATTCTAAACAAATAGCTATCATATCCTAACACACACTTTCTTTCTCTAGATGTAAACTCACTGCCAACTGTGGTACTGCCCACTCAAGCAAGTGCAGGAGACTAGAGTTAGACGTATCCTGGACATGCAGAAACCCCTAAGAATACTTCAGATGCAACTGTACTTTGCTTGTGGTTTCCCCATCCTTAGAATAAGATGGACTTGAGCTGTGCAAATTACCTCTACATTTATTTCTGTTTGAATTTATATCTATATTTCTATTTCTACTCTAACAAAGAGTTCCTATCAACCACGCTGCAGTAATCAAATATTAGCTTATGAAAGAGCAACACAGAGAAGATCTCAGCAACACAGCCTTCTGTAGAAAAACTATGACCCTAGTGAGATTCTGCTTCCCAAGCATAATAATGAACCATGATAACAAACACATAATAAAGCCTTATTTTACTTGCAGCTAAAATTTTAATTTAGATTTTATATCAAGTGTAATTAACCAATTCTCTCTAAGTATCAGAAGGTGGTGTTTATAAAGACCTATGCTTGCTATAATTACTCCTTCCTTTTCAGAATTCTTTGTATTTTAATTCACAGTAAAGGTGATGTATTATGAATTCTAGACGTGGGATGATGCTACAATATTGAGTGGAAGAAGATAATGAATAAACGTTGAGAATTAGATTAATTTTCTTTTTTCTTAAGATCAGCAAGAGCGGTGGCTGAGGCAACTACCTTTCCATGGCAGGTATTTGGTTTATTGTTGCGGAGCATCATAACAGAAACCATTTCTGTATGTTATAAAATGAGTAATCTAAAGAAAAGCCTTACAGCTGTGGCTGCAATATCCTATTAAGGTGAAGGATACTGAGATCTAATAACTAAACTGTGATCAAAAAAATAGTTTATTTTACACACCTTACAACATAACAACAGTTATTCCTCTGTTAGAAATGTCAGAATCATTATATTCTGATATTCTTCATTGTCACTTGACAGTATACAAACCCACAGGCTTGACTTGGTTGACAGATGAACAAAAACATTATTAGTAAAGTTACCTGTAAGAATCCCTGTTGCTGATGGTATCATGACCAGAATCTTCTTGTTCATCACCTGTCACACTGAAACAGACTTTCTTCCCATTCCTTTCTCCCTTTTCATTATCACTGTCTGCTGGTATTAAAGGCTCAGGTGTTTTACGTTCTGATTTGGGAGAATATGTTATTGAAGAAAGAAGGCTGTGAGACACACACACACAAAAAAAAAAAAAAATCAAGATATTTTAATATTTTTCAAAAGTGAGCTACCAACAGGCTATTTCTCATCAACATCCTTCAAATGTTATTCTAAGATATGTGAAGGGAGTACCTTAATTCAGTCCATATCTATTTGAAACGAGGAAAGAAAGTAGAACATTCTGTTACTGAAAACTGTAACAGCTTATTCAATCACAGTTTAATCAATGAAACCTATCAGCATTACTAAATATTCAATCCTGTATGAAGGCAAGATTCCACCTGGGGAAGAAATACAGCCTAGTCTTGAATACTTAGAGTCACATTTTTATATTAAAGGAACTATTTTTAAGCGTGAACCATGTACTTGTCAGCATAAATCAAGAAAACAAGCCAAAGAAAATATTTCTCTGTGAAAAACATTTATTTTCTTAATTAATACTGTAGCAGATAAGACAGCCTACATCACAAGCTATTTTACTATGGCATTTTAAGAATCATTACTAACATACCTGTATATTTTCTCACATTCAAAGTGTCTAAGCCACTCTCCCTAGTAAAACTGATGATTAATCTACAAGCTTATGTGAAGAGCACAAAAATGACATCCAGTCAAGAAGAGAGAACATTACAAACTGCTACATTTGGAATATGCACAAACATTGGAATCAAAAGGTTCATATTCTTGAGTGACTAATTAATACTGATAATGAGATGCTCTAATTTACTTTCAAGTTCATAACAGCTAATACAGACAGTTCTGCTTTAATTTCTATCACTCCAACACTGTTAGAATAACATTTTCAAACTAGTATTTGTATGGCAACATTTTTCTTGCTAAAACTACTTTCTGATTTTATTATTATTTTTGCTGGAATCAGAAGACATTGATTTAAGCTTTTTTTTCTGTTAAGTACTTAAACACAGTAGCAGGGTTTTAACTTAGGAGTTGTGAGAATGATCAACACTGGCAAACTCAGACCATTGATCTTGTTACAAATTTTTACTTCTGAAACTACAGGAGATGCATATTTTTGTGAATAAAAATGCTGCTTTATTTTTATTAAAAGGTAGCATTCAGAGTTCCTTCCTCTACACTAATTTCTCACAATCCATTATGGAAGGTGGGGAACTCACCTATTCTTAATCCTAACAAAATGACAATTTACTTAACTTTGTTCAGCTACAGTTACACCAGTTAACAAGCTATTGTTTTCTCCACTACTTTCACAAAGAATCTACCAGAAAACAACATGATTCTAAGCTGTTCTTGAAAGCTTCAGTTTCTGGACTCAGAGCAGTGACTTTTTGCATTCCAAACATGGACATTTTCTATGGTGTTCAACCACAACAGTTTTGACAGTTTCCTTACCCACAAAGCCAGGGCAAGCAATTAAGAAATCATACACCTTGGAAATGCAGCAGGGTAGACTATCCCCACAGTGCTGTTTGTTTAATGTGTAGCAATGAACACAGCTCAAACAGCATATCAAGCTCTGTCTCACTGAAATCATGGCATGATAGATGTTAACATAGAGTTTGACATTAACTTGAAGGAAACAAGGATGGGAAACAGAATCACAGAATCTCTTATATAGCTTGCTTTTGCTACAAGTTAACAACAAACAATTTATCCTGCATAGGATAAATTATCTCCTTTCTTAGGACGAAATTCTTCACTCAGAGGGTGGTGAGGCACTGGCACAGGTTGCCCAGAGAAGCTGTGGATGCCCCATCCCTGGAGGTGTTCAAGGCCAGGCTGGATGGGGCCCTGGGCACCCTGATCTAGTGGGTGGCATCCCTGCCTATGGCAGGGGGGCTGGAAGTAGATGATCTTTGAGGTCCCTTCCAACCCAAGCCATTCTATCATTCTGTAATACATATAGCAAAAGGTACTGATCTGAACTGTAACTAAAACATAGATGGATTATCTACACAAACCCCATAATTCTACTGGATTTTAAATTTACCCATCCACTAGAGAGATCTATTTTGTGTCAGTTCTTCATAGTTGTAAGACTGAATAGTACAGAATTTTCTGAATATGAAAATACAACAAGGGTTCAAAAAGGGATTAAATAAATTCATGGTGGATCATTCTAGCCATGCCCTTAAAATAAAAGGTCAATTCCAGGAAGAACATGTAGCACTGTCTATTGGAAGATGAGGTGAGATAAGAACAAGGATTAATATATGCTTCTCTTTTTTTCTTGTGTTCCCCTTATCATCCACTTCTAGGAAAACAAAAATGGTCTTTGGGCAGATACATTCTAGTAACTTCTTGTGGATTTTGTTGTTGCAAGAAAGTAATCGAGAGTAAGAAACAAACAACAAGCATTATGAATTGCAATTTCAGCTCGTGAAAATATCTTTCCCTGAGTAATTATTTGTCAAGACACAGACAGACTATTATATCCTGTTCTTTTATGTGACTGTTTAGTCACTGCTGCCAAGATCTCAGTAAAAGACTGATGAAAGTAGCTGGAGCTTTTCCTAAGGGAGCTTTTCACTTTCTCCCAGCAGGCAAGCTCTTTTTCTGAGGATTTTTTTTTTTTTTTTTTTTTTTGCTGAACTACCATGACCAAAAGCTGGAACTCTGGATAACAGAGTTCTGGGGCTGGTAGTTCCTGAGGTCAATGAAGTGCTTTTAGAAACCCAGTTCAGGGAGCCTAAAACACACAAACCCAAACCCAGTCTCAAAAAAACCAACAGATTAATCATGCTTAAATAGACTTTCATTTTCTGAGTGTTTCTTCTCTTTAAATATAAAATATGAACTTCATACTTTCTTTGGAGGTGGTCTACCCCAAGCAAAATTATCTTAGACACATCTTAGAGGAGAAGCATGTGTAAGAGCAGTAACTAATAGCCAGAAAGCCCCTTTAACAATGAAGAAAATTTCCATTAAAAGGAGAAATTTAAAACTTCACCAAAATATCTTCATATGTGGAAGTAATCTTGTATGGAACTCAAATCAACACAATTCTGAAAGTATGTCAGAAAAAAAACTAAATCCCATTATGGACTGTCTATGCATTAAAAATAGATATCCACATGCAGTAACAAAAAACTATGCAACCTTTCCTGAGTGGAAAATGAGGAAACATTGGAAAATGTTCAAGCATATTTTGTATTCCCAATGGACATCTTTCAAAAAAACACCTGGGATTGTGGGAGCATGCTAGGTCCATGTGAACCAACAACACAACAAAGTCACCATATAAGAGAGCAACCGGAAGAAGCACTGATTCCTGCATAACACCTCCTGTTAATGGTGGGCATCTGGCAACAGTACTAAAGAAATACTGTGATATTATTAAACTGCTTGAATGAAGAGTCAGTAGAGCTTTGAGAGGCTGTGGGAAGGGAACAAATGTCTTTTTGTGTGTACCTCTCTTTCTCTCTCCATCGGTACTTATTCAAGGAGCCATGATGGATTTTATTATGAAGATAATGCTAGCAGTATGCAATCTTCTGTTACGTATCCTCTTCCCATAATCCACAAGCCCTTACAGACCTGCTCTTCGGGTGAAACACTTCTTTTTCAGTTCTCTTTCATTCACTAACATATAGGAGAGGTTGGACAGATAACACTAATAAACACCTAGATTTTGGGGGCTGAGAAACAGCCCATTGCTGACCTCAGCACAGAGCAGAGACATCTAGTATCATGAAGGAGCAATAGTTTCTCAATGCTACTATTATGAAAGGTACAAAATAGTCAGTTAGTAGCCCAATTTGTATCACTTAAATTTAGATTTGTGCTACCGTATTCATATTTCCTTTTCTGAGAAAGCTATAGGAATGAGCATTGCTTATAATAGGCAATTCAGGAAATAAAGACATTAATTTCATTGTTGTCCATGTTGCAAGAGAAAACAGATGTTCTATAGTCTTTGTAAAGTTCACAGATCAGTATGTTTAAGCATATGCTCTTAGCTGTTGAAGTATTAATATTTCTAGTTAAAACCACAGCTATTCCATTATTCTACCCTCTTACTCTATCTTTTGTTGTTAGTAATCCCAACAGTTCTCTCAGAAGTTAATTATTAGCTGTAACTGTGTATTCTGATACAATACACTATGTACTGCTTAACTGCTCACACCCATAGTCCTGGCTTCCCTTTTTCCTGTTCAGAACTTTTAAGCAGGTCCCTTGGCTATCCCGTTGCCTGTATGGAACTGCTTTCCTCCACAATAATTATATGCTAGCAGTCCACTCAAAGTCTGTGAGGAATAAAGCGTGAAAAGGCTAATCTTACAAATAGTAAAAAGTAACATTTGCTAAATAACTTTGTGTGCCTTATTCGTGCTCCATTCACTGTAAGGTCACTGTATTGGAACTTTATGAAAGAAGAAAACGTGAAATCTTGTGTTTACTTTCACAACTGTGTGACTCACAGAATGGATATATATAGATACATGATATACATGTATACACAATATGTATGAGTGTCTGTAGACATATGTATGTCTGTAGATATACATGTGTACAACGGAAAGGCTAATAAGTTCATGTGCTTTCACATCACTAGCTCAAGGGAGTGGAAAGGAAAGGCGTGACGGACTGGTTACTGGAGCTTCCTGAAATACTGACTGAACTTCCATATATATCTACTGACTTCCCTGAGGAGCAGTGACAATACAGGTTTTGTAGACAGTCATTTTTTCAGTACGCCCAAACACTGAAATCACATTAAATTTAATTAACTGACTTCATCATGATAGTTAGCAGAACTACTTAAAGGCACAGAAAGCAACTCTTTCCTTAAAAATAATAATAATAATCAGGCTATACTTACTTTCATTCCTATTAAAGTATAGCAATACATTATACTTACTTATTACTGTGTAACGATTACATTACTACTACAGTAATATATATATATATATATATAAAAACACCTACTCAGAAATAACTATGAAAGGACTAATTGTTTACCAGTCCTCAAAACAACAGAAGCAATGACATACCACTTGACTAAACTCATGAAAGGTCATGAAAGATGAGCTTTTAAACTCAAAAATGTATGTAATGTATATTTTCAAAAGAAATAATTTCTGACATTTACATAAGGGATCTTTCAGAACTGAAACACCTATTATCCTCCTTCATCCTCATCCCAAGCAGTCAACTCACTTAGCTCAAAACTGGAGAAGTAAGTTTAAAATCCTTCTCCTGAATTAGAACAAACTGTGATGTGACTCTGGGTGTCCCACATTCAAGCCAAGTGTCCTAATCACTCAAGAGTGGCTTCCTCTAGACATAGAGTCCTTCATTTGTTTTTGAAAAATGTCTGTTAAATTAATAATCTTCCTAAGGATGAAAAATACTTTGCCTATAAATTCATCTTCAGGACTATTTAACAGTATCTGATGAGTTACGTAGGAGCTATTTTTGTACCTCTGGCCTTTGTTTCCATTCCTAGTGAAATTTTAGATGACACGGACCTGATATTTCTCTCACCTCAAAATTAATAGCTTTTCTATAGAATGGACTAATAACTAATGTGGAAAAAAAATCAGGTACACTGGAAAAAAGCAAAGAAAAAAATATATAAAATTAGCTACGCTTAAATATTTTGCTATATCACAATTCTGTCTGTAGTCAATATTAATCCCATACTAAAAAAAAAAAATTAAAACCCAGATTTATCTGTATCTTCAATGGAAAAATTAAAGGCAAGTCCAGATGGTAACATTCACTTACTCATCTATTTGACAGACACATGTTTCCACCTCTTTCAGTGCAGTCTGTAATTTGAACAGCAATTTCTGATAGACATCTTGTGTTTCTAAATCTTCTTCTTTTAAGAGGTACCTCAGACCATGGCCTTCTTGCTGGCCAAGAGACTGTCCTGAAGGGGCAGCCATAGTAGTAATGGTATGTTGAACATAAACCATGGGATTCAGTTTACCTGGGAATAATATAAAGAAGTTACATTTATACCTTTTCTTAAAACATAAATTTTGAAGTTTATGTAATATGTATTACAAATATGTAATAAAATTTGAAATACTCCTGCTTGAAAATTCATGTAATTACTTATTTTTGCATTTTATTTTGCATATGAAAGTCAAGCTATTTAAGTCAAGCTATATAAAGTTGGTATGAAATTATGACTAGCCCTTATTATGTTTCAAAACAAATCTAAGTCTTGAAAACAGGAGGATAGTACTAGAAGTACTAGAATTAGTTCCTTTATTCTCAACTGGCTTACCTTGATCAGTATTTTTATTTTCTTTTTCATGAGAAGAATGTTTTCTGCTGTCTAGCTGTACACCAAAGGCACTCCCAACAGAAGTTGAGGTTTTAGGGTAAGACACTTCCATCACATTGATATGGCAATTGGTCGGACAGAAATCACTGCTGTGAAGTGGTGAAATCTTTGACTTAGCTTGCTTGAAGGTAGGCCAAGCTCTGTTTTTTAATACTCTTGAAAACTAGATGTGAGAAAGAAAATAAAATTTTGATTAGCAGCTTTTGATATATCAGCACTTACCTGTCAAAACTTGAGTATGTGACTAGAAAACAAATGTTTAGAATACTTCAGTCATCCTGTCAAGACCAAATCATAATTTCCATCTTTTTCTATGTAGAAAATATAAAATATTTTTCATTTTATATTTCGGGGGGGTTGATTTTTTTAATTTTATTTATTTAAGTAAATGGTACCTTTTATGAATGTAAATAGCCTTGTTACAAGGAGATAGAATTTATTTTCCTTGGAACATAATAAAATATTAACAGTGTTCCTGGGGAGGAAGTCTAGAACTGCTCTGATCCAGTGCTGCACTTCACGTAACATTTATAAACATCTGCTGCCACAGACAAATTCAAGTGAATGTCTTGCAAGGATTTCTAAAATTTTAGCTTGAAACTATAATAGAAACAGATATTGTCTTACAACATGTCTTACAGCAATTGTAAGCTATAAATTATGAATTTCATATACAGAAAGGGTGAAGTACCCCGATGGTATCCTGGGCTGCACTAGGAGCACTGCCAGCAGGTTCAGGGACGTGGCCCTTCCCCCTTGCTCTGCACTGGTGGGCACTGAGAAGTACTGCGTCCAGTTCTGGGCTTCCCAGTACAGGAAAGACCTGGACATAATGGAGAGAGTCCAGCAAAGGACCACAAAGATAATGAAGGGACTGCATAATCTGCTGTGAGCAAAGGCTGAGAGATCTGGGACTGCTCAGCCTAGAGAAGGATCAGGGGGGATCTCATCAATTTACTCCAAGGGAGGGCACAGTGCCAGGCACTTTTCAGCGGTGCCCAGTGACAGGGCAAGGAGAAAAAAAAAAAAAAGAAAAACCAGAATATCACATAGATCTTTGATGCTACCTCAGTTATGAAGCATAGCTCATGCATTTTTTTTTTTTTCAAAGTTAACTTGTAGAGGGCCCTTCCCTACTAAATAGCAGTATCAATTCAATTAGTCAGGCTTTGGCTAACACTTCAGCTGAACAAAGGTATGTCCCCTGTGTAATAACATTATTTTTCTGCTGGGATTTAAATTTCTGTTTATTTTGGTGTCCTATTACTTTAGTCTGATGAACACTTTATTGATAAATTACATTCAAATCTTCATATTAGAACACGATCTGGAAGGTTAGAAGAAATCCAATTATGGAACTGTTGAAAGGCTGAAGAATGTACAAATAGTTAAGAAGGGCACTAAGGACACTCAACGATGAAAATGTTCCTGCAAGCAGTACATATTTCACATCTCAATCTCCCACACATCCTGCTCCAGAGAGACCAAATGCCTGGCTAAGATTTAATCAGATCATAAGTCAGGCCCAAATTTTTTTTTTTTCATACATGTGTTGAGAAACATCTGGGACTCATGGCACTGGACTCCAAGTTTATTATGAGAAAAATGTTCTGATAATATTAATAGTAGGAACTGCATAAATCTATGGGGTTTCTATTTATAGAAATCGAACTTCCACAGTGAAACCAGGAGCCAAACCAGGCTCAGGCATTCTGAAAGTCTTCCGTAACCATGGTTACCTTCACCTTGCCAAGAAAACAATGTATCTATCCCTGCAATTCATTGCATTATTGATTGACATTAGAAGCTCTAACTGTGAAACTATTAATTTTTGAACGAATAAGCTTAAAAGTGCAGTTTGTATCAGCAATGTCTGCTTCTAGACAGCATAAACACAATGAAAACTTCCCTGTGGCTGTTTAATTCATATCCAGAATAACACAATAAAATTTCATTTACTCTCTTAGTCCCCTGTAAAGGGACTGTACATTATTCTCTCTCTCTCTCTTTTTTTTTTTTTTTTTTTTTTTTTTTTACAGGAAAGGTATAAAATACCTCACACTTCTCAAACTCTAAATATGCTATTATTAATGTTATAACCAAGGAATTTGCTTTCAAAATGACATGTTGATTTTGAATCAGTTTTGTAAACATAGAAGTCTACAGTTCACACAAACAACTGAAAGCATGAATGTTAAATAATGCACTATCAGAGTCCTATTAATGTCTTCTTCTGTGACCCAGCTCCTGAGTTTATTCCATTTCTTAGCAGAGACCACTCTGTAAAGTATCTGGAAACCAGCTTTTTGGCTTTCACGCCTTACTGAATTATCCTTACAGGTTTCCTTCCTTTTCCTTCGGAAAACAAAAAAATACATATCATTTGCTCTTTCCCATTTAGGACAGTGTGAAGCTTCTACATTAAACCTCTCTTGTTTAATTTATGCCCTGCTTAGCTAAACGACTATAGGGAAATACCCTGGGGGTAACTAGAGACCATACTTCAGGTTATTTGTTTATTTCTATCTCCTTAATTTGGATCTCAGAAATTTTCTCAAAAATTTTCTGCTTATTTTGTGCTATAAAGTTTTATTAACACAAGTTAATGTAACAAGTCACAGAGCTTTTAATAGGCATGCTGGAAAACCTCATACCAAATTGAAGGGCAAACAAGATGAATAAAAGGATAACAATTTGGTATTTAAAATTCAGATAGAATTAAGAAGGAAAAATTAATTTTGATGTTATTGCTTCATTTTTGATTAACATCAGCAAATTCACAGTATTGGTCTAAAGCATTTAAAAGAATGCTAGACCTTTTGCAGGAAATACATAGCTGCTTGTATCTACAACTGAACATCGCAAATGAGAAAGGATATGATTTACCCAGGATCTAAAAATGGGATGATAGAAAGCACAGTTTAAAAACTATTTATGCAATTACTTAGCTTGGGCATTCACACCTCACCATAGCTAATCTTTCAGCCATATTTTTGCCACAGCAATAAACATTTTGAATGATTCAAACTATACCATTTTTGCCTATTTTTCCCTTAAAAGACAAATACCACACAGCTTAAGACATGCTGGTCATACCTTTTTATAACTAGAGATTCTTCGGTAGATATGCTCAATTTTCTCACTGCAAATGACACTGAATTTACTTTGAAGCTCAGTGGGGATCACTTCATTTAAGGAATTGAGGCTGTTGCAGTTCTGCACAAAATGCTCATCACTTTTTGCCAGTGCTTCCAGAATCTAAGACAACAAAAACAAGATAATTACTTTACAAAATGAGATAACTAAAATAATCCCTTACTTATCATCTCCTATAATTAAAGCTGAAGAGTCAGATAATCAGTTGCTTTTTAACATTACAGGCAATGCTCCTTCACAAAAATTAATGAAACCTGGGAAGAAACCTGAAGATGGTTTCTTTAAATTTATCCCTGGCATAAGTTATATCCATAACAAGTACCTTCACTTGGATAATGGATTCACTACTAATGTCCTACTCATGTAACCAACATGGCTCACCTGGAATTCATTATCTGCTGTATTTACAACAACACATATGATGAAAAGAAAGACTGAAAAAAAAATATGAAAAAGCATGCAAGAAAACTGAGTGTTACTCTTTTGCGTATTCTTTATATATAAAACAGGAAATAGTGAAGAGAATAAGCTATACCAGCCAGCAAAGACTGAAGATCCCTGGAGGTATTCAAGATCAGGTTTGATGGGGCTTTGAGCAACCCAATCTAGTAGGTGGCATCCCTGCCTATGGCACTTTCATGACAACTCCAGGTTTTACCATTTGGAAATATTCACCAAGAAAAAAACTTAAACTCTAAAGTTGCACTTGCTTTTTTCTTCATCTGTGATTTTGCCAGTGTTTGCCTCCCATACATGAAGAGCTTTATTTTACTTTAAAACCTACACGCACACCAAGAAAAAAAAAAAAAAAAAAAAAAATTGATGCTAATTCCATTAACCACAATTAAAAAAAAAAAAAAAAAAAAATAAATGTTGCATAGACAATTTTGATGGGATAAAATAACATCTGGAAACTACAGCCTGCCTTCAAAGTTTTGACATTTCATTGAATCTTTGCCTTTCTTTGAAACTTTATTTGATAATTAAGAAAAAAGGGGGAGAGGTAGGAAGAATGGAAGACTAAATTTCTGTAATGTTTGTTCAGTTTAGAAGCTCAATTTATAACTACACCATAATTTACTTTGCTTCCTGAGTACACAATCATCCTTCAAAATGTCAGAGGGATAAAGATGACCAATTACAAGATATTAAATGAAATACATATAATCCCAAGAATAAGCAGAAGAAAGATGTTGCTACATTGGTATTCAGCCAAGTAAAAATTAACACATATGATTGTTTAGTACCTTTGCAGTCAAGCTGAAAAATCCCTTTGGTTCAATCATTTTTTCTAACACATGGCACTTTATTCCAGCTGTGCTGTCGTACTCGTAAACCACTCCATACTCCAGGTGAACATTGTCAACAGTCAGGCTTACGTGATCTTTCTTCCCATCAATTATTGCCATAGTATTAAACTTGTCAATCACCTCTAGAATTAAGAAAGTAATACAAATCAGTTGAGGAGGGTTGGCCACTGAAAACTGATTTTTTTTTATTTTTTTTTTTTTTAAAAAGGGGGGGGGGCATAGTCAAGCATACTAGAAATACGTATGGTCTAACCATTCTACTTGAAAATGTACAGCACGAAACCCAGCTACCAGGTGAGTGATTTAAAATCAGAACACCAGTGGATTTATGAATGCTAAAATACAAAATTGCTTAAGAAGCATCAACAGATAAGTCACAACAGTCTCTCTTTAGAAACAGTTGCTGTTGAATGGGACTAATTCAATTTCATTTAAAATCTAGACAGGTAAAATACAGTATCAACAAAAATACAAAAAATGAGAAATTCTAAATAAACCAGAAGAAAATTGTCAGAAATGAAACCACCATGTCACCATTTACCCAGAGAACACAAATACAGTTCACATGCTAACCACCTCTTTAATTATTATCTTTGTACAAGCACATGAATCCAGATTTATCCAAACGTCAATTGCCTGAAAATAATCTGAAGGATAGTTGATTTGGTATTTCTCGTGCAGTAGTCACTAACTCATCTAATTTAACCTTAAACGATTACTAGTGGTGAAAATAATTCAGGTAATTCCTAGGATTTCATATCGTATGAATGAAAATTGAAAACATTTTCCCTGAAGTGTTCACAGAAGCTTTTTCTTGAAATGAGAAATGTAACAATTTTCAAGAAACAGCATTTTAAATTACCTCCTTAGAATACATAAAAAACAAATCCTTACATAAAGCACAACCTCCTATCTGTCTGCAATTTCATCTCTGAAAACAAAACCACTGCCTATATTTTCCTTGCTACTTACACCAACATTCTGAGCAACAACCAAATCAAAACAAGCCATCACATACCTTCTACTTTGCAGTCAAAGGCATCTCCTCCATCATCTCCAGAGGGCTTGGCATTTGTTTTCTGAAGATCTTCCTGTGCGCTTTCAATGCTGTTGTAAATCCACTGTATAGAATCTTGCTAAAAAAAAAAAAAAAAAAGACATAAGAAAATTTTTACAAGTGCAATTGATAGCAACTTATCTCACTGCTCTCAAACACACAATAGTTGCTTTAATTCTCTGAATATCATATCTATAGCCTTCTGAGCTTTGAGTTCAAAATAATATTTTTAAAATTACAGAGAATTTTGGCTTTGGCTAAAACCATCTGAAGCTTTTTTTTTTTTTAGTGTATACTGTCATGAGACAGTAGGAAATCTGTGGCAGTATGACATCCATCAGTTTTGTGTCTCTGTCAAAAATAATCTAAGACATTTCAAATCAAACTGCAGATTGAAGAATATTTGAGACAAGAAATTGTGAAAAAATCAAGACAACAGTTCTTGTCTTGCTAAATCTGCTATGTATCCACAAGACTGGAAAGATTATGCAATGCTAACTGAACATGTAGTATGTCCACCTAATCTATCACCCATGTGTCACTGGCAACAAATTTATATACTACAGACTTCATTACTTGTATTTGCCTTTTTGATAGTTATTGTATTAGATCTGCTTTATTTTCCCCCAGATTAGCAAAACATGCCAAAAGGACAGAATCTCAGGCAAGTCCAGCATTTTATGTGACTGACAGACATGGTGGCTTGGTCATACAGCCTATGAAGGAGCCACCTGTAAGCCTTACACCTCATTTTCCCCCCTCACTTGTTTAGACATATATCCATCATATCCTCTCTTACTTCATGATTTGAACTTAAGATGGCCTAATAGACAGACCACTTTCTTCAACTGGAAGTCACTTATTCAAAAGCTAACATAAGATATAATGCTATATGATTTGGAACCCTATTCTCCAAATGCATTACAAGGGGACACGCTAAGCATAAATCTGTCACATCATGATTAGTATCACTGCAAAGAAATTACATGGAATATCAGAAAGCAAAACCTGCTTTCAATTTTCTTTTTTCCAGACAAGACAACGAATACAGACATGGTCCAACAGAAGTTGCACAGTTCTTCCCATTGCAACAAACTGAAATTAAGCTTCATACTCCAGGCAAACAGGAAGACTCCTCACACTGAGAAGTGGAATATTCAGAACACAGAAAAAGATCCCCTTTCAATTATGCAATTGTCAACCACAGGAGAGACTGACTGCAATATCTGTGTTAATTAAATGATAGGCTAATTACTTACAAAATAGGAGAAATCCATAGTCATCTTACAAATAATTAAAAACCCACATTTCTGAATAGGAAGTGAAATTTTAGCTGTCTTGACACCAGTAGGAATACTGCCATCAGTCTAGACAGTTATCTCACACAATTTGATAGCACTACATCCTAAATGTAGGTTTTCTAAGAGATTCTTGTCAACCTGGGGATTTAGTTATATGGGATTCGCTGAACATGATTAGCTAATTTTTTAGACTGAAATAAATAATCTGTATAAGAAAAACAGGTAGGTATTCCAAGATATTACACAAGTGGATGGAAATAAAACCGAAATAGTAAATTTGCATGTGAAGGCATTCATGCCAGCCAACATCAATCAATCCTCTTTGGTTGTCGATTACATCTACAGAACTCCATGCTTAGAAAAGAGAGAAAACATGCCTGGTACAATTCAAAAATAATAATGTACAATTAATCTTTTACTCCATCCATTACTTGCACATAGAGTACCCTTTCTTTACCAGAGCCCGTATTCCTTTAAAGAATAGGTGAGCTCTATCTTGATACATTATGTAACAACTTCAACTCCATAATACAGTTAAAATAAATAATAATAATAAAAAAATCCAGACATTTTCATGAAGACAGTATTTGCATAACAGTTTTAATTCTTACTTATAATTCTTATCTCATATCTATGCAGTAGGTATGAGAGAAGGATTTCACTCCTGATTTTAATTGGATTTTTCTTCTCAATTAACATGCACTGGAAGAGTCTGTGAAGTTAATTAATGATACCAGTTCACAGTTTATGAAAAATCTGCAGGAACTTGGAAGGATTACATTATACAATCCAGCTGGTTTTGGTTTTCTGCCCTACAATTTATATCTTGCAAGCCCTTAGATTTTCTCCTAAACTAAAGTGAGAAAGATAACAAAACTTGGATGCTTGTATTAAAAAAAAGGGAAATTTTGAGCCCTTAAATTTTTGTTGATTTCCAAGATCGGAATGCAATGGAAACATGAAGAGACTTTTATAGGCAAAATATGTGCACTCTGCTTTCTATTTGCTGAAGTGTTACAAAATTCTGGAAGAGGATCAGCTTTTTGCATTACATTCTCATGCTGATGAGCAGGCAGTGAACTGGGTAAATCCCTCTCCATCATGATAAGAATATACCTCTTAATGCTTTCTGCATAGAACTGCAGAAAAACTTGAAATAAGACTTCAAAAATACCAAATTAAGAACTTAGCCATAAGCTTAGATTTTTCTAATGCAGAAATTAAAGAGAACTTGAACGTCAGCAATATATTGAGGAATGTTTGCCTTTTATAAATCAACTGGCTTCCTTCCACATTTATTCACCATTCCTATCCCTTCATCACACTCAATCTCAACAGGTGCATGGACAGAGATACACACCACACTGTTTACTTTGGTTGCAGAGAACATTTTACCAAAAAAAAAAAAAAATATTTAGGCAGAAAATCTGCAAGAGATGTTAAATGTACCTGCATTGGACGCCTATACTTCCTGCATGCCGTGACATGAGCAATAACACTTGCATGAGTCTCTTTGCTGACATTAATTCCATTTACTTTGATTATGCATTGGCCAGGGTGGAGACCAGCTGCAGCTGCCACTGTTCCTATTAAAAAAAAAAAAAAAAAAAAAAAATCACATAGTTGACAGACTTCCTTTCCTAACCACTTCCTTTAAAGCTTACAGTCCAAAAACCCAAAAGCCTCTGACCACAGAGTGCTTCTGAAGCCAGATGGACTCCGAGAAAATAGAGTTCCAAAGACATTTCGAAGGACATCTTTTTCATCCTTTTTCCAATTAATTTATAACAGAGTGCCTTACAGTTTTAATTTAAATATTCAAAGATAACAGAGTAGAAGATCTAAGCACCTTGAACAATAATAATAACAACAATAATCTTGAGTAATATATATGTATATTGTACATGCAACATAAAATACATGCTTCAGCAATTTCTTTCCACAATAGAATAACCACCTTGAGAAAATCCTCTATCCACTGAAAAGCTACTATAAAAATACCAGCTGTCTCCAGGTCTTTTCAGTATGATTCAAGCCTTCTTCTGAAAGACAGCCTGCTAGACTATAACCTGAACACTCACCTCCTTATATCTCTTTGGCTATTGCTACAGAGGTACTGGTGAAGTCAAAATCTATTGCTTAGAGAATGCAACACTGAGGTGAAGAAGCCAACTGTTAGAAAAGTCTAAACTGAATTTGCAGGGCTTACAAAAAGAAAACCATGTTACGACTTCCAGATGAGCATATCTGACAAGGAAATAACAAACAATATATTTTTTCAGTATTAAACAATATAAAATAAGTTTCCCTGATTTTAGGCACTATCAGGTTTTGGTTTTGCTTAAAATATGTAAAAACTGAAACAATAGACAATAGTTGCATTTTAAATCTAAAACCAAAGAAAGTCTTTGTAAATGATACCATTGCCAGCTATTGCAATCCACAGTGTGTATTTAAAAACAAAAATAAGCCTTATTAAATACCTAAAAAAAATAATAAAAAAAAAAGGCAGAAATTTTACACTTCATAAAAAAATAAAAGGTTCCAATTTGGCAGAGTATTTAAGCATATGCCTACAATCTTTCAGGTTTAGCAAGCCACACAAGCAAGATTTACGTATTATTGAAGCTAATTGGAATAAAGCATGTGCTTAATGAATAAGGATAGGCAGTTGAATTGAGATCCAGGTGCAGAAATAATTATCACATCAGTTCAACAGTCTAGTTTATTAGACTTTCTCTCGAAAATCTAATTTCTGGCACCACAGCCAAGAAAAAAACAAAAAAAAAAAAGTTATCAAGCTCTGTTCAAATCTGTCTGCTTTGCAGATCAGTTCATTTTAAATTCTTCAATTACAAAGGTAGGAGGAGGGGACAGGACACAACTGCCCCACAACAGCTGAAATATGGTGGTATCTGGCTTCACCGTTAACTGCATGCAACAGCAACAAAAATGTTTTAACTAGTTTTGTCGCCAGTGCAGCAACCCAGAATTTATCAAGTTAGGGATGGCAAGCATTTGAATAAGATATCACGAAGTAGAAAAACAAAATAAACAAACAAACAAAACCGTATTTAGAGGAGAGATCTGAAATTACTGTGACAAAGTATGTCACCAGCACCACTGAAAAGGTCTGTGAAAACTATACTTTCTGACAAATGTTTTCAGAACACTGCAGAACTACATGGTGACCTAACAAATCACCCTTCAGGAAGAAATTCCCAACACCCATTCACTGGAGAAAGGAATTTTGCATCTGTCAGCTATTCCTCGATCTGTGAGGAAGTCACAGCCTTAACTTACCTTACGTGCTAACTAGAGCTCAGCCAGGCCATTTACATATGAAATGTATAATGACCACTAGTGTTGACTTACCTCTACCAACAGCATGGACAACTGATGGGCCAAAGCCCCGAATTTGGAATCCAAGTCCGTCTGCAGAGTCAGGAATCTTCACTGTCCTGGTAAATGCAAAAACCCAATATGAACACAGCAAAAGGTAGCATATTGTTATTTAGCATAAAATTGAACAGCAATAAGTAGTGTGTTTGTTACACCAGGGTGTAAAACTTCACACTGTCAGTCAATTCACAATTTGAGATTCAGCATCATATTCCCAATACTTTGAACAGCTTACATCAGAACATCAGAATTAAGACCAAGTGGAGATACTGAAACTAACCAGAAGAAGGCAGTACTATTTCACATGGAATTTCAGCATGCCAATTAAGACCAAAGCAGCACTGCATTTTTCAAATTCCTCCCGAAGAGACTGCAATTCAGGTAAGTTGTCACAAAATAGCAACGCTGAAAGCTCTGGGAAGGCAGACAGTCTATCAGGCAAGAGCACAGAGTCTGCGGATCACAGATCGTGACAGGCCTTGTCACACAAGCTGCAGAACACTGTGGAGACTAGATCTGTGTTAGAATTTGCTAATTTTTATTTAAATATATATATATATATTTGGCTGCAGCTTTTCTAAGCAGCTATGAAAAGCAGTGAGTTTTGTAAAGACTTGCATACTACTGTTTATGTAACTTTTAAGCCCATTGTGTTACGCTCTTGCTTGGTCTAAGTGCAACAGTAATATGAAATACTGACAACCATAACCAACAAAACCACTGCTCTGGGTATCCAAATTCACATCTACTCCTTAAAATGAAGCCCTGATCTTGCCCAAAGTAAGCTAACATGATGTCAGGTCAGGTTCCAGAAAAAGCAACACAGCTGCATTAGCCCTTCTCAAAGCTGGTTAGGTCATGCATAACACTGCACTGACCTAACTTTGCTGTCTTTACTTCCAGAGCCAGTTCCATTATTATTTAAGGGACCTTTGCACTGGACTCTATGTGCTAGTGTAAAAGCAGACAAATCCAAATTGATGGTGAAAAGTGAATTTAAAATACATTTGAACTGTAATAATTTCAATTTACAGATAGATTGGAACAGTATCATTGCTTCATTTCTTGTACTTTCAGTTTTTTTCTGGTACACAGAATGTTTAGCATTTGGAGATAACTAGAAGCACACGAGACCCAAATCCCATTGCGGCCTATAAATTTGTACAGATTTGTACAAAAATGCATTGTGAACATCTTAATGAATAAACTATAACAGAACATCACTGGCAGTTTCAGCTAAGAATTTATGAGAAAATAGTTGTCTCTTCAGCCAACACAGTTGTGCTAGTAGCAGCTTCTGAGAAAATGCAGGCAGTACAGGAAAGAAGTTCTTAAACTCCTCTGAACTTCTCGTTCATTAGATAATCTCTGTCATCCTTGAAATTCACCCACGTCTTCACTGGTGAGTTGTGAAGAAAAAGTGATCAGAAATTGATCCAAGATCTGCATTAAAGAAATGCTAGGATATTATTTTTCTGTTTGCTACAATACTATCACCTACTGTGTTCTTGCTGCTGTTTGGATTGGTTGCTGTTCTTTTTTTTGTATTATCAGTCCAGTTGATCAACTTTATGCCGCGTTTCTTTCTTTGCTCTTTTCTCTATTCTGGTTGCCACTGTATTTCTCAAGTCATCTTTGCTTATTAACAGGAGAAATACATCTCTATTCTGCTGCTTAAGTGGAACCATTTCCAAGATTCTCTCTCTCTCTGTTATCTGGCAACAGGATGGGTTCCTCCTTTCTCTGCTAAATTTGATCAGAATTTCTACCGACTGCTGTTTCTTATTCTCTTTCTTTGTTACACAGAAACCATTAACAACTTTACTGATAGACCAATGTTTGTTAAGATATCTACTGAACCCAGGCATTAGGCCTCACTTTGTATTTCTTTTACGTAACAAAAATTCTACTCAGATTGCAGGGGTCAAAACTTTGTGTAGAAATACAGCTGTTACACAAAGATCTGGAGTTGTTTACTTGCTACTGTTGTTTACACAACCAGCACACATACCAAAGAGGCCCATTAGATCACAAAGTCCAAATTCTGCCAAACCAGGAACTAATCCCCAGACAGAGGAACTTGTTTAATAAACATAAGTAAGAGATAAGTGATCAAAACTGTCCATGTATTCAAAGAAACCTCATTTACACTTGCGGTTTCTTCATGTACTTAACATGGCAGACCTGATGATCTAAAACACTTGTGTTTTGTTTTTGCTGACTGGCAAATTTAATAAAACAAAATCAAAGCAGATCAAATTGCTTGACATTACAAATTGAGATTCGGCAAAGCATTTAAAATAACTTTACAGTAGTGCTGTTTGAAGTTCCACTTGTCTTTTTAAATTCGCTTCAATTGTAGTTTCTAAAAATTCCCCCAAAGGAATGACAACTTACTCCCGTGGTTTAGTGCTCACAAGAACCCGCAGGGGCTTTCTGCTGTTTAAACATGTTTTCAGGAAGCAATCCACTTCACTAAAGGGTCGCAGAAAAACCAGGTCACCGTTAATGGCAAAGATTTTTTTCCCAACCTCCAAGCCTGCCATCTAGAAAACAATAACAGTTGTGTAGATGTTTGCCTTTTATAACCACCAACATTATGTTTTCTTCTGCTTGCATGCAACCCCAATAGGAATAATGACACACACACTTGCAGAAAATTCTTTCTGCTTCCTTCACAAACTACACTCAAAAGACACAAAAAATTGGTTCTGGAATTGGCTATAGTGACCTCAAGTGTAGTGTAAACTCTCATTCTGAAGAGACCCAATGACAAGTCCTAGTGTCAGTCAAGATTTCATGAAAGTATTACAATATTAGTTAACACTTGTAATTATTAACACAATAGCCTTTGTTGATCCAGTTGTTGGTTTATTATTATTATTATTATTATTATGGTGATGTTACCTGATTTGCCCATGTCATTTTCCAAAGGAGCTAATGCTTCTTTTGAAAAAGGAAGGACCTGATGAGTATTTTAGTAATAGAATAGCTATTAAGTTCCAAAACCGAATAGTATCCTTGAAAGTTTTATGGCCATACTTTCAAGCCAAGAGTATGGCAACCAAATTAAATACAATCTTTAAACTATGGTGTAACAAGAAACCATTCCCAGCTAGGATGGCAGGAGTGCACAGAACTGCTCAGGGCACACGCTAAGTCTTAGTGCCACCTGAAATCGTGACAGAACCTGACTGCTGAAAAAGACCATATGGAATTATGCAAAGCCAATAGATAAATAGCACTGGATATAGTTCTGTGGCTGTATTGTATTACTGATCTGTCATATATATTTTTATCACAATTTTTATCCCACAAGGAGATGTTGATGGGCTTGAAATCCAGGTCAATTTTTTCTCCCTCATAGAAGAGATTATTTCTGTATATTTACATGTATAGATATTCCCATACAGTTCACTAGAACGATATTAAATTACCCAAAGAGCAACTAAAGCAATATTAACAAACTGAAAGGCTATGATTTATTTATTCAGATTTTTAAATTCTGGAATTGCTTGGTACATCCTTTCTTATGAAATATATCAAGTGCAACCTACAGACTAGAGTACTGTTCTATATTCATTTCATATTCTACTGAAGGATGTTTATTCCATTCACGAATAACTTAATCACTGGAATATTTTTAAAAGCATAAAAATAAAATCACTACTTTTTCAAAACTCATAACAAATTGCCTCTGCTGAAAATAAATGTTGCTAATGGTCACAGCTCTATTTTAAACAAACAAAACAAAACAGAACAGCAAAATAATCACAGCTTACTTGAAAAGTTCTCAAATCATTGTATTATCACCTACTATCATACATTTTCTTAATTGATATACAAATCATACACCTGCAAGTAAGTCAATAAAAGAAGGAATATAATTTATAATATTTAATACCTCAGCATTTGATCCTTTCTCCACCACTTTAATAATTGGCACCTTATTTCTATCTTCTAAACCAAAACCATAGGTGCCTTCATTAGATTTAATCTGAAAAATAGAATTGTTCAAAATTGTTCAAAAGACTGTGCAGAAAGGCATTTAGTAAATATAGCTCCATTAAAAAAACAATACACAGTGCCAATTTACTGTCACTACAACCAATTTGGTTTTTACTCATCAAAACATATTGGTTTAACTCACCAATAATGACTTAGCTATGACATTTTCCACTACTTTCAAATCATGCTTCATCAGTCTGTGCTTCATATTTGACCCTTCCATTTCTTCATCCGCATAAAAACGGAACAACAGTGGTTCATCTTTAAATTCACTTTTCTCTAACACTGTATGACACAGAAACACAAACATTAATCCTGTTCTTCTATTGAATTCTTGAATAGCAAGTTTTTAATGAACCATAAAATACTGAACATGTACAAATTAAATGCTAGCAAACTACTTTGTGTGTGAAGCTAGGGAAATCTTAATTTTTAACATAAACAACTGTCTTTTTTCTGGATCCATTATAGGTAGGTATCACTAAGTTTATTTTCAGCTACAGTATTTAGATTTCACCAAGGTTAGGAAGACTAGCTTAGCCTGAAATGTGCTTGGCATTAGTGAAAATGCCAAGCACAAGGTTTCTTCCTAAAATTGATTTAAGAATATGATTTTGAAAAGTTCTGTTGGACAGCTGCTGGAAATGCTCACCACCAAGTTCTGGCACTCTTCAAGTGCATGAACGAAGTATGACACATTCAGTATTAGAAATGGGTTTGCTGGGGATGTGGAAGCAACTAGAACAGCAGACAGATCCAGTTTGTATGTTCAAAAATCAAAGGCAAAAGTGAACACTGTCTGAGAAGAAGTTAATTCTTCCTCCTTATCTAAACAAGCTGTGAGAAAATAATTTCTTCTTTATTTCAGTAAATGACCTACTGCTTCAATCGTTTCATTGAAATCTTCCCTCTGATGGTATTAAATACAACTGTGTTCTCATCATTTTTGGTACTTCACATATCTCTGCTGTCCTCTCCCTTCTTTGTTTTCTGCTGTCTTTATTATTTTCTCATTTTTCTAGTCCATTTTCTCTGGCTGTTACCACTTCACATATTTAAAGTCATGCTTGATTCATTCCTCCAAAAATGATTCCTTTTTTTCCTACATATTTCCTCAAGGTCTACCTTCAGTCTCACCTGTGCAAGCATGTATTTATTACCTGCTTAAGAATTTTCTTTTAATGTGGCTCACCAAAATTCCACCCCTAAATCCTTCAAAAGATGAAACCCTCAGTATACACTTTAAAATTGACTGAAAATATTTTTCAGAGTATACAATAGATATTTTTCTTCTTCTTTTTCAAGATTGTAGCATAGGTTTCTCCAATGATATAATGAACCAATTTCCTATACCTTCTGTAATATCTTTAACAGTGCCTGTATTTCCTTCCTACTATGTAGATGGCATTAAACAGAAGATATGTATACCTTGTATATAACGTATTTACTTACCATGGTGCATAAACCCATTATCACAAAGAGCTACACCGAAGATCATAGCTTCCTCTCTGGTCCGGCAATCCCCCTGTTAAACCATAGCATATTTTCTTTATATGTTAATATGTAAGTAAAATGGATTCTGTTCACAATGGTGTAACCTCACAGGGCAAGTATAAAAGTATTGAGATTTTTCACTTCTGTTTTATAAAGCTAGTACATGTTGACTGAATGAACAAGTTACCCTGTTCTTGTTCCTGGTTTGGTTAAAATAAAACCGAATTATAACAGCAAATTGTTACTGACTTTTATCCTTCTAGTTAGTAATTTAGAGTTTTCAGAGCCTATCCATTTCATTTTAAGCCTTGAACAATATTACATGCTGAATTACAAAGCTAAGTCTCATTAAAACATTTAAAGTTCAATTGCAAATAAGGAAGATAAGCACAAAAGGGATGAATAGTATGGCTGTTAACAGTTGATTTCTGTTACTTTACTGGTTTAAGAGGATTACACACAAATATGCATGCACGCGCATACACACACACACACAGTGTTCTTACACAAAGTGGATGTTATTCCACTTAATATCACTACCTCACTAATATCACTACCTTTCAAATAATAATTTAAATGCAATATTTAGAAAAGTACATAAATCCAAAGGTATACACTTGCCTGTGCAATCAACCAGTCTATGAGTTTGTTAGCCATGACTACAGATTTGTAGGTTCTCAGGTGATAATCTTTATCCCTGTCCAAAACAAAAATATATATGTATATATATATATAAAGCAAAATGTCAAAAGAGCCTAAATTAAAAATAAACAAAAAAAAAAAAACAAACAAAACAACAACAACAACAAAAACTTATTTTCTATACAAGTTAGTACAAGCATGAATTGAGCATTTTGTAATGGTTCAGAAATTGCCTCTGGAGTAAAGCCAAGTCAAACCTTCCAGTGTAGATTGAAAGGCGAAGGCTGACCGTATCTTACTTTGTCACTGCAACATAAAGACAGTTGTCTTCTTGCAGCTGAGATTCTACAAATGAGTAATGGATTACTCTCAGTAAGTACTGAGTTAGTAAAGAAGAGAGTATATTAATATCTACAGTAAGCATATAAGCACATCTATCAGGACCTAGAAGGCTCTAAAAGTCTGGGAAAAAAAGATAATCTTGGACTGAGTTTGCACTCATTTTATGATGCAGTTACACTTTTTGTCTTTATAGCCCTTCAATCTTTTTTGATTTCTCCCCCAAGACCAATCTTAGAAAGGTGGGTTAGGTTCCTACATTCAAACAGTATCTTCAGAATGTAACTTCTCTTGAATGAGTCTATCAAGATTCCCAACTAGACTCACCTAATTACTGGGGTGAAGAGACTGTGAAGGCGACAGTACAGTCGTACACCCTGTAAAAGAGAAAGATGAGGTTACTTATGTGGATTATAATGTTGTTACACATTCCCACCCCAGAGAACATGAGAGGAATGGACACAGTAAAAAAGCTAGATGTTTCACTTAGCTAGCAAAACAACTATTCAAATTTCTTTATGTGCCAAAACTTACTATTTCCAGGTAACCATATTGACAAAAAAAATCATGAGACATAAACCATTTCTAACCAATCTTAACTGATACACATGCAAAAAGGATCAGCTTTAAGGTAGAATTAAAAATAATTATTATTATTATAAATAAAAAAATAATAATAAATAATAAGTATTTTGAAAAAAAAAAAAGTACCCCAAACTTGAAAGATAAAGTAATGTTTCCATGCATTAAGGTTTTCCGAATCAATGATTGGTGCTCTACACACAAAGCAAGCAATTAAAGTAAAAAAAAAATAAAAATAAATATTACACGCATAAGTACTTTTTTTTTGTATCCAAGATACTGCAGTTCTCTATGTCAAAATCATGAGATGAGTTTAAAGGCAATATTGTTCAATAGGAGTGTTACACCTAGAAGTATAGATGGATACTACCATCCATGTTTAAATATCTATGTGACTCTTGATGTACTGCCTTGTTAAGTCACTAATACAAGACACTCTGATTTTGTAGATTTTTTTAAAAATCTGTATGTAAGTTCAAATTTATTAAAATGGATTGAAAAATGCAATGGATTGAAATGCCAGCTTCAGAATTACCCAGAAACACAGGCAATGCATCCCACATATGAAATCATTAAGTAATTAAAATACATTTTTTAATTCCATATTTAAAATATGTAACAACAAGCCAAGATCTTCCCTTACTAATGGAAAATTAAATTTGAGTCACATAAATATAGAGGCAGGCAAGCATGAGGGAGTATTACGTGTTCTAGCACAATATTTTACTTTATTTCTCAAGCAGGATCTCCATTTTTGGTGCATTCTTCCTAATAATAGCAACTGCTCCATTATGTACCTTAGAAATCACTTCCTGCATCTCGTTTCTTGGATAGTATGTTCCATCATCATATCGGAATCTGTACAGCATGTGTTCAGGTTTGAATTGATGCTTATCTGTAACTAAATTAAAAAATAAAAGAAAAGAAAAAAAAAAGAAAAAAAAAAAAGAAAACACAAGTATAGCCAGGTCACTTTCTACAGAAATAGACAAAAAATAACTGCAAAGTCATTCCTTCAAATAACAGTCCATTACATGATAAATTTCAGACAGGGAGGGTAGAAAGCATGATTAAATCATCTGCCCTAAGTTCCTTTATGTCACTGGTGATAATATTTCTCACAACATATGAGTAGCCCACAGAAAACCAACAAATTTTAAGTAATGGGGCAAAGAATAAGAATGACAAACAGCCTGGAACAGCCTAGAGCATTCTGGTGTGTTCTTATCCTCAGTGTGTTTCCAACGTTTATCAATCAAATAGCCAAAAAGACAGCTTCTTTTGCAATTACCAATGTATTGTTCCACATTATTCCGTCTTAATTCTTGCTAAGGCCAATCTCAGATGAGTCAATAAAGAACCCCCCATAACACATCTTAACAGTCCTGCACTTGAGAGCAAAGAAGGCCTGTCTTCCTCTATATATAGCCAGCTGAAGGTCTTCAGTGCAAGAGACTTGCAATCATCATGAGGCTGTTAAGTCAATATACACGATCCATGTCACCAAAGGTCCATGAAAAAGGATCTTAGCAGGTGGATTTCCATTCAGCAGTTTCAAAAGATTTCAACAACCAACCTCACAACTTCAAATATTTCATCAGAAGTCACATCATATGATACAAAACTTCTCCTGGAAACAGGACTACAGTAAGGCCTTCTGAAAAATAGCTGATTCAATTGATGGCTGAGGACAGCAGGAAGCACTGGCACCATCCTGGGATGGTGTATTTATTATTGCTTTGCTTGAAAACATAAGCTTTAATTTGAAAGGAAATTTGCATGGCATCTACTATTAAAGGAGGCTATCATAAGTCGAGTCTTATGAGGAGCAGCTGAGGGAACTGGGATGGTTTAGCCTGGAGAAGAGGAGGCTCAGGGGAGACCTTATTGCTCTCTACAACTACCTGAAAGGAAGGTATGGGGAGCTGGGGGTTGGACTCTTCTCGCATATAACTAGTGATAGGACAAAAGGGAATGGCCTCAAGTTGTGCCAGGGGAGGTTCAGGCTGGGTATTAGGAAAAAATTCCTTCTCAGAAAGAGTGGTTAGGCATCGGAACAGGTTGCCCAGGGAAGTCACCATCCCTGGAGGTGTTTAAGAAAAGGGTAGATGTGGGGATATGGTTTAGTGGGTAATATTGGTGGTAGGTAGACAGTTGGACTAGATGACCTTAGAGATCTTTTCCAACCCTAATGATTCTATGATTCTTTAATGTCTTTGTTCATCAGAGTAACAAGCCTGATAGTGTTAGGTAATTCTTCATTCCCTCCTATACCAAGGAAGGGATATATCTATTCCTATACCTACAATATCAATCCATTATTCTCTTCAAAAATGTAGTTGAGCACCACAAACTTTGCGTAGTAAGGTGTCTTTTCTAATCACTGCATCATTTTTCACACACTGTCAGTCTCTTCAGTATATCCACCAATTATCTGACACATGGACATAAAATCAGGACATTATATATACAGTGTTTTCACCAGTGTCATGCAAAAGAAAATAACTTCTCTACCTGCACTTGATATATCTACTGATTGTAAAGCCCAGGACATTACTCTGATTGCCTTGAACTCATGGTATGTGCTGAGGTGATTATCCACAATGACCCCTTAGCTCTTTTACATATCATTAGCTCCCAGTACATCAGATACAGACTACAAAATTCTCATATATAATGCCTAGCATAAGTATTGAAATTGATTTTACTGGACTGTGACCATTTAACTCAGGAATAAAAGATACCTTCTAGTTCTGTAATTAAAAATAATTTGTTACTGTTGGAGAAAAGATATATTCCAGTAGAGCAATGTACATTAAGTACATTAAGAGTTTTTAAAAATAGCAACTATTGAAGATTAAAAAAAAAAAAAAAAAAAAACACTGCCAGGATCATATTGCTTAAGGTCAAACTGTTCCTTACTGTTACAGAGATGCACAGGGAAGGAATCATGACTTCAAAGCACCTTTCCATTCTTGCATGTCCATGAAGAACAGAACAGGCTCTGCACTCTGAAGAACATTACTTTGTAGTGTTTGTAGTCATTTGTAGTGTTCTTTGTAGCCCCTATTTACACACAGTACTCCAAAACCTGTGGGAGCAGGCCCACAGACTTGGCACATCCTGCACTCTGGAAAGCAAGGAAACCAAACAAGGATGCTCCTGACTCAACTGCATTGTGTTACCTACTAAATATATCGAGGGAAGCTGTAAATCACTATTCATTGGGCACAAGGTGGGGTGGGTTGTTCTAGTGTTCCATGATACAGATGTGATTTGGCTCAAGAGGAAGGGTAGATCATCTATCAGCTACTAGTATCAGCTAGTATGAGCAGTACATTTGCAAGTCCATAGTTTCAAACACTTAAATATGATAAAATGCTCATTACTACTAAAATAAGGAACGCCAAGTTGTTTTGTGTTTGTTTTGTTTGTAGATGGTTTACCAACCATCTAACTGTACTTTGTTTGGAGATAAATATTTTATATGGCACGTACTAAGAAAAGGGAACTGATCAGGTTAAAACTGGTCTTTACTTTTACTTTTCTGCCATGGTAATTTTTACTCAGATCGGTACACCAATCCAGGAAACTGCGCAAACATATAAATACCTATTTATTTAAAATCATCTGATATTTAAAATAAACAGATATTCACCTGATTTTTGTAACTACAAAGTTCCTTATTGCCTTGAGAGGAAGCTTCCAACTCTAACCGTCATCAGCAATTGACCAGACAAAGTATCTCAGTACATTGGCTGATCAATTGTAAGTTGTTGCAGATATAAGAGAATGCCACCATTTTTTTTTACAATAGCAACATATAAACTGTTTTTTTCCTTTTGCAAAACTGGAAAAAGAAAAAAACAAGGAAACAAAAAAAAAGGAAAGAAAAAAACTTTCAAGAGTTCACACACCAGGAAGTAAAACAATGTCCATCACAGTGTGGGTCTGGCGTGGCTAGAATGAAGCATATGCTAGAATATGTTAAATCTAACAAAGCCCCCTACAGCATATGCAATGTGAGTAACAGCCAAACTTTCTTTCTCCCTTGCTCCCTCTATGAAAACAGATGGTTCATTCAACTTTATTTTAAGAGTTCTATTTTCACTGAACCACAGCTGGATCCACTATTCAAAGTAGCATGTCTGGCTCAAATTTCTATGCTCTAATATAATTACCCTTTTATCTCATGAAATTACACAATATTCATTTAACTCTGTATTGAGAAAGTTTATCAGTGTATTTGGGATGTAAATTACAAGATCAGGAGAAAAATCTTTGGCAACAGAATCATTCCATTGAAAACAATTCTGTGTGTGTAGTAAACATAATAGCATCTGACATTTGAATGATGGTTGAAGAAAACTCTGACATTAAAGCATTAAAGACTACATGACTACTGATGAATAACTTTAATGTTTTTCCTCCTACTCTGTGTATGTTCAAAATGCACACAGCCAAGTGGCACTCTGTTACTCCCACCTTCTTTCCAGCCAAGGACACTGAAAACACGGTGGCAAAGAACTTACAAAGTAAGTATTAAATTAATTACTGGTTGAAGTATTTATCTGTTAAAATGTAAATTATCAATGATTCCATCTAAATTTTCACCCTGGATCTGGTGTAAACAGCACCTAACTTCACAACATTTTCACTAACTGTTTTTAAAGTTACTGAACATAATTTAAGTCAAACATGACTTCCAAAGTGGAAACTTCTTCAGTTTGCTTATATGGTCCTGCTGGATTATAACTTCTAAAAGGAACGGAGACAAGAACCTGTTGTGGTAAGAAGGTTTGAAATGAAAAATGCTGCCAATTCAAATTACTTCAAGAAATCAAACAATTTTGGCTCAAAAACTAAACCATTTCAGTGACGCTTCTCTCCAGAATAAGCTTTGCATAGACAGTTGACTGAAAATTTAAGCATAAAAATTTGAATTTTAGCAACTCTACAAACCAGGGATAAACAGGGCCTGAAAATTCAAATGTTTAAACTTCTGTGTTCTGGGTTGGTTTTACCTGCTAAACTTGTAATTCCTAACAGAGGATCAGGCATATTTATCAGCAGCCAGCTGTAAAGTTTTTCGCTAACTACAATTCTTATTCAAACATGTGTCCCTAAAAGGCCTAGGTTAAATAAAAGGCTTAAATCCTTAAAAAAATCTGCCCTCCTTTCTTCGCCTCAAATACATTTTTAGTCATGACAGATTAGCAATGTTTCTGTAGGTCCCTGTTTGCAATGTTGTGATCCCAACAGCACAGATCTAATCTAGTTATATCAATGGAGGTTATCCAGTATCTTCTAGGCTTGGGCAAGGGCCCCATAAGGTCCCTGTAAGAATATAATGCAGATTCAACAAGCTGCCTTGCATTAATGAGACCATCATTCTATCAAACAAAATTAAGTCCACTCTAATTACAACAATTACCTTGAAAACAAGTAAGTTAAAACTAATTATATTTACCATGATGGATAATGCCATTCTCTAATAAAGCTTGGCCAAGATGAACGCCTTCTTCGGATTTGTGTATCTCTCCAATTTCCAATAACCAGGACACAAATTCACTGAATTAAAACAGATACAGAAAAAGAAAAATTGAAATGTCATGCCACTACATCTACTACATTTTCTTCTTAGTAGCAAGCCTAGCAGGGTTCCTTACTTAGTAAGTGCTTCTTAAGCCAAATGACCTTTAGAATTTCATATCATCTTTAAAAAAAATAACCTCCACTTTTTATTATTTAGATATAATACATAGAGGTTTCCCTTGACATGTCTTTTCTATTCAGAAGTTTTATCTAGGCACATGATGAATATTCCTTTGTTTTCCATGATTTTCTAAAGTAGAATAGACAAATTTGACCAGACTGTCAAATATAAGAAAATTCCAGGCACACCTACTGCACCTACACAGGGCAGATATGCTCTGAAGGCAGACCGTAATTGCAGCATGATAGAACAGTAGCCCTATTATTTCTGAGACATCCTGAGCACATAAACAAAGCATACAGCGCACATCCAAGAAATACCAAGTTTATTTCACAGTAAATCTGATGCAGTTCAGAGACATCAATTTTATGGTACATAAAATATTTGCATGTCTGTTACAAATCAAAATAGCAGTGTAGTGAGGCAGTGCAACATCCACATTAATTGGTTTCAACTGTTGACCCAGAGACAAGCAAAAGCATTCTTTGGAAGGATCCACTTCAAAGATAGCACTGAAAAGCAAACTTCTGACAGTCGGTTTAAATGTTTTACAGAACTCCATACCATGAGTGTATTCTTTACCTCCTTCCAACAGCCCCTCTGAGGAGATGATTCAACAACAATTTACTAATTAATCTTAATCCTCGTATCAACTATCACCATCTACATGACTTTGGACAGTACATGAATATCTCTTATTTCATTTCCTCTTTTGAACACAGCAGTGAGGATATTCATCACAATGTGCTTGTGTAAAACAGTCACTGTACTATAGGAAAATACTCCATGCTAAGCTGCCTTACAGTCAGATGAAATAAGGGATAAATATTCTGCCCCCAAAACTGCTTTTCTGTAACATATGTAATATTAGGGTACCTATTGCTTTCTCCTCATGCATGCAGTCTCCTTAAGCCACAGGTATGTGGCTTTTAAAACATTCTAAAAATCCTCCTCATAATTTTAAAAATTCCTCCTCACATTTTAAAAATCCTCCTCATAATAGGGTTTAATTTTTAAACATATAAGCTGCCTTTCGTAACTCCATACCTGATATTCACACAAGAGGAGAAAGGAAACAGTTTTAGAGACAGATTTTTAAAATGGATTAAAGCAAATTTGGCACTCTAAAATACATCAAAACAGTTGGGAATTATTTATCTCAACTACTTTATTTGCTGCCTTTTCTATGTTCAATATGCCTTTGCAGACTTGGCCCTTTAAAAAGCTAGTTTGGGATTTGAGTACATAACCATAAATCTCAGGCAGACCAATTTACATTTTGGCTAAATTCTGGGAGGCAAATAATCCTAACAGACATTACACGTAAAGTGTGGTTTTCATAAGATCCCAAAGAAGATATAAAATGTGTTTTAGCTGCTTAAAAATCATGCTATAAAATGCATGTAATACCTTCCAAGAAAGCACTTGGGGAAAGTGGTTAATTTCCTCTTCCTGTCTTTGATGAGATTCCCTTGTTTGCACATCATTTTGTATAGCCTTTCTCCTTGCTCAGAGATCATCACCCAAGTGTCTTGTTCCATGCCCAATTTTAAACCTGTCAAAAGTACAATAAATTTCATGAAGTGATACTGTCATTATAGTTCAAAATCTTCACCAAAATGGACAGGTAATGCTAATATTCTACATATAAAAAAGTAAAAGGAGATTTTTCCATTATTTTGCTCAGAATCGAGAACTATGAACATCTAACCTTCATAAGGCATAATCAAACGATATCTATAAATTCCTCACAGTGAAGTCAAGTCGTTACTGAAAATGTACACCTATACCAACATCACCATTGATACTGCAGTAATAAATACTAATGCTGGGATTTTCAATTACTTCAGTATATGAACATTCAGAAAGGAGGAGTCTTGTCTTCACAAATTTAAAAGAAAAGGTCCATATTTTCACTCTTATCACCTGATGATAAAAGTGTTTTTCACAAACATTTTTCAGTTTTTCAATTTACTGTAACTAATTATGTGTTACATATTTTTTAGTTTCATAGAAGACTGATTTAGGCCTTTTCCACAAAATCCCATGCACAACTTGATTTTTATTTGTTTTGGAACTTTCTCAACAACCAAAAGCTATTGAGAGGGTTGGTTCAACATTTTTTCTTATTTTTTCCTGTTTCTCTTCTCAAGAAAATCATTACATTTTCTGAATAACAGATGATCAAAACCAGTTCTTGTTGAATTATGTATCATACTGGCCACTCACAGAAGCTTGTTCTCCCAGGGAACACCACAGACTTTCATAAGCCATGTATTTTCTCTATAAACCATCTTAATTCAGGATAGAACCACACATTTCAGGAATGTCTTATATACATGTTCTCAGCTTCTCTCTCTAGATTTGCACATTTCTAAAATTTTAACTGTAGTAGTAGTCTGCCATTTCTATAATTCTGAGAAATTAGCCAGAAAAAAAATGTAACATGGCAGAAGAAAAAGATAACAAAGGTATTGGTCACAGATACAGAAGTGTCTTTCATTACCCAGGAACTGGTTAGTGGTAATGCCACACAAACATAAAACCTGACTTATTCCCAGGAAAAGAAAATCTAGCCAGTATACTTCTTTTGGAGCTTATAGGACATTGATATTTTTATTTGTACTGACTGTTTGCATCAGCATCACAGCACCATCAGCCTTGAAAATGTTCACCAATTAAATACATTTCTAACCTTCTGAATGCCTCAGATGGTTACATGAAATCCCCTAGACTGAAAGAAATACTTCCTAGCAAAAAGTTTCCAATTTGGCTTGATAACCACTGAAATTTCTGTTAAAGTATTTCACCTGGGGCATCCTCTCCCTTCTGTTCAGCTTCTGCTTTATGGACTCCAAATAACAGCATAGATTGAGCTTCCCTAGGTAGGTTGAATCTCCAAATATCCCAGTACGAATGGTCCAGAAAGCCCTAGCTACATGGCATACTCAAGCTGCATTTCCATGATCCACATTCTTTATTTATCTAGTCTGGTGATCACTGCTATCCATGGTTCTGCATGAGATGTAGGGTCCACAGCACCGCTGTGAAGGAATGCGTGGGCAAGTCCTACCACACCGTGCAGTAAGGGGGCAGTCACTCAAACAAGACTCACTCACAGCCCTGGAGATTTGGCAAGTGTGTACCTTTGATTTAGCTGGTGTCTCACTTGAAAAGGAGACAAAACACTGTTCTCGCATGTGCAGTCACTTAGACTTCAGTGTAGTTGTCTATAAATGCACGCATGAACAGGCTCCACATCTTATTAAGTAAATAGACAATTTAAGCATTTTTATGTTCACAGTGAATAGGAAATTGTTTATAGCTACATTTAGATACAATATTTGAATTCTAAAAAGGTTATCTGTTTGGTTCCTGAGTAATTTGGCAACTTGCCTGTAATTAAGTTGATGTATCCTGCTTTGTTTATAACGATGTTTTGAAAAAAATCACTGTACTGGAGGAGATGGATAAAATTATAAGTTGATGCAGTAATGGAGATATTAAAGAAATATTTTTTAAGATCCTGTGTTGCAAACTGAGTCTAAGTGTGTACCAAATCTTCTGTTCTATCCTGTTCCTGTTTCTTTCATGGTTGTCTCCTCAGTGGCAAATCCCTTGTGACCGCCAAGAGCTAAAAAATTCCCTAAATTATAAGATGCAAAATCCTAGGATATTGCTTGCCTATGAGAAGATACCTCAGACCTCAGGCTTGGTAAGGTTTAGGTCAGAGACAATTCTGCTACCAGTAGAGTGTGAAATAGTAAGAATACAGCAACATCAAAGACTCCTATTTACTCTTGGTACCTTCAGGTAAGAAATACAAAGTGTCTAAGGAAATCAAAAAACTTAAACAAAGAGAAGTGGGATTTGTTAAAAATCTATTTAGTCAGACTCAGACAAGGCCCTAAACAGAAGCAGAGAAATCTGTTTGTTGTTGTTGTTGTGTTTGACATCATCTCTAGCACATTGTTTTTCATTTTTTATTCTAAAATGTTGGGCTTTTAGACCTCTAAGATATCATTTTAGCTTTTCCACTATTAATTCTTGATGGCACTCTTAATAAGTCAGGGCTCAGACATTCTGGTTGAAACTCTGGTCCTACAGCAGATGCTATACAAACAACCAGTATTCAACTTTAAAAGACCAAATAAAGTATTGTTATCCTCCATTTACAACAGAGGCATGATACGATGGCTACTGAAACAGGACACAGGAAATCTACACAAACCAGGAACAGAAACCCAGATCTGACTACAAGGTCATATTTTCTTTCAATACTGAGGCTCCATACATCCTTACTGATTAGGATATTTTAGCTTGCAAATGAAATTAGCTCCAGAAGATGATGATGCGTCATCTATTTTGTGCTGGGTTCACCTTCAATACACAAGGTTATTTGTGGTCACATTAGAGATCAGGATTATATTTCAGCCAAGTATTCTTCCTTGAATTCAGTGATTCAAAATACCGTTCTTTGCAATGGTGATTTGTTACTTTCTTGAATAGGGAAGAATGGATCAAAGATGGGGTTGTGGGTGTATTCTGTATCATTTCATGTTGATTCATCTGCATGAAGAAACTTAGAAAATCTGTTTATTTCAGTGCTTCAATTTTCCATTCACAAAACGTATACAGACCCCAAAAGGCATTTAGGATAGACCCTCATATACCACAAACCACAACATTTCACAGGCCTCAATAAAATTGTGATAATATTTTCTGGTTGAGGATAAGCTGCAAAATCGTAGATGAAATCATCTTCCCATTTACAAAATGACACTCACTACCAACACACATAATTCAAGTCATTATGTCCTTCCCAGTACTAGTTTGATTTATTTTTTTCCAAGCTGTTATCCATAAACCTTCAGCTGAACCTGATACCACAAGTTTGCCTAGCAGCTGTTTTGCTTTATATCTCAACATAAAAATACAGCATGGCTTTCTGGCACAGCAACACAAGGAAGTTTATTAACCTACCTTTTCGTCTCTCTCGCTCTTTCAAAATAGCTTCCAGCCATTCTTGCTTCTCTTCAGGTGTTTTTGCCATGCACACAAACCATTTGTTCTTTGCTGTGTTGTGGATCTTCCAGCCATTAATGACAGTGTGGCCACTGCTGTGATAGTCAGCTGGGAATAGATAAATTGGTTTAAAGAACTAAAACTCTTAAAAAAGAAATAGGTAGTATATTTTTTTAAGAACTCCTTCTACTATTATGCATAAAACTCATGAAATACAGAATAAAACAGAAAGAAAAACAGAACAAATATAAAGAATGCAAAATTATCTGTGCTGATTGTGAACTGTTATAACTTAATGAGCTGTATTTTTTACTTCTAGTAAACTTAATGTGTTTTTTATAATGTGAAAGAGAATTGCCTGGCATATGGGAGCCATCCACCCTGAAGGTATTCATAAGATGTGTAGATGTGCTGCTTAGTGACATGGTTTAGTGATAGACTCAGCAGTTCTAGGTTCATGGTTGAACCTGATGATCTTAGAGGTCTTTTCCAACCTAAGTGATTCTATGGAAGAAGGTATAAATTCAGTACTAAAACAAGCTGAGTCCTCCTAAAAGAACAGATCACTGTATTTAGAGCACTTTTGTTTGTGCTAAATAAAGAATTCCATAAAAAACAGCATTGTGGTTTTTGTACAAAAAATTATTCAGAGCTGCTCTGCTGATTGAATGATTTACTACTAAGTTTATAAATGGACTAAATATACAGTTGGGGAAATGCAATTTTGGTTTGAAGAGTAAGCAAGTCATAAATACTTGATATATTTTCACTGATATTTGATGTATTTTTACTTGCTTTCTGAACGAAGAATGAACAAAGAAATATATATACACTTACTGATTACACAAGCTGAAATATTTTAAAAAAAAACACTATGACTTCAAAAATATGCATAACCAAATGTGTAATTTTTGAAATATGTTCCTAACAACCCTAATTTCAGTGTGCATATAGTGGGAGAGAGGTAACAATTGCTGCTGATGTACTTAAACTTCTTTAAACAAAATATCTTGAACTTCTACCTCTTAGTATGTCAACTGCTATGCTATAAAAAGCAGACAATTTACTGCTTTTTACTCCTTCTTGACTTACATGACATTTAACATGCTAGTCTGTAAATCTTATTCAGAAATTAGCTAAGCAGACTTCCTCTCTGAAACTGACACCTCTGTGTGAATATCCTTCAATAGGATTAGATGCAACTCCTGGGGGAAAATTCATGAGGCATAAATGGCCTATGAAGCAAATACATTTTTTTGCATAAAAGACAGATTAAAACTAGAACTAGCAACTATTGTACAAATTATTACAAAAATCAAAAGGTCAGCATTCTCTCACCAAAAACTTTCATTATGAGGCAAGAAAGTCCTGGGGCCAGCCCTGAACTACTGTAATAGCTGCAGACCTCTTTACTTTGTAAATACAGCTTCATAAGTCAGCCCTGTTTTGTATAATGAGATGGGATTTTCTGAAACTGAAGCCCTTGCTAAAATGCCTGCTACAATTTATCATAAATCTCAGCAGACATGCTAGTATCCTTTCAATAACTCTGCATTTTAATTAGATGGAAAGCAGCCAAGTTTTTTACAGTGAGCTGGGAAATGTCAGGAACTACTAGAAAATCATGAGACTGATGGCTGATTTCTAAACCAACAAAATTTTCTCATACTCACAAGAATATAAGTGCAAGCAAGTGTAAACTATCCACCGTATCCTTCATGCACCCTCAGAAAACCAAAAAAGTCAGTGAAAAGAAAGAAGCCTCAGACAGAATCTGTCAGCTGACAGACTGCAGCCTTCTGGAGATCAGAGGCAGGAGGGCTGCTGGAGGAAGGAAAATTAAGGTCCCTCTGTGTTATTTATGCATGGACTTAAAAACCTGGCAATAAAGCACTAGCTGTGCCTTTTTGTTTACTCATTTTTAAGTTGCAGGTTAATATGTATAAAAAAAAATTCCTGTGGTCTTTGTTTCCCTGCATCTGTCACCACAATACCCTTGTTTGGCAGGGAAATATTATGATCTCTAATGCGGAGAACTGTGGCAGTTAAAATTGTGGCAAAAGAAGCATGTCAAAAAGTACAGCTCAGACTCACACATGGCTTTAGACATGGATAATTCACTCTAGACAGAATTTTGGTGCTAACTTAGTGTTTTCCGCAAAATCGATTCATCCAGCCACTTAAATATCCCAGTGTACAGATGACGTTTCAAACACGCAGCTCGCTTGGCTGCCAAAGTTCTGTAACTGCAGGACCCTGAGCACTGACAGTGTGATAACACGTTTCTCTCGTGCCGTTACCAACTCTGAATTCTCTGAAAAGCCCGATCACCTAGCTGGGTGCTAAGACTGCCGAATGTTATACAGATGGCAGTGAGTTAAGGTGGATGAAAACTGGTAGCTGCCAGCAAATTTTATCCTCCCCGATACTGCTGGCACAGTCATCTTCTGCTAAGCATTTCAGCATTCTGCTACCATCCCATATAAACTCATACCGTTTTTGGACTGGCTATTGGACAAAATCTGATCAAGAGGTGCACATGTGTTGGCTGGCCGGCCAGCCAGGAGGTGTGCATGTTCTGAGGGGCCAGCTGCACAGGAAACACACACACTCTTCACAAAAAGGCGATCACATCTGCCAGTCAGGCTAAGGGAACGATTTGCAAAGCTGACATGATGGTTAGAGCAGAAAGAAGAGCATGAGACTTCGTTATGTTCCATGTAAAGCCTAAACAAGCATGCTTAACAGATCATCAAACTTCTAACTTCCCAAGAAGAGGTGACGAAAGATGACATCATCTTCTAATGATATTCCGTAATGCATTAAAGCTTGCAATTTGAACTGCACTATGTTCAAAATTCAAGACTCAAAGCTTTGAGGGATGCATACCAAGCAATTTGTTACAGACATATGAAATAGAATATTTTTCTTCCCTTAAAAAAAAAAAAAAAAAAAAAAAAAGGAAAAAAAGAAAAAAGAAAATTCCATATTGATGGACTTCTAAGTTTCAGAGACTTTACGTTCTTAGGAGCACTGATGCTCATGAACATTAAGCACATAACTGCTGCATAATCTGAGTTCCCTTCCTCTTCCTTACATCTTTTAATGCAGTCTGTGGTTGTTACTATTATTTTGTGTTTTTTTTTTTCTGTTTCATGCTTCATTTCAAGACAACAGGGGACAGAATTAAAATAGTAGAAAATACAATAAACCTGGTATTTCCTAAGTCTCAAGTGCTTGCCTTCATAAACTAAATAACACTCATTTAATGGCTGGTTAATGCCTTCAGAAATATATTTTTCTCTCAAAGTTGAATTTAAAAAACTGAATAAAGAAAAAAATACCAAACAATACCAGAACATATACACCTTTCTAATAATTGCAAAATATAGCTGCATTGGCTTAAGAACACAAAAAGTCTGCCCTGGTAATTAATATGCAATTCACTTTAGTCAATACAATTGGAAAGCAGAATGCTTCATGATGTTGGAAAAAAAAAAAAAAAAAAAAAAAGTTTCCACCAATTTTACTGCTCAGCCAAAGCTTAATACTATCGCAGAAATATTTCTTTTTAGAAAAAGTTTTGTTAATTTTTGTATGCATGTCATTAGCAGGACAATAAACCTCACTGGAAATCTGTTTTTCTATCTCTACCCATTTACTTACTAACTGCAAAGATTACATTCCTAGATCTATCAATGCTGACAGCAAACATACTCAGTCACCCAGACCCCTGAAGCTCTAAGGTTCCTTATACCCAAAGAGCAGATGATCCCAAAAGTTACAGTAAACAACTTTAATGCTTACAAAAGCGCCATGAATAATACATGAGAAAGGGTCATACATAGCTATGAAAATATAAGCACTATGCCCCTAAGAGCTTGCACTCTAAATTAAGAATTACGGAAAATGATAGATAATTAAGGAGAGGAAAATACCAAAAAAGCACATGCAAAGCTAACATGAATGAAGCTCAGAACAGCTTGCTACACTTGGGAATGAAATAAGGCAAAAAGAATGCAGCAGAGTATTACTGGGTTACAGTTCAAATGTGAATGATTACAGGGGATGAGAAACGACATCTGGGTGCCCCAAATGAGAACAGTACAGAAACCAAGACAAAAGAAGTTAAAAAAGAGCATCATGATATGAGTGAAAGAAGTATCAGCATATAAGTATGAAGAGTGAACTCCTGGCTAAAAGGAAGGAAAACAGGTTAAAAAAAATGGGCATATGCCAGAAAAGCAAAGAAGGCTGCCACATACCAGTGAAATGACTCAAATATTTCCATATTTCAAGAAGAACCACAGAAAGCAGAGAAGCAGCAGCAGTAATTACAATAAAATATTATTTTAGAATATTGCACAAACAGAAAAGGAGAAGGCAGGAAACCTGGGGATGGGGAAGAAGAAGAGGTGAGAACAATACACAAAACAAAATAATAATAAAAAATTGAATTCATGTCTTTTAAGTGTGGAAAGTGTGGATTTTAGAAATGTTGCAAAGATCAAAGTGACAAGATTTGATATGGTGCAGGAGAGGAAGTGGGAAGGAAGGAAGAAGGCCTTCAGTATTGTTTGCAAGGCTATAGGAAATGGGAAGGGTTGCTAAATATCATTTTGCTGGAGGAAATTAGACTACTGGTGTAGAGTAAAGAAGGAGATAATTTGTGTTCAGCTAAATTTTACTTGGAGATTCATTGAGAATGAAGATGAATGGGCAGGAATAAAAATGGACAACATAAACAAGATCAAGGAATGGAAAGCTAGAACAACCAAATGAAGAAAGTTACGGCAGACTTGAGAAATACAGGTGAAGCTTGGAGGATGGAAGCAATATTTGCTAAAGACAATACTTAAGGCATGCCAATATGTGGAATTGGAAACAATAAAAGAAAATGCTATAAAGTTCTTGGAATATTCATCAGTAAGATGGTTGCTATAAGCTTCTGTGGCCACAGTAACATCAAGATTTTAAGTAAAGAGACAGCTGATTGGTTTCCTATGAAAAAGAACTTTCAAAGCCATAGAAAACTGCAAAGAAAATCTCTTTTCCAGAAAAGATATCTGGAAATCAAACATGAATGGAAAAAAGTGGAAAATACATACTTATACATATATACTACACTATACTTATTCAAATACATACAAAAAGTGGAAATACATACTTATTGCCAAGTCTAAGAGAAGACCATACGCATATAGCATCAAAATCAGAAAACCTAAGTCATGAGATAATGGAAACATGAAAACTATCTTGTATTTCTAATATGCATACAAGGACGATGAAGGAAAATAAATGGATGGTAGTAAATAATAGGTGATATAAAAGGCCAAAATATTCAATTGTCTTTTTTGCATAAGCAAAATGCTAACTGAGGTTTCATATTTCTCACAAATAAGACTAACAACTAGAAGGGAATACAAACTAGGAAATGGAAATAGCAGGCTAAATTATATTCAAGTCAATGAGGCCTGATGAAATTCAACATAGTGCATTTACAGAAATTTCTACTAACCATTTGGCCTGCTGAAGGACATAGTCCAAGCAGATGTCAAAGAGTTACTGTGAAATTTGTTCTATAAAACAAAGAAAACCTATCAAGTGTGACCCAAATTGCTATACCTTATATTTACCATTTTCCAGTAGCTTTATCCAGAAACCAAATGGTTTGTTTATGGAACCAAAGCAAGGAGAGTTGCAAGAACTCTGGGGAACAAAGTATGAATTCTGAATTCTTAAGAAATTGCAGAAAGAGTTGGTCTTCAGTAAAATAAAATTTAGAAGAGGTAAGAAAGTAATTAATAGTAACTACCCATATATACTAATACAGTATAGGCTATAATGGGATAGATAGCAGTACTGCACAAAAGTATCTGGTGGTACACTAGATCACAAAGTATTTTTTTTTAAAAAAAGCCAAACTAAGCCATTGTGGGATTACTAATAGACAATCTGTGTGTAGCACCAATTATTCTGTAATTATTCTGTTCTGCTTGGCACCAACAAAGTTTCAGCTCTGGACATCAATTAAGAGAAAAGAGGCAAATAAACAAAAGAGGGGAAAAAATCACCAAAAGATACAAAAAATAATAAAAACATAGAAAACATGACAAAAGGTTGAAAGACAAAGGAGAGATGGAAGACAGACATTAGAGCTTTCCAATAAATAAGTGTTGCAATAAGAATGATATTCAAACTGTTCTCTATACAGTAGAGTAAGTGAACTATTTTGAAAACAAAAAAACACAAAATTACCAAAAAAAATCCTCACTTTTAAGAAATATTTAACTTCTGTGAAGAACTGAAACAGCTTATTTAAGCTGTACAATACTTGTTATTTTGGTTCATTTTTAAATAGAAGTTACATTCATAAATGCATGGGATCCACAGTAGGGAAAATGCTTGGGATCCACACATGGGGAAAATCTAATGCTGTTTTAAAATCAGGAGAAGTAATAGATACCTTGCTGAAATTTCCTTCAGACATATATTTGCAATACCATCGCAAGTTTACTGTTTTTCATTTTGTTTTACATTAAACAGCCCCAAATATTTCAGGCTTTCTTTATTAATTATGAGGAAATAATAATCAGGGGAATAAAAGTTTCAGAAAACTCAAGTTTATAAAATAAAAAGTAACATTTATAGAAGTATTTGGGGTTTTCATTTCTCTAATGTTTGTCAATAAAATTTCAAGTAATCATATGGATTATATCCCTACAGGTATTTTGAAAAACTTCCTTTTTCTTAAATATTTTTACTACAATTTCAGCATTTGTAGTGTTTGAGGTTTCATTCCAACAGAGGTAACTTTCCCATCCGCTTGTACAAATACATCACATTCCTAGGGATAACCTATCTAGCAGTGCTGTAATGCTGTAAAGTGAAGTTAAATATACAATTTCAGTTGAGCAATAAATGTCACCTTATTTTATTACTCTGTTTATGTTAGTGTAAAACAGTCATCTATGACTGTCCAGCTAGTAAAGTATGAAAGCACTGAAGTGTCACAGAAGCAGAGTTTTGATAACAGCAGACTGCACTTTTAAAGTAGCATCTTATAATTTCTAAGTACTAGAAGCCTTTCTTTCTCAAAAGATCTTTCTCAAAGAAATCATGAAGCTTCATTTGATTTCATCACCTTGAAAGACTATTTTAGCAAATTAGCAGCAGAAATACACTCACCTGTTCCATCATCTACATTCTCCACTTCCATCACTTCTGTGTTTATTCTGCCCCGAAAAAGGTAACGATGGCCGTCAGTAGATGCTTTGCTGTTCTTCAATCGCCTGATAAGAGAAAGAGAAGATGAGCAAGTCACCCACAACTTTGTGTTACGTTTCCATATTGCTACTTGTACATGTAGCATCTAAAGGAAACTGTAAAGGTCACAACTCATAAGAAGTCTAATCGAATTGTCCCATTCCCGAATGGGACACTGCTGATGCTAAAGCAAACATCCCAACTCTGGCAAGACTAAGCTTCAAACTGGTAGATGACAAGAGTTTATCAGCAAAGCCTCACTCTTAATGTCCTGTTCCAACACTTTGATACTTACATGCCACACTCTGTCATTGAAGACAAAATAATGCAGTGGGAGGACGTGTCCTCCTAGCTGGTTTAGCCTCCTTATATTTATCAAGAAATTCAATACAAGGTTAGCATGACTGAAAAAATGAAATAACACTTTTGGATGTAAATCTTGCCCCACACATGTATGTATGTTAGCCTCATACGTGGCACTTATGCAAGGAAGAACTATAAACACATTTTTCCTTCCGCACATAAAAGTTAACCAAGAATTATACTTATGAATTTCTGATATCTTTGGAGGCAGTCAAGGTCTTTTGAGACTTCCAGTCCTATGCAGCTTTTCTCACGTAAGATAAACCAGAGATGATCTTCTGTCCATTTCAGCCCATAATGATAATTAATACCGTATTTCAAACAAAAGTCAGTTCCTGAGAATTAATGATCATCTGAGTTCTGACCTTTACTCACTCCAGAGAGATACTAATCTTCAGAAAATGACCTGCCTCTCAATCATTACTGTCTAATGAGTAACTCTATTACATTATAAGCTTCTTATTCAAAAACTGAAAAATATGTTAAAAAATTGCAAGTATAAAGGTTCAGTATATTTTTTCTCTCCAAAGTGAGTTAAATCCAATAATCCCAGAGACCTTTGTATCCATGAAACCAAAGCTTAGTGATCCATGTTTATACAACTGTGCAGCAAAAGGATGTTTAAAAATTACAGAAAATGTATTTGATTTTGGCAGGAGTATTAGAGAGCATTTCCAAGGTCTATCATGTTTCCAGGAATCTAAGGATCTATCTATCAATATGTGTATTCAGTGGCTATTGAAAGCAGTTTCTGGATGAAAGAAAGAAACTCAAGCAGTTTAAAAAGGGACACCTGTACACAGAATCCTTATTCCTCAGAAGCATAAGAGCACTGAATGAACATTAACTGCAGAAAGTTGATGCTGACCTACAGAATTACTCCCTGCAATGCAGAAAGAAGCAGCATTCTGGCTCTTCTCCCTGATTAGAAATACAAAGGCTTGAAACACTTGAAACTTTAGAGACTGATTTAATAGCATAAACTATTCCTAATCTGGAACACATCCTAATGTGTTTGACTAAAAATTTAGTCTGTTTACCCTTCCTAGAAGAGAGTGAGACCACCACATGGTACCTGTTGTGGAAGTCTGATGAAACAGATTCCTTCTCCCTCTATTTCACCATTTGGTTTCTGCATTCCTACAATTTTTTCCAATGTTTGAATTAAATGCAATACTTACTGGATGATGGGTTTCCTCTGAAAATACTTAAGTTTATATTGCAATTAACTACAGTAAACACTTTGGTATTGTTCAAATATTGTTAAGAAAAAGACCATTTACCTATGCTTTTTTTTGCAGTAGACCAAAAGGTTATCAAACAGAAAAAATATCCGCTCTTGAATGTTTCCTGCTGAGATTTTCAGAAGTAGTCCACTTCGCAGCATTTCTGTGCATGTGTCAGTGATGTTGGACCCCTAAAATTAATGGGAAAAAGATCAATCATTTTTATTTTGTGTTAACTGAAGGATTCTTCAAGAAAGGACAAAATTTCTTCGCAAACTCACAATTCTCTGAAAACACCAAGACTAAAACTTATGGTTATTTCTTATATTGTAACTAAATAATAATTTTGAATGTTTACTTAATAACATTTAATACCAGCTTTGTATTCACCTAGTATCATAATTAACTAGGAGAAGGGTTTGTTGCTTTATTGGGTGTTTAAGATTCCTCATTAAAGTTTCCAAATTATGTCACTTCTGTACACTAGATCATGATAAATCAGGCCAACTTTATAAAACAAGTCTTATCCTTTGTGACTTTAATATTTAGTAAGAAAAGTCTGCAAATGAGGCTTTGAAACACATAATCTATGTCAAGATTTATTTGGAAGCTGAGGTAACCCTAAACTTGAATGTCATTAAGTGTATGTATACTTCCATACTAAATTGAGCTAGACAGAATCCAAGCAAAAAAAAAAAAAAAAAAAAAAGGTAAGGTTTAAAATTCAGGAAAAGTTAATAGCAGCATCTACAAGTAAGACTAGCATACTTCTTAACATACTCTGAAGACATCAGAATTTTGTTAATCTTCATATGTTTGGAATGAAATTTCCCATGCCTCATTATTGCTTGAGGCAGATCGTGTTTTTTTTTGTTTTGTTTTGTTTTTTTAATTGTGAAAACAAGGCAGGCATTTTCAAACAAGCTTAATCAAAAAGAAGCAACTTTAACAAAGAATAACATTTTCCCAAAAATATTTCTATGACAAATTCCTAGCGTTTCAATGCCTTATAAAGACAAATGAACCTCTCAAAGAAGCCTGCCTTGAAATCAAGGCGCACTTTGCTATTTCTGAAAATGATAGAATCGTTGAATCATTTAGGTTGGAAAAGACCATTAAGACTTGATTAAGATCAGCAAGTCCAACTGTCAACCTTGCACTATCAAGTCCATAATTAAGCCATGTCCCTAAGCACCACATCAAGACATCTCTTAAATACCCCCAGGGATAGTAACTCAACCACTTCCCTGGGCAGCCTGTTCCAATGACTGTTCAAAGCGTTTCTTCACCCTTTTCGTAAAGAAATTCTTCCTGATACCCCATTTAAAACTCCCCTGGTGCAACCTGAGGCCGTTTCCTCGTGTCCTATCACTTGTCATCTGAGAAAATAGATTGACACCTACCTCACTGCAACGTCCTTTCAGGTAGTTGTAGGAAGCTATGAGGTCCATCCTCAGCCTCCTTTTCTCCAGGATGAACATCCCTAGTTCCCTCAGCCAACCCTCATATGTCTTATTTTCCAGTCCCTTCACCAGCTTTGTTCTTCGAACACGCTGCAGCAACTCAATATCTTTCCTGTAGTGAGGGGCTCAAAGCTGAACACAGTACTTGAACGCCAGAGGACAATCACCTCCCTGGTCCTGCTGGCCACACTATTTCTCGAACGAGCCAGGATGCCATTGGCCTTCTTGGCCACCTGAGCACACTGCTGGTTCATGTTCCTGGTCCTTTTCTGCCAGGCAACTTTCCAGCCACCCTTCCCCAAGCCTGTATCACAGCAGAGGTTGTTACCACCCAAGTGCAGCACCCAGCTTTTATCCATGTTGCATGCCATACAAGTCCATGGTCCTGTAGGACAGACCTGTACTTGTTCTATACACGTCAGGCCATGCGATCCTATTGATAATTATGCATACACCCCTGGCTTAAGGAGCATCCTAATTTCAGCCAGTCAACATTCACCCTGCAAAACCTGCAAAAGCCAGGGCTCTCCTTTCATCTACACATTCTGAAGAACTTTTACTTGCAATAGCTGTAGTTACTTCCTCTTCTTGATCTAATCACAGCAGCCCAAAGAAAAATGTATTCAATTAAGAGCCAAGAAGCAATCATGGGTTCTGCTCTCAGCTCTTCATCCTACCATGCATCCTTTGTATGTCACAGTCCTCAATATTGAGCAATAGCTCAGACTCTGCTCTAAGGGGAAAGCAGGTTGTTTACAGAGATGATAAGAGAAATTGCACAACTATATCAGTGGAACGTATTTCGGGTCTCTAAATCAAACAACTTCAGTATCAGTGCTAACTAACCATTCCTGTATCCATTTAGGATCAAATGAGGCAAAAATGAATGTCACCTATAGCCACTAGGCCATACTTCCCTTCCTAAGACAGAATAAACACCAGAAGCTGGCATATTAATTTACAGTATTATTTGAAACCAAACACTGAAACACTGTAGCACTGCAATATACAGTAATATATATAACACCTTACCTCCATAATATAAATTAAGGATAAATTAGAACTGAACTTAATTCTTGCTGACAAATACAGAAAAACAAGTTGTTTCTTTCCATTACATTTCATAGCTTTTGTACATTAAAAGAGTAATCAATGTTATGCTGCTTTTAAAATTTGTTGACATTTATTTTTAAAAGGCTGGATTTTTAAAAGATTTTGTTTGTTTCCTTGTTTTTACAGAGAAAATCAGCTTTGCTGGAAAATTAAAATTTTTCTATGGACACCAAATATTTCAGCCTAAGGCTTCAAAATTGTTTCAGCAGTTTCAGTTTTCAACAAAAGGGTGTATTTTTTCATAGAAAGCATTTCATGAAATCATTTCATCTCTTTTTATTGAAAAAAAAATCATTTTCACTGTAGAAAAATATAACCTTTTCCCAACAGTCCTACCGAGTTCTGCTAGCATGCCAGAATCATGTCTTAAAATACCATGTTCTATACATATGTTAAATGTATGTAATTCAGGTTACTCACATTCCTAAGATTTACCTAAGTTGTTATTTAAGTTCAACATTGCCATATGACAGCAAGTATTACCTGTATCACATTACTACCCTTTACTATTGTTTTCCTCTTCATTTTCCTCCTTTTCTAAAGCAAACTGCTAGATGATGAAAAAATCATTCTAGTGATACTTTTTTTCCCTCGGAGACCTCCCTTCCAAACGCTCAACAATGTTAACTTCACTTATCCTATACCTTCTGACAAGATCACAACCCATGGTGGTATGGCCCCAGGCCAATGAATTTTGTTATTGCTGTTGTATTTACTGAAGTCCAAGGGAGTAAGATAACAGGATCAGAAGTCACATCTGGCTGTCCTACATAACACTGCCAGTGCCGAAAAATCTTTTCTTCTTCTCCCCCCACCATGCCTTATGTATTTAACACTGTGAGGGTCAACTTGCTCCTACAGTTTGGATGGGCATGGAGCTGAAAGGGTCAAAAGAGGAAGAGGGGTAAGCACCCCTCTCCACTGGATCCCCAAGAGACAAAAAAAAGCCCAAAGAAGGATGAAGCAGACAGGACGAAGGACCACCATATCCCATACAGTTCAAAGAAGGAATGAAAACTATATGAACTTTTTCATGGAGGATGTATCCACATTTTGAACGTGGGTTTACAGCAGGAACGCCCAAGCTACAGTTTATACCCAGAGCATTAGGATAACTCATCAATCCAGCAGCATGAGGACTTTATCATGGGGAAGGTTCAAGGCTGCAATAACAAATGAGAGGATAATACTCTTGTCCCAAAAGCAGGAGAGGCTACTGACTCCACAGCTAAAAATGAACTACAATACCTACAAGCAATATTTTAGAACAAATATTACCAAACCCTTCTGAGACAAATGAGTTTTCATTAAACGCTTAAACTCAAACTACCATGAAATCTCAAACGTAAGCCATTTGAATCTGAAACGTAATTTGCTTTTTTAAACTTTTCATGAATACATACGTTTATACTCACTGCTTGCAGGTGAAGACAATATAGTTGCTTAACCTAAATGTAAAAGTCAGTGCTACCAGACTGTAACTCGTGTTTCTATACAATTAAAGTACCTGCAATTATAGCTGATGGGATATTTTCAGTGAAACCAGCATTTTTGTAATATGTTAATTTAAAAAATCAACAATAATCAATAATTATATTACTGTAGAAACAAACCTTTTCTAAAAATGTTCCAACAAAACATATGAATTCAGTTGAAAAAAAAAAAGAAGACCTGAAAAGCAGACTTCTACCATGAATCTAGTCTTGTTTGTCCTCCATCTTTCCTACTGAGTCACTGAAGACTCCAAATGTCTAACTTTAGAGCAGTCCTTATCACGAAATAAATACATTTAAAATGCATTGGAGGGAGAAAACAAAATCCCCTTCATCCTTATGTCATTAAATACCCATCTTAGACAGTAAAAAATGTCCTTTATTACCATGCAGTCAAAAGCAGTTATTTGTTCACTTCAGTTGTAAGAAAAACTACTCTTACACATATTTTGGGCAAACTTCAGTCAAACATGGAGGTCTGAGTGTACTGATTCAGTGGCCACCACTCTAACAGTGATAAAGGTCATAAACTTCAGATATTAACTTACTTTTCAGTACCTTAATGTGTGCTTGAGACATAGAACTAAACAGGGGAAAATTCCGGAGTTTAAAACAGAAATCTCTATTAAAATACCATTTGATGATATGGTGGAATAGAAAGAGATGGAATACTTGATGCTACAGTTATTAAGTTGGCCTGTGACTCAAACTGGGTTGTTCTGTTTTCAGCTTACAACAAATGCAATAATTTTATTTTTTCTTCTCTCACTGAAACATCCACGCAAATTTTACTGACAGGCTCCTTCAGCTGCTGCGCCATTCTCCAGCTGAGACAGCCACCTACACAAGTTCTGAATTCAGGCCAATAAATTTAACCACTTAGGAAATTAAATAAGAAAGTCATTATACTCAAAATGTTCTTACTTGAAGCAGATGTTCCATTTTTCCATGAATCTGTATTTTTATCATAACAAATGCAAGCTTCATTTTATGACACTTATGTATAGGAATTCAAGTCATGCTTTGATCAGATTCTAAAAATAGTCTTTTCTTTCCCCCCCTTTCCTCCTTCTAGTTGGGGCCAAGCAATGTGCTAAGCATTTCCTTCTGGAAGGAAATCTCCAACAAGTTTGCCTCTTTATTTTTAGGCTATGCAGAAAACCAGATGTTTATTTAATTAAATCCACTCTCATGCATCACTTTCAGAGATTTTTTGTAGTTGTTGTTGGGATTCATTCAAAATATTGTCAGCTCTCACAAATGCTCTGGAATTCTTACCATTTCAAAGATGCGTATATTAAGATCAGGGCAATTTTGCCAGATTGGGTACCCTGTGGTTGCCATATGATAACATCAAACCTGATCAGCTCAGCTACAATAAACACCACATAACTCTACTGAAAACAGACTATTTTAAGACAATGGCACTATTTCAGAGTTCAAGCACAAGTGAAATCCTAAAATAAAATGTAGGGAAAAAAATCAATGCTGGAAGGAAATTACTATGTTATGGTTCACAGAACACAGTCAGAGCAGAGAGAATAAGTCTATGTCTTGCATGCTTCTGTCCATATTGCTTCCTTTGCCCGTTAATATATCTTCAACAGCATACATGTTTACTAGTGCATGTCTTCTTAAGGAGTTAGAAGAAGCCTAATGCAGTAAAGTGGATCCCCTTTTCAGGGTTAGAACTTTGAGAACAGTCAGTTCTTAACCAAGTTACATGACTAATAACGCACTGGGTTAATCATACTGTAACTTTATACTAGAGCGTGTTCATTAAGATGTATTTGACATATGTATAAAACTCAAGGCACTGAAAGCGAGTAGAAAAATTTAATCACTGCAGCACTGCAGAAGACTTAATTGAAAATCTGAAAATAACAGAAGGAATAAAATCCCTGATAGGCAATAAGGATTATTTAACAAGTTTCCCTTGCCTTAAAATATTAGTAACATAGGGATTTAACTTGCTATTGCTTCCTCTATGAAGGTGTTGCACAAGCAACAACATGCATTTTAATGTTTACATGCCCTAATCTTTCCAAGATATAGCTGACGACCGCAAGGTCAATGTAATTATATAAAAGAAACTTATTTTTATGTAGTCTAAACAAGCAGCTGTTAAGATATTTGCTTCTTTTGGAAGGTGTTAGGTCAAGTAGACTTCTCAATGATAACATTTAAAGCTTTATTTTATCCGAGTTCTTTCTTTTTAAAAATTCTGCAAACAATATCTTGGCATGACTATACACTCTGTGTCATTTATTATTTGTCTTTAATGGCTTGTTTTGAGACTGAGGATTATAACTAAAGGCAGAAAGGTTTGCCTGAATAGAGACCAGCAATTATAGGTTTTGTTCTTGCTAAGATTCCTTATCTTGAGGCACAGTAAATTTTCATGAAATGTATTGTATCAACAGTCCTAGAACAAGACTACCATGCTCTGAGTTCTGGCATAAGCAGATTTCTCTGCTCTAAATTATACCTACCCCAATTACAGAAATGGAAGAGCAGTTCTTGAAAATGTTGTCATACAGGAAAAGGAAAAATACTGTAAGATTTCATAAGATGGATAAGATGTATTTCAAATCCTACAGTGGACTGAAGAAGCACGAAAAAAAAAATGATTAAAGTAAAATTAGTTGTTTAATCCATATTTAGAATGAATCAGATCTTCCCATACTACTCGATTAACAATAAATGAAAGGTTTGTTCCACAGATCATCAGATTACACAGGGAGCAGATAGGAAAGCATCATGGACAGTATTTAGGGAGTTCTTTGTTCACAGTAATTTTCATTCTCCTTTCAGATAGTGGCTTTTCATTGAACCCTTCTGGAAGGCAGGGGGAGACTGAATCCTCTGCTGGACAAGCAGAGGGCAACCTTAGGCAGAGTAAGTTCAAGAAGCTGCAAGTGTAAGCAGGTGTACAATGTAAAACTGGGAACCTCGAGTGCAAGGATAGAGAACAGGGAAACAGAAGAGTAAGTTTCTGAGGGGGGATCAGCAGGTCCTGTACAAAGTTTACTGCCACTGAGAAAACAGTTTAGCATCATAAACCCACAGTTTTAGCAACAGCAGGCAGGGAACAGAGCTATGTATAAACTCTTTTTCCTCTCTGCTGTCGCTATTACTATGAATGCTTAATTAACAGCTGACTGTTCTTGCCTATATTCTATTTTCTGTTGTTATACTTCCTGTGGAACTCTGTCAGTTAAAGTTCAGGCAGGTCCATCTCAAAGTCTCCTCTGATTCAGGGTCCCACCAGTGTCACTAACTCTTTCTTTCCTCTGCAATGTATGAAGCCATTTCCCACTACATAGCCAAAAAATCAGATCTAAGTCTATATGACTAGCATGCTAAAAAAATAACAATAAGTTTTTCTATCTTTTCCAGACAGCAAACCTTCAACAAAGCAGAGTCATTGCCTATACACATCAGAATTTGCACAGGACTGGAGGGGAGAGCCTTGGAGATTGCATTAATCCTCACTTTACAACGAGAAGCACATGATCCTCTCACTATAAAGTTTGCCAGCCTTCAGACTGGTCACCAGTCTTGAAGTCAGCAGTCAAGTTATTAAAGATTGGCAGGTAACCAGTGTGGGTGATTAACTGAAGGTTGATTATCAGACTGGACAGAGATACAGAGGCATTAGGAGATGGAGTTACTCACTGGACTAAATGTAGATGCCAATCAATAAGGTTCTCTCATTATCAGTGGAGGGACATCCAGGATGAAACTCATCTCAGCCTAAGTACAGCTCAGAAGTATGTCAGGTAGATCTTATCACCAAATAGCCTGTTCCTCTCTATTGTTTGAAAAGGCCTCAAATTCAGGCAAGATAAAACTCACCCCTGGTGTTTGGTACTACTAAGATAAAATCTTTCCCCTATTTGTTAAGCAGCTCTCCTGGGAAAAGGAGTAGAACATCTGAGCACAGTTTTCAGAAAAGCAAAGAACTACTTCCATGTTGAAATTAGTCTAAAAAAAACCTGCATATATGTCCTGGCTTCAGTTAGGACAGAGTTATTTTTCCTCCTAGTAGCTGGTGGGGTGCTATGTTTTGGATTAGGATGAGAAGAGTGCTGATAACATGCTGATGTTTTAATTGCAGCAGAGCAATGCTTACACTAGTAGTCAAGGACTTTTCAGCTTCTCGCTCTGTCCTGCCAGTGGGCAGGCTGGGGGTGCAGCAAGAGCTGGGAGGGGACAGACCCAGGACAGCTGACCCAAACTGGCCAAAGGGGTATTCCATACCATCTGACGTCATGCTGAACAATATCTAGGGGTGGCTAGCCGGGGTGGGGGGCTGGCTGCTCAGGGTTGGGCTGGGCATCGGTCAGAGGGTGACGAGCAATTGCATTGTGCATCACTTGTTTGTACATATTATTATTATTGTCATTATTATTTTCTATCTTAATAAACCGTCTTTATCTCAACCCACAGGCTTCACTTTCCCGTTTCTCTCCCCCATCCCAGAGAGGGAGGGGGGAGGGTGAACGAACGGCTGTGTGGTGTTTAGCTGCCAGCCGGGTTAAACCACAACAGTATATTATTCAAAAAGGACCAAAAAAAAAATGTTAGCACTGCATTTATTTTACTGGCACTTCACTTGTGTTTACCTCCATCTGTGCACGTCAGACTTTGGATACAAAACACCCAAAGCAACTTGAAGAAATACCTGTATCTGCATCTATATTTCTGCAGAAAATAATCATAGCACTCAATATAATGCAAAAGGAAGATTTTGGCACCACAACTACTTGATCACATTGATATTTAAGGGAAAGACTGGCTCTTCTTTTTACTATTAAGATGTCTAACTCAGGAGCAGACTTACTGTCTCTTTGCAAAAATAAAATATTAAAGCCATAATATTTGCTAACCATTTAAAAATAAACAAAACCAAACAAAACAAGACCTCTTACATAGAGTCTGCTTAACACATTTATCTTACCTTAGCTCAGCTATGGAGACTAGCTACAAGCTGACAGTGTCTATGTACAAGCTGACAAAAGATAGGGATTCTTACAGAATGATCAACAATCAAAACATTTTTCTACCAGACAAATGTTCTTAAGCAGGTATTGACAGCAGTAGAATCAGAGCAGCAGTTAAGATTGGGATTTATATAATGTATACATGTGCACGTATATATGTTGATGTAAACGACCAAGACTTCAAATAAAAAAACGAACATTTGCCATCTTTCCTGGAAGCCTGCAATAGAGCAGTGCTCAGTCATGGAGCAACACTTAATTTAGAGAACAGATACTAAATAAAAGCTGTGATTTCACAGAAGAGGGGATTTCACAGTACCTCAGGATCACAAAAACAGTGCAATGCAGGCTTGTTGAAAATTGTTACTTCCTCCTTCATACAAAGCAACACATCTTGTGACATTACCTCCCATCCTTCAACATGAGACTGCCATTCTTCCAGAAACTCCAATTTTTCCATTTGTCTCTTGGCCTCATTTATGTTGGAACAGACAGCTTTCATGGCCTGGAGGGCTTCCATTAGTGCTGCATAGTCACTGTGCTTCTTTGGAGTCCGCTTCAGTAACTCCTGTTTAGACATTAAAAGAAAAAACAACTTGTCTTTGATCTCTAAATGAACATTACAAGAGGCTTAAATTGACTAGAATACAAAATCAAAACATGGACAGACCTCTTTTACCATGTGGAAAAGTAAATAAACCCTCCAGTGTTGTGTTCTACTACGACACTAAAACTCAGAGAAATAAATTGCTATTAATAAAAATTATCACTACTTAGGAAAAAGTTGGCATTTCTGCTACTTTTCTTTCCCCAACAATGTTTCTTCATATTCACCTTCATTGTTTTTAATACTCCATGGGATGGAATTGTTCAACAACAAAGATAACAACTCTGATTAAAAATGTTAGTTTACTGACGTCAAAATCAACACCTGCCTTTCCTGCAACTTAGGACCAAAAAAAAAAAAAGTAAAAAAGTTTCTTTAGCCCAGTCTATTGTTTAATCTACTGCAATACACCATAGAAGTGAACAATAGCTTAGGTGACTCACTGATTTTGGATTTTGGATAGTTATTGGTAACAGCACCGATAACAAAAACCAAAAGCAGAGTTGCCAGTATTCACTGGAGATTTCCCATCTCAAACTACCAACTCCACTTTTACAGCTGGACTGACTAAGTGCAGCATTCAGTGCATATCCCGATGCAGGCTAGGGTACACTCTTTCTGGAGGCTTAGCAAGAAGCCTTAACCCTACTGCCACTACACCCTGTATTGATTTTTTTTGTACAAAAATATCTTCATTTCAATTTGTCCCTAGTGTAATTCATTAGTCAATTTCCCCTGCTTTGTCTGTAGATACTCCATTCAAAAAATAGGATATTAAAAAAAAATTAATTGGCCAAGTGGATTGTAAAACCACAGGTATGTGGGATGACTCAAACCTCATTGCAAGTGTATCCTTTAGATTGTTTTTAAAAAAAAACTTTATTTTAAAATGTTTACTTTTATGTTTTTATGTCAGTGCAATAAAATGCATATGCCTCATAACTGGCATTGTTTCTGATCTAAACTCATGCATGCACTGTGAAAAATGTAGTCTAACAATCATATTTCAAGTAGCTTCTAAAGCAGAATCTGCTCTTGCTTTTGTTTCTGTTTGAAACAATAAACAAGATTAAACTCAAATTTGTTACACATAAATGTATTTTAAATATTTACTTTCCTGATTATTGTATTATTTTATTTCCTAACATTAGAAAATTTCAGTAGCTTGGAGATTTGAATATGTAATGCTTATTAGCACATTTAACATATTTCATTATTTATGCCATAACAGTAAGATAAGCATAAACGTGCAAACATGCATTAAACCGCATACAGCATCTTACTGTTACTCTGAAGTGTTTCTTTAAAAACATCTTCATAAATATTTTTCATTTACACTTTGCTGATGGCAGATTAGATTCAGCAAAGCATGTTGGCAACAAGCACTGCTATCCCAAGCATTTTAAGCAAGGACATGGTCAAACCTAGTCTCATTAAACTCACTTAAATGGCTCACTTCCATTCAACAATCTGGAGGCAACCTCACCACTAGATGCAGAAGGGAGCTAATAATCTTAATTGAGCCAGACACCTTAGTCCTTCTAATACTGATGTCAGAAGAGTTGCCACTAGCTTTAATGAGAGCAAGTCTGGGTCCAGTATCCAATAGAGATTATTCATTACATAGGGAGATTGCTCCAGCTGTTCTGAAATATTCTTAGTAACCAGTTGTATATAGAGATTATGAAATCCTGGATAAAAAACTCTTAAGTACCTTCAAAAGAAGAGGATACTTGCATATTCTTTGTATTGGCGTTACTAGATAACCCTCCAATGGCACATCTGTGTTCTTACGTCCTCCAAGGAGCATGCAATTCTAGAGTGCAAAAGTTCAACAAATTATTTAAAAAAAAAAAAAAAACTGAGAAAATTACATTTTCTCAAATCATGAGTTATGCAAGAGTTCAAGAGAGGAGTCTGTTACTGGTTTTAATCCCCATCAGATACCAAGTTTCTATAACATAAGCAGTTGCCATTGAAAATTACCAGAAATAAAGATAAGGGCATACACACACAGCAAAAACAGCTAACCTACGTATGGATTACATGCATCTATGTTAACTAGGTGATGACAGAGGTTTGCAAGACTCTCACAAGAACAGACTTGAACACATGCACAGACAGGTATGTTGACGATCATCCATGACAAGAAAACTGCAACAATATTATGCAGGCATCATGATGCAGGTACCCCTTCTTCATCCAATCCAACTAACAGTTGCCTTTTATTTAAATGCTGACAATAAAAGGCAATAAAATAAATGCTAAAAATACACTTTCACACTTCAATAACAACAACAACATCAAAGAACTCAGAGTGATCATTACATATGTTGTTTGAGATAGAAAGTGGTATTAAAAATGGTTTGACCTTGGTTTCAACAAGGTCATTTGAATACAATAAAGGTCTTCTGTTTACATACTTCTATATTTAAACATATTGTGCAATGAATAAAATATACTTAATCATGGAATAAAGAATATGTGAGTTTAGACAAGACTTCCAACCATCAAAGCAAGTAATACATTAAATACTGGGTGGAAGCATCCATGAAAAAGCAGCTGAGAGAGATAAAAGAATAAGGGCTATTTGAGATAACCAAGTATGCAAGGGACATCGCAGCAAATATTTGGAATTGCTGGAATTAAAGTGTAAGTACATAAAGACCTATGGTAATGATGGAAACTATTTTATCAAGAGATGAGAAGGAATTGTGATGCAATGGCATGAGATAGAATTAGGCTTCATAGATCAAGACATCTAAACCAAGAACAATAAACAAAAGTATTTTAACACAGCCAGATGGTATCTTGACACGGGCCACAAATCTGGATGCAGACACGTTGTTGATGGAACAGAGGCTACAAAAGTGCCTGGCCACTCTGCTCAGTATGTAATGCACAATGCACATGCCCGATACACAGTGCTGCTGTGGGGGTCTGTACTCTCACCTTTCAATGTCTGCTCTGTCTTCCTAGTCAATCACTTTCTGTCCTATCCTAAAGGATACTTTATTCTAAAAGATCTCATTTCACCTGCAAATCAAAAGCTTTACTAAAAAATGACTAACTTGAACAAGATAATGGCAATGTGGGCTATAGGTTTATGTAATATTTGTCTTTATACTTAAAGGCTCAAAAGTCTGCTTTCAACTCCCAGCTATTTATAGATAACCACATCTCTAATGACCTTGACTGTTCTGTCTGGCTAGAAGGCTTCAATTTTGCTTTCAAATTGAACAGTCAACCTAGAGAACTTCCTGTTCTCTAGGTTAGACTGCTGCCACTTATTCTACAGACACATCCCAAATCTATGAGGAACACAAAGCTGATATGGAAGCCCTATACCTGCTCCTGGGAATACATGACACCAACGTATCATGAACTGCCACAGCTGCATAATTGGCTTCCTTTATCACAAAACAAGCTCTTTGCAATCTTTCTCCAGAATATTTTGCTTTTTGTCTCTGTAGTCAGCATTCATTCCTTTCTCTTAAGTCCAGCCATACTGCTCCCAAAGCTCCCAAAATAAGAACAATGTGTGTGCCCATCCTCAAGTCTGGGGCAAATTGAGGGATATTTTGTCAACTGCTGAGGAAAGAACAACTTTGAAGCTGTTTTTCACTATGAATGGAACACTGCTTAACAAGAGACAGTAAAAAAAAAGCAGGTGGAGCTTCACCTTGTCACCCAGTACAACCCTACAATGAGGAAATTCCCACAACCGTCATTAATTTGGCTGCAAGTTAATGCAGATAAGGAGTCAGAACCAGTATCTTTCCAAAATGTAGTAAGCTGCAGTAGGACAATTTCACCAAGAACTCGGTCAACAATGGTAGTGAAAGCCTACTGTGCACTGAAAAATAATAAATTAATAAATAAAGCTTGTGATGTTTTAAACCATATTTGTGATGTTTTGCTGATAGTGACATTTGCTTAAGTTCATTCTTAGTCCCAAAATGCAATAATCAGATCTGATCATTCAGAACTTCAATATCATATCTGAGGGTACCTACCTGCATGGATCCAAGGGCAGCAGTGAAAATTCGATGTATATAAACCCTCCTCTGAAAACATCACCCCCAGCTGAAACTCCCACTGCCCACTACAAGCAGGTGTGCTCATAGTTGTTACATGGTGGAGACAACACTGCTAACTATTCACTGCCCAATCAAAAAATACCAAAGTTTATTTACCAGAAGAAATGTCCGTACTGTTCTTATTTTGTTAAGGTCAAGCAGAACTTTCTGTGCCTTCTCGTGGTTACTGCAGTATTCATCATAGATACGAAATTTCTCTTTCTGCAGAAACAAAGAAATAGATTGTTCTTCAGTTGCCATTTGGATTTTTTTAATTAAAGAAAGAAAAAAAAAAAAAAAAAAAAAAAAAAACATGGAAAGCACACTTTTGAAACTGAACAGCTAATATCATCTTCGTTTTGGAAGGCCAGCTATTCCTCCTACATTTATTATTTGAGCTCCAGCCTTTCTTCTACTTTCCATTTCTGTTTTTAATTAAAATTATGAAGTTGAACAGTCTGGAAGCATCAATTGAGAATTTCTTGAAAAATTTCAGAGGTTGGAGTTTACCAAAACATGGGATGAAAAAAAATAGAACAGGAAGAATATTCACAATTAGTATCTTATTTGCTGACATCATTACCTATTTTACTGGCTAACACCTGTTTGCAAATGTCATCCATGCTTCTGCAGAGTGAAGAACAAATGTAACTATTTCTGTAAAATGTTACCATTAACTATTAATAACTTTCTTCTTCCACAATGAATAAACAAAGACTTAGCAAACAAAGGACACTCTAAGCAAGGTAACAAGAAAATCCAAACTTCTTGTTAGGCCTACCAGTGAAAACAAACTAACTTGCACTGATTTTGCAGAGCTTTGAAACATTGACAACCTTGTTTTGCTCCCTAGGGAAAAGTAGTATTTTATACTGAAGGACTTGCAAACATACTTGGAAAGGTACTGGACAGCTAAGAATTATGGAGATATTTTACTCAATGTAAGCAATTATTTGCTAATTATTCACATTTTTACTTTGAATCAAATTGGAAGGTAAGAAAAGCCTATGAGTTCCTTCCATTTTTCATATCCCCCAATTCCTGGTACCTGCATCTCACATACTGGCAGCAGCAGGCCTCACCCACACTGCAGGGCTTCATGGCAGCCCAGGCCAAGGTTTCCTTCTAGAACCCATCACCCCTTGGGAATTTATGCCAAGCAGAGCTCTGGTGAAAGAGACAGCCCTTGGCACCCACAGGTACCAGGCGCTCACAGCCAGTTACGGTGCTGTAGAACTCAGCAGCACGCCTGCAGGCCACCACCAGACACCGGTGCCCCAGTACCGGGCCCCTTCCTCTCCCATGGCCCCACATGCCAGCACCACTCAGCTCTCAGGTGGTTTCTCATCGAGCAGGCCCCAGCAAGTGCAAGACCTTTGTCATTCTTTTCACTGTCCAAAAGCAGTCATAGGAAATGTTCAAGTTTCTGGCAGGCAAAACATTTAAGGCCAAGCTTACTTTTAAGAATATACTTTTGACTCCTTGGCCGCAAGGGTCCTAAAGATAGGTTTATATGAAACCTATGTACCCTCATCATCATGATAGTAATTAATAGAGACAATCAGAAAAGGAAGAAAAAAAAGTGAAAGTGAAATAAGACTGTAAAAGAAGATAGCATACATAATGAAGAAAGCAAGTTCCAATTTCATGCTGCGCACTCGGTTCTGGCTGCAAGCACTCCTCCACGAGGGACAGGAAGTTTTTGTGAACTGCAAGAATATCTTCAATATTTGAAAACAACATCTGCAAAAGAATAAAACACAGATAAATAAAACAACAGATACAAAATAAGACACATTTGCAATTAGGAGACTAACCTTAACTGTCTCTTCTGTGACATTTTTATCCACTTTCGCTGTAGCACATTGGATCATTCGGTGAAGGAAAGCCTGCACAAAACAAGACAAATAGGGGAACAGTTATTTCAGGAATACTTGAATAACTTTTGGCATTTTATGCTTATAACTTGTTTCCCAAAACAACTTGTTTCTTACGCTTTGGACACAGAGTCACAACTAAACTCTGCAACTGAAATAAGTATTTTATTTATAAAGCATTTAGGAGCTCTGTTATCCTACCATGATAAAGAAAGCCTATCTACATGGAGTACAGAAAGAGTTAAACAGTGAAATCTTGATGAAGCTGAGAAACTGAATGTTCTCTCAAATACAGCTTCCACCCTGCACTCATATTGCAATCAAGCAAGAGCAAAATGAGTCACTTTCAAAATCTAGTCCTAGCACTTTACAAATTTACTACAAGAAAAGCCAAAATGAGCCTCTAATTTCAAAATTAAAATTAGTCTGGAGACACAATTATGAAGTGCAACTTTTACCATAGTAATGACAAGTAAGATTTCTGATGCATTAATAATCAAATCTATTGTAAAGTAAATTGGTTTAAACAACACAGTCAGCTGCACCTGGTTTTGCTTAATGACAGTGTTCACTCTCCCCTCCTCAAGAAAATCACCCTTGGGGATCAAATAAGAAGTAAGTAATATCACTAATGAAATTTTAAAGAAGAGTAAGTTCTGTTATATTTCACATTCAAGAACTGGAAACGAGAAAAGATGTACAGTAAGTCAATCCCAAAAGAAAAAAAATCACATTCTAGGTCCAAAAGCTATCAATAATTTTTATGAATTCATTCCATTGCAAAGACTTAGGCACATTCTGAAAATATGTGCATACTGCAGACTAAAATCTTACACTGATAATCCTTCATACAGGCACACATATTCTTCAGTCATTAAAAATTGGCACCTCGAGAGCACAAATGTCATGTCTTTCACAACTGTTTAGCTCCAAGTCTCTGTGCATTGTACACTGTACACGAACTCATCTAAATTCTGGCATGGTGCAAATTCCATAAAAGAGGCAATAAATAACCCCTGTGTGGAAGGATAGCCATCACAGCATGCCTTTTTTTCTCTCTTCTGGGACTTAAATATTTTCATTCCCAAGCAGGGATCCTTTCTCTGCTGAAGAGGACTATGTAACTGGGAACATTTTTATTACTGACGAAACAAATCTAGTTATCCAAGACATAAACAGAATTAAGTTTGGATTATTGCCAGCGTATTGCATGTTTCATATCACTTTCTACAGTGATGTAGACCTTCAGCTTTATTAAATCCTTCTTTCTCCTATTTGTGCTTTCTTTCTAATGTTTTATTGATATTAAAAAAGGCCATTAATTCGTTAACTGTTAGTGGACAACAGCCCTTTATATCCTTCCTTGCTATGAATACCCACTATGGTTACGGTAAATTTGTTGCGTGTATTGCCTGTACAGCGCATAAACAATCCCACATATAGTGAAAGCCTATGTTATCCCAGAAGATCTTCATTTCCCATAACCCTGAAGGAAGGTGAGCATTCAGCTGGCTGAAGAAGGTGAAACACAAAACGAGCTGGGAGCTGGGGCATTAGGCAGTCTTGAGTGATTCAAGATACTTGCTGAGAGTCATGAGGTCAACAAGAGTATACATCAGCTGCAATAAACAGATTCCTCACTCGTCCAAGCAGAACTGTCCCAGACCTCTCATCTGCAGAGGTTATCAGAAACTGCATCCAGGAAAATCCAAGCTCTCGCAGAACCCAGCCACAGGTCAGGGCAGGCAGGGCTAGGGGGACTTTAGCCCTTCCAGCAACTTGTCGCAAGCTGACATGTTATGTTGCTGTCCTCACATGGCAGGGGTAGCATAGCCACGACGCTAGTTTTTCCTAAAGATTTGCCAGCTCTTGTTCCCATCAATGCATATTTGCTTCTTGAAAAAGTTTTAACACTATGTCTCACAAAGCACTGAATCTCTCCAAGCACTTACATGAAACTACTAGGAAACCACACAGATCTCAAAGCTGTGTGCATTATTGCACCTTTCCCAGAACAGTGGTGAGAGAGAATTCAGGGCAGTTCAGGTAGGGAGACCTCCATCCATCCATCCATCCATCCATCGGTCATCAACCGTAATGCAACGCCTTGTTGAACCTCTGGCTTTGCTCCATGTTTCCTGGATGCCAAATGCCCATACCAACCCCGTGCCTGTAATGCAGAGACACCACTGACACACAGCACCTCTGCTTTGGGACTCTGCTAGGGAGCACAGACAGCTCTCATCAGGCAGGAGGATGGAGAAGTAATTGCTTTTGTTACAGTATAAAATAACCTTAAGCCCACTGTGTCAGTGGAAGTTAGTCAGTCCACTCTGACCATGGAAAAATAAGTGCCTCTGAACTTGCATGAACACACAGTGGGTCTGAGAGAGAGATGACTACTCAAAGGACTCCAGCATTATTTGAACATTAAGCGAGGACAGCCAGGAACAGTTCTTCGAGATCAGTAAACAAATAAAAAGCAGGCCATTTGCAGACACAGCTTAAAGGAGGAACCCGGCACAGAAATAACAGACATGAAAAGAAAAGATACAGTGATGCCCAGAAACTACTAAGGAGTTGACAGCTGTTGAGCTAACAGAGAAGAAATAAAATTATAGAAGCTTTTGAAGATGCTCTATATAATGCAGTAGCAAGCACTGAAACAGCACAGTTAAAAAAAAATAAAGCAGAGTAAAATGGAGATTTTACCCAATTTATGACTCACTAAAGAATCAAGCACAAATGGAAAAAAGTCGGAAACTCCTGTGAGATAGCATTAAAGTTCTGCCATCACTCAGGAGCTGCTGCTCAATGTCCAGACTCATTACTGAGCACCACGTTACATGAAGGAGCAAAGCATTACAAATCGCAAGGACACAGCTAAACAGCTCCTGGACTGACCCAACAACTGTAGCAACTGGAATACTTGATCCCTATGCTTATGAAAAAAAATCATCTCAAACAATGCAGTTTCATTTATCATGCACACGCCAGTAACTCATGACTCATCTTTGTTTCCTGGAGCACGCTGCACAGCTTGCTGAGCTTACTTCAACACTCGTCAACATTAGTGTAGGTCTCAGCCCAACACCAAGCAGAGAGAATAACACGTAAGAGCACATAAAGACTGAAAACCCAAACTCAAAAAATTAGAAAAGAATTTCTTCGTTGTACCAAGCAACCACTGATGTGTTTGCCTGCCTATTGATCTGCTGCCATTTTGTGAAGAAGCATGTTGCATACAGACCGCACAATGAGTTCCTGTTATGGGGATTTCGTTTCTAGCCCTATCAAAATAAGACTAGGGTGGTTGTTTTTTCGTTGTTTTGTTTTCCTCCATAGCTGCTCTCTGTGTTGTTGAAAGAAATGAAAAGCACCACCGCTACGGCTTGCGCAAGAAGCTGCCAACAGCACAAATGACTTCCCTGACATCTGGAATGGAATCAGGGAAGACAAAGAAGTCTGCTTGCATAAGATTCCCAGGGCATGAAGAGGTTTTGCCTTCCTGAAAGATAAGAAACTAAGTCCTGAAATTATGTCAGAGCACCTGGGTCACAAAATATAAAACTATTTTTCTAAGAGCAATCATTCTTCTTTTGTCAGGCTAGGAAGAAATATTCTTTTCCACATGGAGGAAGAATTAAAGAAAAAGTCACTTTTCCCTCAAACTGTTTTTAATATTGTTATAATTCTTAAATTTATATTGTCATAAAAATAAAACAAGGCAGACAGCAAAAATATACAAATATTTTCAGTAAGGTCATTTCCTGCATATTTTTACTTTACGAAAAGCAGCCCAACTGAAGCACCCAATCTACCACATCGAAGCCTGCTGAATAAAGCTAGCAAGATGTTTTGTACACTGAAGCTGAATAAAACTTTATTTTTCATACTGTCAAAGAAGAAGCCCTAAAAGAAAGCCACAACAAGGAAACTGTTCATATATTACAATTTAGCCATGTCTGTGATAATTGGCTTCCCATCATAAATTCAGGAACGCAAGGCTGAAATACTTGTGTTTTATCTTTATGTTCTTAACATACCTATAAGCATGCTGGATGGTGGGAAATATTTTGCTTTTTTCACAATATTCAGAGTGATCCTAGGCAGAACATTGACACCCATACTTGGGACGAGAAATGCACGTAATTATAGCTGACCAGCCAAATGCATTTTCGTATCATGCTTCACTCAGTTCACAAACACCAAGGTGGTATTTGCCCCATCACTTCGAGTGTCAGATTCCTGGCCCCAGAAGAACACCACGCTGGTTTTGTTGAAGCACTTTTGCTTGATTTTGCCACAAAAATATATAAGTTAATTAATTTAAAACAAGCAAAAAAAAATCAGTAGAGAAGACTCCAGCAGTAATAGCAGCTGTGGCAAGCGCCATGTGCATTTCCCCTCCTCTCCCCATTAACCTGTGCCAGAAACAGTGGCAACAGCTCATCAGGCTGGCTGCGGCCGCCGAACAAAAGACTCTTCTTCTCTCTCCAGTAATTCACCAGCTGAGGCACCACCTGTTTCTCCCAACTTGCCTGCAGGACTGGATGAATCACAAGCAGTGCAGGGAACATCAGCCAAGGTCAGATAAACTGTTTCTCCCCCTTGTACCTACAGCTACTTTCAAAGCTGGCTTCAGATCCTATAAAGACAGAGGAATAGATGGACCACATCTGCAGTACTTCCCACTCTAGTGCTAATTTCCTTTCCACAGCTGACCAAACTATTCCCTTCTCCACTCATACAACCCAAAGGGGCATCAATCTGCCTGAAAGAGCAACCCTGGCTTGTTTCCTTAAGTAAACACGAATTCTTAGAAATATGCACATACGCACACACAAATGTGATTGCACTGAAGAAACACAGATCTTCCTAACTAGGTCATACATGATGAATACGCTGCCACATTTTGAGGTAATCTTTCTCTTTCACATATAATTTTTGACTTTCTGCTAAAGTTGCTCTCTGTCACATCAGAAAATTTCTTCCAAGAGCAAGAAAAGCTTTCCTCACCTTGTCCTGTATCTCGATCACCTTTTCTGTATCTCCCTTGTCACTGACGTTTTTCAACTTCTTTTTGCTGCCCATCTTCTTCATCCTTTCACACCCACTGAGACTCCTAACTCAGTTTCCTCCCTTGACAAGGAAATGCCCCCTCAGCTGATCTCCCTCACCTTTAAAATCACCTCTCCAAGCTATGACCGTGCATTCAGCTTTGATCCCCTCCTTCCCTTCAGCCCTAGAGCAGATGAACACATGAGATTTACAGTCCATGTCCAGTTCTCCTCAGCTAACCCGGACATCAGATATCTCCACCCTCTTCCTTGTACTGAATCTCAACAAGATTTAGTGCAGCATTTTCCTGGACCAAATCAAAAGATATCTGCTCCCTTTTCTTCCCAGATGTCAAGAATCCCGTCTGAAATCTAATAACTTCATCTTTCGAAAGTGGTCTTCTGAGAACTAGCTATGGTCACGCTGTTCAGTACAAGTTTGTCTGATGTATAGTGATAGAGTTACTCACATGTTTGCAGCTCAGAACACGCCTACGGGAATCGCCAGATCAGAGGCTGGACATCAGGCTGGCTCACACATGCTGTTATGAACTGAAGCCACATGTAAAAAGCTGCTAGAAGATCATCTGATTTTTCTTCTTGATTAAAGCACAGCTTAACTACAACTTTAGAGAAAGGCCATACACTGGCAGACAGGATGAATGCCCAATCTGCAAGCCGAGCATAAGGCAGAGTCTAATATTTTTGGCAAATGTATGCAATGTGGGTATTTGGTAACTGGGCCTTTATCCCAGTAAAAACGCAAATAGGTTAGATTCCAGCCTTAGCATCACTGAGTTTTTGGGAGGGCAGACTGTTGGTATTGCAACAGATAACTAAACAAGAGGGGTCCATATGGATAAAGACTTCACTGGGTCCATATGGACAGAGACTTCACAGTTTGGCTCTGTCATTCAAATGGACCTTTGTCAAGCAGTGATGAGACATCATTAAATAAGAGAAGGGGAAAAAAAAAAAAGAGAGAGAGAGAGAGAGAGAAAGTTTCCAGCATGTTTGAGAAGTATATGATAGTTTCCAGCGTGTTTGAGAAGTATATGATTAATCTTTACTTTATTTTGCAGATTTCCTGATGAAAAAAAAAAAAAAAAAAAAAGATATTCTGGATTGAAAAATGTTCACATGTGAGGAATTCCCTTTGATATACATTATACTGTCCTGTTGGTGGATTTTACAAAGGGGCTAACATACTGATAATCATACAACTGATCTTGTGATACTCAAGTAGGAATGGAAAAGAAATGACGTCTACAAAGTTTACCTCTCATAAAAGTTAGTAGTTTCCTGAATTTACAGAACACTCAGTTCTTATTGGTAAATCTCTGTGAATTCAGCTGTGTTCATTTCCAGCAAATCAAAACAAAAAACTAGGAAACCCCAGAGAATTGTAGGTCTCAAAGTAACAGTATGTTCCTATTAAATTGCAATCATAATTAGAAAAGAATCTGTAAATTTTAAACCTTTATACTTCACAGATCTGTTTCCTACTCCGTTTATGCAGTCGTGTCTGTTTATTATAATCAACTAAAAAATTAATTGTGAATTTAACTTCTAATCCCAAAATTATGATTCTTTTAATTTTTATTTTTTTTTGGTAGGTGAACACCAGTTAGGAAGAGGTCAACAATTCCAGCAATATTTTGGAGACAACTTCTAAATTCTAGACATTGAATTATATTTCTTTTAGCTTAAAGCAACTCACTACTTGCAGAAAGTGTAAAATGGTCAAGATGAGAAATCCATTTGTCACAAATGATCCGTTTGGAAGAGTCTTTAAGATTTTCTATCTGAGGTAGAATTGTTAGAAATTATGAAATACTACAAGACATAAAAGCCATTTTTTGCTAATCTTCTCCCTTCTTTATCTTTCCAAAGTTCATAAAGATGTTTGAAAACTAGTTTGAGTCTTTTCTGACTCAAAAATAACCTCCAGAATTGACAACATAATCTTTATCAAAAATTATGACAAAGAAACCAGAAGCAGCTTTCAGAATTAAAAATTAAAGCTTAGTTCTGAATGCCTCTGAATGAGGGAGAGGAACAGATTCAGCACCAAGAAAAAGCAACTATTAAGTCCGTAATAATTAAGACAAGCAGCTAAATTAAAAAGCAGCGTTTTAACCTAGAAACTGAGAAGACTTGAAACTAACGACAGGCAATCATAATGGAAGCCCACCAAACCCATTACATGCTCATCTTTCAACACATAACACACTTCTTCTAATTCTGGATTGCTGAGTCCTTAATTGTGAATTTGTTTAATGTTGTTAGATGCCAGTTAGGAATTAGAGTGTGCGGAAATTCTACAGTTCTAGAAGAATTCTACAATTCTTTTATTGCCAACATTGTATAAATAAAGCGGTCTTCTCAAACAATATTCATTGTCAAGTCTGGCTGCAAGTCCCTGTTTGCAGACTTAGGTCAAGAAACATGCAATGCAAGGAAGAGTGTGAAACAGCAGTTTTCTACAACAATTTCAGTTCTTCATAAAGCCTACAGGGAAGCTTCAGGACAGTATTTATAAAAAGCACCTTCCTGACTACAGAAGAAAGAGGAGATACATCCAGTTTAAACTTTTTTTCTAACCAGAGGAAATCAGAACACTTCCCTGCATAATGAAACCCATCTTATATGTGGGATACAGACCCCTAACTCCTATCATTTATCATTCACATATATGTGCCAGCATGGTCAAATGGTACAAAATTAACAGGATCGTATGCAACAATGCCTTATTTCATGCAACCATCCTTTGTAGTACTTCCAAGTCTTAGAAAGGCAATAGTCTTATTTTCAAAAAACTCCCCAATAATGGTATGTACTCCGGCCTCTCCTAAAAACATAACAAACTCCGAACTGGCATAATCAAAGACTGTATGACCTATGATGAGGCTGGTAATTAAATGCATTGTGAAACCACTTCTGTCTTTAAGGCAAGACAAAAACAGAAAAAAAAGAAGCAATAAGAAAACAGAATTCATTTAAATTACCAATTGCACAGAGAATTAAGATGCTTTTGGCTTCTGAACAGATTTCAGCCGTTAGCTTAGCAACATACACAATAGTGCATAATACAAACTGTAAGTCACATAAAGTCCTTGAAAGCACAGCAAATAATCCCAGACCAAAAGCAAGGCTTTACTATTGTCAACAAATCTAGGGAAAAAAAAAAACAAAACAAAAAAGCATCGTGGAGAGTGAGCCCCCAAGAAATACAACACAAAATTAAAGTCATTTCACACTTAATCATCCCAAATACACCTCTGCTCACTAATGACAATATGCGAGTCTAATAATGTTACTATTTAAGAACATTAACATTAGTATTTCCAGATTCATTTGAAATTATTTCACTAGCAATGTTCAAGTATCTTCATTCATGTGTTTAATTGTCTGCAAATCATGAAAAAAAGCCTTACAACTACATGTAGAATAAACAGGTGTATTGGAACTCCAAGAAAATACTAACCTGCAAACCTCTCCACTGACTTTAGATGCATAGCATTAACTATAAATCACTTGAATTACAGAAGTGATATATCAGAAAAGCCAAAGCAGCCAGAATCATCATTAAAGCAGGCTTCAATGATAGGCCCTATGAGCAAAGTGGCTGAAGCATCTCAGTGAACGTGATCCTCCATATGACATCCGAGATTATATACTCCACACTTTGGATCAGAATGATTCTGAGAGCAGATTATCTTAGCAGCAATCTTCCTTCTATGCAGACAGGTAAAGCAGTTAATTTGTGATGGAAATATTCAAGGGCATATTTGAATTCATGCAGATAAAGAAAGCAGAAGCCCTGTACGCCCACCCTGGTAAAATTAAAGGGTTTTGCACTTTTAAACCATTTTTTCCTTCCTTTTATAAAACGGAGAACTTCTTCAAATTTCAGTGGAAAACTTCTTCACAAGAGAATTTAAACAGACAGCAGGATCTCTTTGTAAATAGGTCAGAAAGCAGTTTCAGCCACAATGTATCCTGCAGTAAATTTACAAACAGGCTACTTTTGAAGATACTAATGTGACGATGGTGGGTATTTGAATGAGCACAGCAACTCACGCCTACTGACACATTAAATAGAGAGAGAGAATTATACTTATTTTTGCTGTACGATCACGCAGTAGAAAACGTCACTGTTAGACAAATACAGTCCTATTGTACACATTAAAAAAAACTTCAAATCTTTACTATATGTTTAAACTCAAAGCTCCTGCTGTCTCTTCTAGTTTTAACACTTTAAATTTTTAAATAAAATGGAGTACTGTCATATGAATGTCCCTCCATCCCAAATGAGGAAATGCCTCGTCTACAAAAGGCAAGCTACATTAACTGCTTCTGCTGCTTATGCAGCACTTGCACCTTTACCATTTTTGTGAGATGCAGGAAATGAAACCAAATGAAAGGATTTCTCATTGGCAGTGGAATCTTCTTGCCCACTGGTACACGAACTCTTCCCAGGGCAGCAAACACTGAACTCACAATAGCTGGTAAACAAGGCTGACCAGAGCAATTATTTCCAGCAAGGCTGACCAAAGCAATTATTTCCTTATGGTAATTACTTAAGGCATGAAGGTCTGAAAAAAAAAAATAGTTTAAAAGGCTGAAACACAGTACTTTTTTTCTGTAAGAAGCTGGCAAACTCTACTCCTCTTTGAATATTTTGCCTCAATTTCACCCTCTTTTTCTTGGTCATGAGTAGACACGGACTGAACAAAGTAAACCAAACAACTGGCCTACTCTGAAATATGTAAACTGGCTGCAGCAGTAAACTGAGTTTTTTTAATTTTTATATACTGGCACAGATCCAGCTCTCAGATTTGCAGGGACAGATCCCCAGCACTTCTGAATCGGGGTCCCACCGGAATCAATGACATTCAGTGAAAGAACAGGACTCTGATCCACTGGATATAACTGCAGAGTTAAAAGATAAAATTAAAACCAGTATTGGTGCTCCATCAAATATATCCTGGTGGCAAGAAATGGGCTTTCCATTCACTTTAAAAAACTTGAAGTATTTTAATTACTTTTACTGAAAACGAAAAAAAAAAAAAAAAGTTATTTAATAAACACAGCAGTGGTACACATATACTTACACGATTTGTGACTTTAAACTCACATTTCTGAACAAATATTTTCAAGCGTTTAACGAAACCAATTCTTGTATCATCCAAGGAAAAAAGCACAATTCTACCTATGGGAGTCTTGCAACCTGTCTTCAAAGACAAATTTTTAACTTCATATCAGGACTTAAAGAATAAAATCAATAAATGAGGAAACTACTGGCTTCTGAAGATTAGATGTTAACATTAGTTGTCTTAACTCCATTCCAACAAGAATACAACCATACCAAAATTTAAATTACTATCATTTTACACACAGCTTCAAAAAAAACACATGATAGTTACATGCCCTTATTGCCTGTAATGAACTGGCCTTGTCAATTTCCATTTGCTTGCATGGTTATAAGGTAATTTCCATGGAAATGCAATCACTAATACTTTTCTGGCTTATATTTGATTCACGAATTGCTTCAACTGTGCAAATGCAGAAAATATTTCATCCTTTATTACTTTATTGACTTGATAAGTATCTGAAAGAATAACATGATAAAAAATGCTTAGCTCTGGCTTATTTTCTTTATGCTACTATCTAAACATCTGCTGAACATTAACTGTACCACAGGATATTTACATGCTAATCTCAGTTTACATCCATTAAAAAGGTTTCATTTCTTGAAGGTTACAATGATCACCAAAGACACAATTTTACAACAAAAAAAAAGGAGAATCAATAAAAGGTACGTCTCAAACAGAGCTTCAGGAATAAAGCCATCCCATTTGAATTTGTCCACATTAGCTGGATTGCTCTAGAGTCAAATAATGCTTCTACATGCATGCTGGGGAGAAATACCCCCCTCCCTACTCACAGATTTCCTTCTCTCACTGTTTCTTTTCCCCTTTCCCTATTCAAGTGCAGACTCTTTTGTAGGTCTTATGTAGGTCTCCAGCCTGTCTTCAGTTTTGACGAGTTCCCAGTGTAATTGCACAATTTCATTGAGCCGTCTGTGAAGCATGTGTTCTTCAGGAGCACAAAGAATGCATGACTTTTTTTTCCCCTTTCATTAATTTTTCATGAAGGAACAGAAGACAGAAACCTGATTGCAGCATAATTTTAGTTGTTTTAATGCAATTGTTTGTTCGAATGCTGGGATCTTAAGACGAGAGAGCTTGTTATTAACTTTTCCTGAAATAAAGCCTCATTTTTTTAGGCTATAATCCAAAGACTTACAACCATCCTCCGCTTGAAGCAGGGAAGATTTGGGGATTTTTTTAGATATTAAGTCTGCAAAAAGTAGAAGAAAAACTGCCACTCCCAGTCAGTCCACGGGGACAGTAAGAGTGCTACTTCGCTTGAAAAAGGCGTCAGCTTTGCAGCATCACACAAACCACCCTCCTCACCCAGCTACCTGCAGTGTTAAGGCAGAGCATGCTGGTGGCAAGTGCCATCTGGTAACGCTCAGCCGGAGCTTGACAGCGCTGCATGCTGTTCATACCGGGACACGCTGCAGCTTACCAAGACACCCACATCGATTACACAAACAAACTGGAGCCTCCCAGAGTCTTTCCACACAAGGTTACCCAAGGATATGGAAAGCTACATGGGGATTTTATTTTTTTCTTTCATTCATCAGTTTGGGAGGAAGGTGCTTTTAATGCCTATTCTCTAAATAAAGAAATGAGTCTAAAATATTCAAAACCTCAGACATCAGACTTCTAGGAACACCACAAAGGAACAATGGTGCTAGTGGGATGAGGAAATCAAGAAACCGTAAATAAATATGAAGCATTGTTTTCCAGCATCTTCAATACTTTTGAATCCTGCATTCCTTCCTCTGCGGGGGAGGAAATGACGCCACTTTAAGTTTCCCCCACATCCGTAACAGACCACTATAGTTAGGTTTCCCTGGGTCTGAAGGCATTGAAAATCCAGCCAGCGAGCCACGTGTAGGCCTGTCTGCTGAGCAATAAAAGCCACTCTGACCACGGGGACATTTTTTGACTCATGCAAGGTGCTGCTCTACCGATTTTCCCCTGTTAAGGAGCAGGGTAAGGCTATCTCAGACACAACTGATCCATCCGTGGCATGGCACTGCATGAATGTACTGGCAGAGACAGCTTTGAAAATACAAGCGAAGTAGCCTCAGGAGCAATACAGGAGCAATACAGCCAAAGATAGGACACAGCTTTGGGAGGAGAGCTGACACCAAGAGCAAATCTGAACACCTTCAGGTCTATACATGACCCTCTTTGAGAGCTCTTCATTTTCCATCTTTCCTTCGGCCCTGCCTGGAGGAAGGACAGGCGGCTGGCAGGCAAGTGAAGCAGGGAGGCCAGGGCCGGATGTTCTCCATGAATCCAGGCGTGCAGCGTTCCCAGTTTACCAAAAGTGAAGGCAAAATGAAACAAAACTTCTGGAAAGACAGGTTCACTTTGAATTAGGAAGCACAAGCACAGAGGAAGAATTAATACTTCACACGCAAATGAAGCAGGCACTACCCTAACAAGCTGAAACCCCACCAGAAGGAAGCAAAAATAAAAGTAGATTGCTTGGTTTTCAGGCTTAATCTTCCTTTCATCAAACGGCCCGTTAAAAAGTTACTAATTGCTAGACTTTGATTTTTCCAGTGGCATTTGAAAGAAAGTGGGATAAGTACAGAGGAAAAGATGCCAAATCCACAGTTAGAAACTTTCCATGGTGTTTTTGTGTTGTGTTTTTTGTCATCGTTGTTGTTTTTTTTGCAAGTGTTGGAGTTTCGTTTTAAAATATTTTTCTGGCCTCTTCTGCTGTGAAGACTGCAGTGCAATGATTTACAGAATGGATGCTATCTCTATAGACAAAAGAAAAAAACATCACTCCCAAGAGATTTGACCTTCACCTTCCATCCTAAAATAGTATTGCCAATTACATAGCAACAGCAGCTCACATCCTTAAAATATTTTTAACTGAATTATGTACTACGTGCTAGTCTAGACTTCTCAAGCTTGCTAGAGACTTAAACTAACTAGAAAAATATACCTCTAAAATAAACAAGTATACTAGTCATGAAATAAATTCCAGCGAGTAAATGGTCATTCAGTGGTATTTACTGTTGTATTTGTTGTCCTTGTTAAAAAATAGAGATCAAAAATGCACAAACCATGTTATCGTTACATCAACTGGAGTGGTAAACTACAAGCTTCCAGGAAGTTTATCATCCTGTTTGCTGACTATAAGCTGGTTGTTGTGTTTTGATATCACGTTCCTATTCCTTCTACTCATGTCCTCCAAGCAAGGCAAGGCCTGGTGTTTCGCTGCCTGTACACCAGAACTTACCCAGCCCATAAACTTTCTCACACCAATGATGCTGCAAAGTGCTGTAGGGCAGAAACAGCTTCAGATCTTCCCTCAAATCTGAGGGAAAGAGCACGTTTAGCTAGAGAAAGGTAACTAAAAAGCACCTGTGTGAAAAGCATCCTAAAAATACTGGATATTTACTGATTAAATACGGTGCAAATATATAGATAACAGGATGCTCATCTGTTCCTGTGTCATTTAAAGAGAAAACCACTGCAGGTCTCGCAAATAAAAAGATTTAAAGTTCACAATTAGGCCTCTATTTGATGGATGTCTTGTATTTTTGCTCTATTTTAACACTATTTTAATGGAATTTCCTTTGTATTAATACAGTACTTCTCCAGAATTACCATCAACAAATCATCTGCACAAGAAAATCACAAACACAGAACAGACTCAGCCCTCATATCGCCACTATCATTTCAACTTATTCTGCCGCAAGATAACTCTTTGATGACCAACACGGGGTGCTGGTCACTACACAACTGGAACTGTTACATGGTTTTCTACAACTTCTGTGCGATGTCTGGTATAATGGCACTAACTCTACCACACAAGAGCTAAACAGAAAAATTAAATCCTTATCAGTGATTCTGTAAGCCTTCTCTCAATGATGAAGTCAAAAGCAACAATTTTCAATATACCACAGTAATCGCAAAAAACAGAGCTCCCTTATTAATAAGATAAATCAGCTAAACAACACAAACTCACAAACTAGCATGACAGAAAAAGTGATTTCATTTTAGGGAGCATTTCCTTGTTCCTTCTGTGCTCTCTGCCACTATCTAAAAAGTAAGTGCACATCACATTTTACCCTGTCTAAAGAAACTTGGCATTCAGGTCTAAGAAGACTGAACAGAAATCAAATTCCAATGGAGTTTGGTAACATGGCAATGATCCTCAAGCTCTCCTACCAAACCCTGAGTGGACAGGAATACTGGTCACATATAATAGAGAAATGCAGAGAAACAACATTGACTGTAACAGAAAACACTTTGAGAGATGCCTCCTTTCAGTATTAAGGACCATCTGGCAAGGTTTCATGCACAGAGCTGTCATACATCAGGGTGGAAATTTCCAGATGCAGTGAGCTGCAGGGAGTTCACAGACACAGAGCTCCTCCTGGAAGCACCACAAGGCCCGTCTCGCTTTCCAAAGGGATGGGTGACATCCAGATATTGTTTTTTCAACTATCCTTTTAGACAGCAATCACACTTCTTTTTCGTTGTCATCCAAAGAAACAGACCAGAGGAAAAGAGCATAATTTCCTGCCTATTTTGAAAAAATCAGAGTTCACCTAAGGAACAAAAGAGGGTGGAGGCCCCACCACCACCTAATCCTTCTGAAACAGGGTAAGTGCTCGGAAACAGGCAACACTCAGGGCGTGCTGACTTACAGCAACCAGATCACCGTCCAATAAACAAGCTTAACAGAAAAATTAAAAAGAAAAGAGATGTCTCCATGTGCAGAAAAGGTGGACCAAGATGATGCCAAAGCCCCAGTGAAGACAGAGCTGCTCTTGGCTGAGCTGTGCCCCAGCAGCTCAATACCTCAGCACACCTTGCAAGGCAAACGCAGAGAGGATTTAGGGGCTAAAGTGAAATCAGTGGCTAGATCTGAGTAAGAAGTCAAGCAAAGGTACGCACCTGCCTTTCACACAGCTGGAGGGTACACAGGTACCAGTGACTAGCACTGCTTTACAGAAGTATCTACCTACATGATTTATGTTCCAGAAAACAGGACTAAGCCATTCTGCAAATACCTCACAACACTCGGTATATTTATTTTCTCTTCCAAAGCAGGGCATTGATCTGAAAAGACTTCATAACATGCCCCCATTCCTCAAATGGGTAAGAATATCATAATAGCACAGCCAGCTTCTCCCACAGCACGTGTGGGTTTGTGTCATATCTCCTCTTCACATGAAAAATTCCAGAAGCCAAGATCTGGATTTCAGCACTCTGGGAATCTGCTGCGATGTGTAGGCAAGTAGGTTGCCAAGTCCTGGATTATTTAAAACTTTTTTAGATTAGGTAGTAGAATTCATATGATTTAAAGTAACCGAGTCTGAAGGAACTTAGCCCATCATACTACACCAATGGGAGTTATGTTCCTGTGAAAGCTCCCACAGGCACCAGAAGAAAACCACCAGCAGTTTCTTCAGGTCACTCAATCTCATGATTCCCAATACTGTAAGAATCTGCACCAATGTATTTTGTATCTTGTTCTGGAGTGTCCTGGGCACTGGAGACAAGCCAAGCAGACACAACCCTCCCAGCTCTTATGTATATACTATACATGCGCTTTGCAATCTCCACGAATGCCAATGGATTAATTTTCAACCATGGGAAAAATTCTCCAGGTTTGCTGCTTGCCTCTGATTGGATTGAGTGAGAAACTGCAACAACTTTGATAGGACAGAGAAGCAACGGCCATCCACTTTTGCCTCTCTTCCATGAACCATCTCCTGCTTTTCAACAAGTACTACATGCCAAGTCACTGATCTCAGTGAAAAAATGACTGAGAAAAGATCAACATTTTGTCACCTATTTTCAAAGTTTATCTCGAGTTGACAGGTTTCATTTATCGACCACTTTATGAATAACTAAAATCAGATTTTGCTAAAAGATGACTTTTCATTATGCCTCAGATTATGAGTACAAGACTCACTCCACAGTGCTTTACAAAGAGTCATCACACTCACAGATACAAAGTCAAATACATCAGCTGCTATCAGATCCACCGCCATGGTGAATAAAATCAACACATTCTATGTATGAAATAACAACAGTCTTTCTAGCAATTTAAAAGTGACCTGGGCTATGTCAGAAAAGCAACTATCTGGGTTAAGAATTACTGGTTTCAGGATTAAGCACTTTCTTAGAATTCCTTTAAGTCTGTATAATGCATAAACACTACCTAAACAATCAGTTTCAATGAGCTCTCTAAAGAAGTAAATAGTCCAGAGAGCACAAGCAAAGGCTGATGCATGGGACATTAGGATCCGAATATAAAACCCTCTGTTACGTAGTCTGAAGTATCAGATTGGTTACAAAGTGGAGTAACTTCTCACCAGCAAAGCCACCTTACACAGTGGCTAGCCTGGCACATTATTATTATTTTATTTTATTTTAGTGGTATTGCTGACACTGCAGATACAAGGTTTCTTCCTTTGTTTGGCCTTGCTAATGAATGACATCTTCTACCTGTATAGTTCTGTAGTTCTCATGCTATGTGACGGACCTCAGGGAAAAAAATAAAAAAGAGAATTCAGGCACGTATTTTCCATCAAAATGTATGATATTAAACTAGGCTATTCTAGGCAAAAAATGAAGTCAGTGCTGGATTTTGTCAGGATATTGTTACTTGCAGTACTCCATCAAGTATGGACAGAATGGTAATGCTTTTTCATTTGTTTTAGATGGCCACAGAAATTTTATAGCACGTTTTAAAGTCTTTTCATACGATTCCACACATTTGGATAGGTATGTGCTGGGTTAGAACTTCAGGATCAAGCTATTTTGCTAATTGGGTATACTATTGTGCATTTTTTTTGGAACAATTGACACTCTTGTTGAAACTTATTCTTTAAACATGAACTTTCAGTCAAAGCCTAGGCAGGGCAAAATCCAGCAGCAATGTTTTAGTTTTTTAGTTTATACTATTGTGGGCTGAACATACCAGATTCAAGTCTCCAAAGCTTGCAAATGTGCTGGTTAGATAAATGGGAGGCAATAATAACTGTTTTTCCACAGAATTTAATGTGGCAATTTGGAAAGGAGTAATTCGTGATTAAATGTATTAATTTAACTTGAAACAACTGGCTGCTTCTTGCCTCTTTTTTCCTCCACCACAACACAGTCAGGTTGTAGGAACTTACAACATCCATCACTTTCTTCTAAGATCTGTGAAAACAAAGCCCTGAAGAGCATTTCACTCAACTTCCTTCAGAAAGGAGAAAAAAAATAAAAAAGGCAGGAGAAAGCAGCCAGAACAGTAAGGATGTGCTGATGCAAGCAGGAACTCCAACCTTCTTTTGCATGTTGGAGGAACACCCCTCTGAAAGAGGCCTTAGGTCAGAGACCTCAAAGGTAAGAGGCTGGTAGCTAACCCCTGGCTGAGACAAAGTCAAGGACAATCTCTCCCTGCTAAACTAGAGCACCATCAATGCCACTGGTGCAACATCAGGGCTTTAGTGCCCATATCTCCTTCAATGCATTAGTCAATTATTTTTGCAGTTCTGTAGAGTTGTGGACTAAGTCTTACAAAAATCTCAAGTCTAAATCTTAAATCTTGTGGACTAAGTCTTACAAAATATCCAAGTTACATCTTAAAAGGAAAAGAGAATTTCCTGTGGGGGAAAAAAAAAAAAATCCTTAAATCACATAGCAGTTACAAACGGCGCTTTCAGAAACATGCTGACAACCCAGAGAGCTAAGCTTGAGGTTCTGCTTGCTGCAAGATGCTTTTCCTGGGCTCTGCTATACTGCAGTGCCCAGAGGGGGGCTCGGGGAGCTGTTCTAAGGTGTCCATCAAACAGAAAAGAGCTCTGTGGTTTCCATTTTGAATGGACCCCAGGAAGTGTTCAGTAAGTGCTACAATGTAGATTCGCACATTGTACTTACCCAGTGGTTACTGCTGGCTTTTTTTTTTTTTTTTCCCCTTCCTCCCACTCCTCCTTTTCCTTTTATTTTATTTTTTTTAAAAAAAAAAGGGGGGGGCAGGGGGAAGCTTCTCAATAGTTGGAGAACAATAATTTTGCCTCTGTACCAAGGCACATTCATCCAGGGGTACAGAAGCACGCCACAAACACTTGCAGCATTAAATAACAACTTCTGCACATCATAGCTGCAGAAACTAGAAGAGAAAAGGGATGCTATCTCACATGCGCAACAAAGCACAACTTCCATATATATAACCAGTTGGCATTCTGGTAAAGAAAAGTGAGTTCTGAAAAGATACAATTATAAAGGCTTAATTTCCATAAAGGATAATTGAAGTTGAGGGCAATAAAGTCACATAATTCAGTAAGTCCACTTATGTTTAACTGGAATACTTATTAAGGCCTGCATTCCCGTAACAGACCTACGTAACTGTAAGTGGACCCCAACAGGAAGTCTTCAGAGCCTAATAACTCAAGTGGGGCAGAACACGGGCACGACTCTTCAGCAAAATAAACTAGAAACACCACGCCTATTCACCTTCCCACACAAGTTTAACATAACTTCGAGAAAACACAGACTGGGACCTGGCTGTACAGCAGACTGGCACACTTTGGTGTAAGGGTGAAGATGGCCACTTCTGCTCCCTAAGCACCAGTCGGCTCCCTGTGAGTAAGAGTCATCTAATTAGGTCATTAAAAAAAAAAAAAAGATACATTAAAAAGAAAAAAAAGGTATGTCAGAGCATAGGCAATGATTGTACAAGAAGCATTTCCTGATGTTCCCACAGGAAATAGGGCCCATCGCTGTTTCGGTCACCTTCCGCTTCAAGTGCGGAACACATCCCTCTGATTTCATCTTCCTTTAATGAAAACATAGCACCAAGAATATTTAAACAAGAAAATCATAGCCACCCTCCTGCAACAAAATGCTCAGCTGCACATGCTTTTTCCCCTGCAGGAAAGATGAAAGAGCAAAGACCATATGACAGATGCTAGTCACATCACTTAGTGCATACATGGAAGACACTCATCACAATGTGCACAGTGCAGGAATTTACATCGGGCTAAAAACTTGAGAGCGCTCCTACTACCCTTGATGGGTATTTTTAGCAAATGCATTCCACAACAGATGCACACGTTGAACTTCTACTGGTGCCCAAGTTTTTTAGAAGCATACAGCTTTGAAGCTTTCTTCTAAAACTTCTTTAAGTGTACACACATTAAAAGTTGGAAGAAGTCCATTTTGGAAATCCTTGAATTCTTGCATCAGAATTAAGTCGGTTGTATCTTTTCTCTATGTATGTGGTTATTACAAAATCCACATTAAGTCTGAAATGCCAAACTTGTCAGTCCACTTCTTAGCAATTGCTTACTTCATCCTTTTTTAAACTGTGTAAGAGACAGAAAATTAATATCACAGATTTCAGACAGGTATTTCTCAAAAGTTTTAAAATCAATTCTTATATTTAGTTTTTTGTTTTAGAAATTAGGAGTTTTTGACTCATGACAATTCTCCTGTCATTGACTTGGATAGATTTCTTTTTTCCCACCAATAACTACTAAGAAGTTGCAATTAAAAAAAAAAAAAAAAAAAGTTATGAAAAGGAGGTGTCATAGTCATGAACACTACCCACACTAGCAGTTACTTGCTTTCATCGAATCGTGGTAGCTGTGCACAGAATGGTGTGCCCTTCACGAATTTGTGCTGACACAGTCATACAGACAACAGACCACTGTGGATTATGTACAACACATGGATATAGGAGAGAGAAACATTCTGTAAATCTAAAGGAAAGCAACCAGGATAATAATTTTTCTCCCAGGTATAATGTACTTGATGCCTTGGAAGCCAGGCATCATATCAGTCCCACCCTTTATGTAAAGATCAGGGGAACTCTATGGTGGATTTTCACTTTTCATTTTCCTGCTTCACTTCCAAAACATCAATAATGCATGAAATTGGATTTCCTCAAAGGTAAGGACTTGCTTCCAACGGCCTTCTTACCTGTGTAAAGCTGAACTTCCCAGAGCAATGTCAAATGATGGCTGCATCCTCATCTGCATTATAAAAGGTCAGTGTTTGAGAATTCTGCCTGTCTGCCTCACAGAAGCAAGACGTCTGACCCTTGTAAACCAGTCAACGGGGATGACCAGAACCAGCCAGAACCTGACTAAAATGGTAGTTAGTTTACCAGAGATGATCTTAAAAGTCTGAAGCTACCAGCAGCTGCTTTGGGTTTTCCCCAGAGCAGCACATCCAGCATTATCAAGTACTAATAGTCCCAGTTTCTTCCAATACTAATGAAATCTTTTGCTATATGCCATGATCTCACATGTACTCCTTTACAGTAGAGCCCACTGGCTGACACAGGAGGCCAATGCTGGCAAGACCTCTTTGTGAAGAGACTGATCTCTGCCTGCCACATCTTTTGGTAGCAAGCAGGGTGATTGCCATAATCAGAACAGGAGCTGAAGGCATGTTACTGCTGCTTGCTAGTAATTACAGTAATTTTCATTACTATCATACTTATACTGCCTTGCAAGCTAAGGAAAGAAAACATCATAAATTGTTACCACCTCAAACCTAAAGGAATTTATAATTGCATATTTTTAAATAGCATTTTTATCAATGTCTACTCAGTGAACGTCTTGCTTCCTAATATCGCCAACATTTGCAGTATGTACGGTTAATTGTTTATGAACATCGGACTATTAGTAAGCACAGACAAACCAAGACATTTCAGAGCTGGAAGCACGCTGCACCAGCCCGGAACAGTAAACGAATCACTGAAGGAGCTATGTGATGGAATTTATCCACTGAGCCATGTATTTAAAAGCACTTTCAGTCAAGAAAAAAAAAAAAAAAAAAAACTGTAAGAGAAGTTACAGAAAGATTAGCACAGGAAATAAATACTTACAAACGTTAATATTCTGCCTACGGAACAAATTCCAAAGATGATTAAGTTCAACCATAAATTTGGACTCCCTTCGTTTACTATAGCATGAACTGATCCCTGAAATAAAAATACAAATCCCTCTCTCCAAGGTCTTTTTCAATTAGCTGAATTGATTCCAACATTTTATTTTGGAAATACATTTTCCTGTGTGCATTGCTTTAAATAGCTAGAATTTGAAGATTCAAAACTTTTCCCAGGTTTTACCTCTCTGATTTAAGTGTCACCTAACACACACAAAAAAAGAAGATTGTTGTGACAACATAAACCCAAGGAAAGCACATGTAGTGCTAAAAATTATGATGTCAGTATTATTGCAAGTATCCAAATTTTTTGTTTCAAAACAACTTCCAGCAGAAAGAACTGAATAGTTCAGCTGTGATCATCCTCTCCTTGTTCTGGACAATAAATGCTAAATGTAAGCTCATCTGGGTATCCTGACTCTATCTTAGTATAGACTTCCACAAGTGAATTGCATTTTAGTATAACTTAAGTGTAACATTTGAAGTATGACTTCTTGCGTGAGGCTTTTTTAGAAATCATTGCAGAAGCAAAACAAATGTTCAGTGTTGAAGTATTACAGTATTCTGTAGTATCCGTTTCCACATGCATTTTTCGGGCTGTGGAGTAGGACGACAGAGAAATAGTTGGGACTTTTGGTGTTTCGGTTTACCTAGAAATAGCATTACAATGAAGGCTGTATCTCAGACCACTGAGTTTGATGCATGTAAAGAGCACGAAGATCAGGAGCAGACTGCACTCCTAATTACACCTACTCGAAGATCATGGGACCTCTGTACTGGAGTCATCTGTTAACAATTTTGTTTAGATAGCCCACAAATGCTTGAAAGTCTTTCTGCTGGAATGTCAGACACCTAATTGGATCTTATCTCTACTGCAGACTAAATTTCAGTGGGACACTGTCTTCAGGCTCTTGAGCACCCTTGAAAAGCTCTAGGCTTCATGCAGAAGCACTGAAGGTGAATTTTGTGAATTACAGTATTCCTTTTATAAAATAAGAAACACAATATCAATGTCAAGAGTAAATATTCTGTCCCTCAACTTCTTGGATGCTCCACTGAATGGATATTTCAGAGATTGAAAATATTTACAAATACTGAGAATAGTCAAGTTTGTTCCTAATGTACAGGTAAGAGGCCAGTTACTCTGTGCACTGCTCTAAGAATGTTTGTTTTTTTTTTTTCTTTTTTCTTTTTGGAGCATCACTAAAATAATGTAGCATCAGAATCTGTTTTCTTTTACTTCACATTTGTATATGTAAATTTTATTTTGCATTGCACGTGTATACATAAATGAAAAAGAACAAAATATTCTCCATGCATAAGAAAGCAATAGAAAAAAAATCCTCAACTCTGGTTTTATGAGACAGGATTTTTTGAAAGTACAAATAATGGTGACATTCTGCAGCTGCCTGTTGGACTTTAGAGGGATAAAGAATTCAAGTAGTTTTCCTGACACACTGAGCTTCACAAGACAATGTATGTGATTGCTGAAATCTCTGACCTTCAATTCAAGATTGATGGAACGTGAGGTATAATGAACTGCATTTCAAGTACGTTAATGTGTTGGAGGCATCTTTAATGCATCACACCTGAAAAACAAGAACTCCTGTCCAATTCATATCCTAAATTTCAGTGGAGGGACTGGAGAAACACTGCAGCCCAAATTGTGTCTCAGAAAGGAAAATGACAGAGCGTAATTATTTTTAATTGGGTCCCACCAACAATAAGAACACTTCTTACTACTGGAAAAATAAGGCAGAAATATCATCATCCAGGGCACTGTTGCAGACACTATTTTGTTTTCATACACATTTTGGGGTCCTTTTTTCCCAAATGTCTTTTCTATAGAGTGAATATAATATAAATACCATTCGATTGTGCTTCAGCACAGTGGCCTTCATTTAAATACTAAACAAAACAGCTCCACAAACATTTCATTTCTGAAGACTTCCATTTTTAACCATCATAAGAAACTGCAGACAGCTTCGTGCAATAGAGGGAGAGAAGCATGTCCTCAGATGGCAATAACAAACAAATGCCCTTTTGTTCTGCTCAGACCTAGTAACGATTGGGCACCACAGTACTCAGCTCATCCTATGAATTTAGATCACTAAGATCTTTTATTCTGATTCATCATCATCCTTAATTCCTTGAAATACTTAATTTTTTCTCATGCACCAAACTCATAGCTGCAGTATTACTTGGATGTTTCTGACCATGCTGTTTGGAAGAAGTTTAGGATCTTCGCCTACCAGCCAGGACAGAAATACTCAAAGCTGTGGTCTAGGGTCATTCCATACACAAAAATGCATCTACTCTAAATTGTGTAATTTCATTTTACAAAACAGCTAAGACCTAAACTAACCCAAAACCTGACTGTATACATCACACTGACCACGCTAAACAAGCCACAGAACTCTAAAAAGGCAGAGTCTCTAAACAATGCCTGTTACTCAGGCATTTGAGTAACGATAGGGAAAAATTCTGCTTACATTTATCGCGCTGCAGACCTATTCAACCCTACCCCAAGTGTTAAATTACCAGAGAAGACGATTTGCTCCACATATTTCAAGATCTGGTAAGCAGATTCATTTTCTAAGTCATACAGACTACTTTCATCTTCAGAGCCTTAGTAGCTAGTAAGTAGTACTGCTTCTTGTGATATTTTTCAACTCCCCACAGCATTCATTGTCCTTACAGGAAACAGTTTAGTGTTCCAATTAGCAGTTTTCAACCATTAACATAACTTGGAAAAGAAAAAAAAAACACCACAAATTAAGAATCATACAATTCTAATTAGAGACACACAAAAACGTTACACGTGAAAACAGGTATGGATAGTTTTCAAGGTTAAAAACAACACAAGCTGATCACAATCACACCAATCATTACGGCTTTATTCAGAATTCTCCACGGAGTTTTTGTCTCCACAAAAACAAGGACAACAACACAAGCATCACCGCCCATCCTCCAAACCGAAATCCCATTAATTAGCTAGGCAGCAAAGTTTCAAAGCATACCAACTGCTTACTAGAGCTCACTATGCTATTGTGTCTAACTTTGAAAACAAGGCATGATCAGGGAAATCTACATGGTAAGCATACTTCAGCTACAGAAAAAAAAAAAAAAGAAAAAAGAAAAAAAAAAGGTTTTAATCTGCCTAGAAATTGGCAACCGCTCGACGTGTTTTCTATACTTTATGTTATGTTTCGCTGCTCACTGGAACGAATTGGCTGCTATGAATGAAAAGAAACTTTTGCATCTCATCAGCGGCATGAATTTCGACTGAAAGCTGCTGTGCAGGACTTCTATGAAGAGTCTGGGCCCGGTGCCATCCTTGCGCTTGTGAATGAAGCGGCATGAGCCACATGCCCTCCTCCCCCATGTCTCCTCCACCCCCCGGCCGGGGCCATCACCATTTCCTTTGCGACGGAGACTGGGGAATCAACTGTTTGCTCGTGAAACGAACATGACCCAGAAAGGCATTCAGGGCGATCAATGCGCTCGCTTGAGAGATCTCAGCTGTGCTTTCCATCCTGCTGCTTTCACTCCTGTTTTCTAAATCAACTTGTGAACCAATGGTGAGGCAGCCCCTGTGGCTCATTCACTTGATAAATAGGCCCCTAAACTGATCTTTGACCTTGCTGCATACTTTTCCTAAGTTACTGCTGACCCCAGAGACTCCGTACCCTGCTGCCCATACAGGTTTTCCTTCACTTTGTACAAGGACATACTGATTGAGGAGAAAAACCAACCAAACATGAAACTTTTATTGCTGCACAATTACTCTACCAGCAAAGTCATTATTTTTCTCTTCACCTGTAAGAACTACCACATGTTTCTGAGTAAAACACTACAGCCATCTGAGTATTCAGACAATACAACATAATATAAAATTTACTTAGGCTAATGGCATTTACATTTGTTTCAAAATTAGCAATAGATGTAGTCCCTACTTAAACAACCAAGTTCATAACCAGCTAAATTTTAGATATAAGATACTGCTGCATCTGGAAAAAGAACCAGCTGATGTCATGTAATTCATTTAATTAACTTAAGAGCCGAGCCAGGCTCCAAGAAGAGGCTATTAAAAATTTCAAAGAGCACACACAACGTCTGTTTCAGACATGTATTTGCTTAGCTCTCCTATAGTCTTTAGCTATGCTAAAATACTCCTACTTAGAACAAATTCAGTAAGGGGCTCCTGAAAACAATTTTGAATTGACATACTTAAAGCGGTACAACTATGAAGTATCTCCATGTTGCACAGAATACCATATTCATTATTTTCTCTCATTTAAAACATGGATTTACTAAACTTCCTAGCCTGCACTTCAAGTTTATCACTTCAGTTTTCAAAAACTACTTGGTATAACATCCAAGTTTTCCTGTTCCAGAAGAACAGTTCTTTTTATGTATCTACCCAAAGAATTTACACAATTATCCTTTCACTTAATAACACTAAATCCCTGGGCTTTTGTCATTTTCAATAAAAAACTACTTTGCTCAACTACTCAAAAAAGCATCCCCGTTTCCTAAGAAAGTTTACTCTAGTGGAACCAAGTAACCCCACACTAACTTAACTGTAGCATATGAAGACCACAACAGATAAATCCAAAATGTCAATAAATATTCTGCCTTCTGGTACAAGGAAGGTTACTGCTCTCCACAACATGCGAAAAACCTCTTCCAAGCACAGGACCAGTACAGTACAAGTCCAGAGGTAGCTTCCCTAGTCATGTCTCTCCATCCAGCCAGGTACCTCTTCGTCTCGTAGCTAACGATGGGAAAAATGGGAGAGCAAGGGTGAGGTGCTTTGTCAAAAACTGGACTCAAAGCTGTATTTAGAGGAAGGTTTCACATCAGAGGATGCATTGTAAAAGCAATGGACTTTTACTGTGATCTCTCCCATTCCTCGTCACACAACAGATCCTCAATAAAACAGCTGTTCCCTTGTGGCTGCAAAAACTGGGCTGGTCGTGGCAGGAGGCAGACTGAGGATTAGCATCACAGCCAGCTGACAGGAGAGAGCAGGACTGGCCTTATTTCTCCAGTGTCACAACACTGTTACACAGGCTATGTCTTTTTCTACAATACCAAGTAGATCCTGGGAAGACAAAATCTTGTTCCTAGGATGAGAACAATAGCTAAGAGGAAGAGCAACAGGGTTAGCAGAACTTCAGCAAAAACAAGCAACTGGCATTGCAACAGAGACTGATCTTGCTCTGCCGCCTCGGCCCAACTCGCTGTACATGAGCAGAGAAGTATGCTAACTTCTAGTAACTGCTCTAAAATATTTTTAAACTGTAAAACGTACATTCTGCCATGTAAACCAATACTCTCCTCTGCATAAGTCATTAGTCTTCACATTCAGAGCAGAAATCTCTACTAGCTGGTAATAATAGCAGATTAAGTAGTCCTCAGAGCTTACCAGAGCAAGAAATTGCACTTGCCTGGTGTTTCACAACTATTTCCAAATAGCCAAAGAGCAAAAAACATAGGAACCTGGAATTTCAGTCTGAGTTTTTTAAGCAGAGTGCGGTCAAGTGTTCTTACACACCGATTTCTGCTTGCAGTTTATTGGCATTTCTCACCTATCCCCCTGCCCTTGCTCGCTGCTTCCACACCCATCACCCATCCTGGTCTCCTAGTTCTGATGATTTCTGCTCTCACTCTTTTCCCTGACTCTGCATTTACCAACACGCACTCCAGCCAGCCTGCTTTAAATCACCCGTCTGCTTTATGCTGTTTATTCCTCCTGACAATGCTTCATCCGAGCAGTTAAATCACCCTTCTGAGCCAGTGCGATGCATCCCTTTCCTCTACCCCACATTCTGGAGAGTAGGAAAAGAGGCACTGAAAGTACAGGACAAAGTCTTTCTCCACCCTGCTTTCGGGTTTGGTACCAGAGGGGTCCGGGCTGTCAGAGATGCAACTGCTGGGACAATCCCACTGAGGACGGTGGCTGTGGGCTGGAATAGGCTCTGCGGCTGTACAGAGATGGCAGACAAACAGCGGGATCAGTGCAGCGGCGTGCAGGGTGCCAAGAACACCGAGTGCAAACGGAGACTATGGGCAGCGACAGCGCAGGCATCCAGCAAGCCTCCACCAAGTGCTTCCAAGCTTTTCACTTGGTCGAACTGACTGCATTTGCACTCAACGGGAAAACGTCTCTGACGTTAGGATAATAACCCAGCCACTTTGCCTCCCTCTCCTCAAGTTTAATAAAGGTTTATGAAATATGAAGGTGCCAGTTTCCTGACCAGACACATACTGAACTCGATTCTTACATCTAATCTGTTGATTAAAAGCAAACGTTGTGTGCTTTACTGAGTTGGCCATGAAACTACAAAGATAAGCTCGTTTGTGCCAAGTGCTTAAAAACACGCAGAATGAAGTTACCACTCAGTGTGCTGTACAACGTCATCATCATCATGTTTTCTCTCTAGTATAAATTAATAAAGTATAAATCTTTAAATACCTCTTTTCACTTTAAAAACTTTAAATACTATGTCACGAGGTCTCAAATGAGAGTTGCTTATTTAAACTGAAAATTACTGAAGCACTACCTAGCTACCTTTTGCTAGCATGCATACGGCATCGGTTTGTATTTAAACTATGAACCCCTGAAGCACTGTTTTCTATTTCCCCACTGTTTTCTCTATAGTACCTTCAAATTAACCAGCCCTCTCCTTTTTCTGTTGCCGACAGCATCTCAGTCAGGTTTCCAAAGCCTGCTGCTCTTTTCCCTAGCAGTATCAACAGTTAGATTCCCTCAAACTAGTTATCCTGCTCAACAGGATGGCAAATCAGCTTTTCGCATTTATATTTTCTTGCACTATGGCAAGCCAATCTACCTTAGAAGTAGCTACAGATTCAATATTTCAGACATATCTGCAGGAGACAGCTAAATTCACTCTTCCTGCTATTTTCCTAAACAAATTCAGGAAATTGTAGAAAACCTTCGTAGTCCATATGTGCACCTTCAAACTTAAAGTTACCCGTAATTATAATGGTCAAGCTAAGAAAATAAAAACCCAGACATTCAAGTCTCTTCTTTTGCAACTTGTTACCAGCAGCGCTGGCAGCTGCCAGAGCATTCACCAGCCTCTTTCTCTGGTTCTTCCTATGGTTCATAGAGCAGCAATGTCAGATGCCAGTCATCAGAATACCTACCCACAGAAAGAAGTGGCACCACTGACAGGAACAGCATGGTTTCAGTTCTCCTCATTGCAAATGATCAAAGCCTGAATGTAGCAGGAATAAGATGCAAATCTCAGAATTTCTACCTGTGGCATTTTGAGAACGCTTCCTCAGTATGTTATCCAGCACTATTATCAGAATACACATCTACAATACACATTAACAGTCTTTTTGGCTACTGTAAATTTGGACTTTCAAAGTAAATATTTATTTAATCTAAGACAAAGCGCTTCCATTATAACATTAGAGTTCCAGAATAATGTTAACTTCTTTCTCCTTGTTTGAGGCAGAAGTACGTACAGTAGCTCCTGTGAAAGCCTTTGGAAACACAGACATTAAATATTCTTCTGGGAACTTAAGTATTTTATTCACTTAATGAATTCACTTTTGTGGTTACCAAAGAGAGGTGATAAAAGCTGTCATCTTTTATCCATACTAGAGACACAGAAAAGGATGAAAGAAAAAAAGGTATATGAATAAATGAATTCTTAACCATAATAACAATTTTCAAGGGAAATAGAAGTATGAAAAAATTATAGACAAATCTGATGGAAATCTTGGCTGCTGAAGTAACACCAATAAAGAACAATGGATCGTACAAAGGAAAAACCTATTGGTCAGCAATAGGAAGGGTATTTAACTCAGTATGGTAACTGAATGACAAAAAGAGACAGAAGGCCTCTGAAGTGCTCCAAATGCACCTCAAGGTGCTCTCAATTTGTCTTTGAGGCAATTTGTCTTCCCCCATTAGCCACCTAGGTAGCAACCTGTTACCCTTCCCCAACCCAAAATCCAAGGTAACTATTTTCTTGTGATTTCCAGTCAATGGGACATTTCTAAGTACAAGTGTACAAATTCATAAGTTAATTGTGTAGCAGTTTGCTTACAAAAAATTAGGAGCAATCTAAACTTATTTTCAGCCTTGCAGAATCAGAGTACTGATCACTCAGGCCATTATTTCTCATTAAGGGAAAAACTGGATACAGACTTTTTAATTAAAAGAAAAACTGAGCCTCTGTGGGGCAAGAGCAGCAGTATCTATCTCCCTGAGGCAAAATGACAAAGTGCTGAATGGTAGTTATTAAAATAGCATTTAAAAAAAAAAAAAAAAAAAAGAGAAAGAAAATGATCTAGTGTAATTACACACAAAGCTTCAGATGAAATGTTCTGCAAAAGTCCTGTCCCCATGTGAGTAGCCGGGAGTAGCACGAGTGCTGTCAGATGAACCGCTTTCATTTTCCCCCAGAAGCACTGGGGACCTGAAGAGAATCTGAAAATTAACCAGCAAGCTGGTTCCTTGGGTCTTTGTCTTAGCCTCGGCATAGCCCCAGGCTATGCAATACTTTATGTTAATTATCCATTTTTACTATGATATTAATCATCACCTAGAAAATTCACATGGGCTACTAACTTTTTCTCTGTACCTGGACGCAGCCCATGCAAACCCTGACAGGCACAGCAGTCACTTATAGCAGGTCAGAGGAATACAAACCAGCAGCATTATAAAATAATAGACAGCTTCAAGGGATAAAATGGAAGACTTAAAATTTGACTTAGTGGTCTGTTTCTGTAACACTTAAAAAGTGATAAACTAATATATCATATGTGAGTTCTGATCATGAATCATCATAGCTTTCCAACCCACATAATATTTGGGGAAAAGTTTGTTTTCCTGTGCAATACAAACAGGTGTGCCTATCCAGATATTTCTCTAATACCAAAAAAGCAAGATTGTTGATTCTGTATGCACTCTATTTTTTCACTGTTATGCTCTGTAAATAAAAATATGCTCTTATTTGAGATCATTATCATTTTAAATCAGCAATACTGTAAGGGGAAGCCAGGATCAACACGTTTTGGTAAGAACCTGAAATATTCTAATCTTTAGGAAAGCAGTAGAAGATTCATAGGAAGACTCAAACATACTAAGTACAACTGAAAGGGCTTTTGCCCTCAAGATGTAGAAGCAACAGCGCCAACAAAGCTGCTCCTGAGCCAGATGTGCAGACCCATTAAAAAAAACAAGATCCCGTTACATGAGGAGATGGATTTCTGGCACTGTCCCATCACCTGCATGAATGTTTGTTTCCTGCTTCCCATTTTTCCATTCTTTCACATTTCTATTTTTTTCTAGGCTGAGAAAATCCGAATGATTTCCACAGTGGGATGGCCTTAGCCCCAGATAAAAATCTCCACTTGAGAAATTCCCTGCTTAGAATTTAATACCTGAAGTTTGGTCAAGTCATGTTAGACATCTCTGCGAAAATTCAGGAAGAGAGTAGTGTCCTAAAATCTTGGCTTTTATTGTACTAGCTGGGGCTTTATAGAGACCAAAATATTCTAAGATTGTCTCTGCAACTTCATATAACTTCTCATACTTCATTTTCTCTCAAAACCCTAGAAGTGAATTAAGTTTAGAATTTGGTGGCAAGCTTGCCATGCATTTACATTTTTCATTAACCAGAAAAAAAAAAAAATAATAATAATTCTAAAAGATTTCGTATTGCAATAGAAATACTTGATATGCAAAAACTTGCTCCTCATCCATACTGCTGCCCTCCTGCCACTGAGCAGTGCACCTCTCGGTTAAGTCTATCAAAAACAATATTGTCTCCTCCAAAAGAAAAATAGGTAAATAAAACTTGATGCACCTATCTCTAAAGTCCAGTTATCTGTTAAGAACAACACCATCTTCTGCAAGAGAAAAATAACAAAATTTGAATAGATGGAAGAATATAGGGTCAATAACCAGAAAAAGGGTCAATAACCAGAAAGGGTCAATAACCAGTGCTGTGATGTACTGGTAAGTTCCTTTTGGAAGTCCATGGAGTCCAATGAATGTTTCATCCCATTAGGAATTAAAAGGGTTAGAATTAAAAGGGTTAGTCAGAGGGTGATGCACTATATTAGCCCAGAGCTATTTGGTGGCTGCAAAGGAAGAGGAAGCAGAATGGAATACCCATTTAGGGCCTTTATTGGACATTAAGGCAAATGTGCAATACTGTATACAAAGAATGGTCTAGATACAAAATAACATTTTCCCAAAATCCTGTTTTACGTCCAACAATTCTTGCAGTCAAAAATCAAATTATACTTGACAAGTAGTATGGCAATTTTTTTTCAGTACAAAGATGCATAACATGAAAATGCATAGTATTAGCAGTGGCTGTCATATTTCTTTTTTTATATATATTGTAATACCATTTTGTCCAAGTCTAGATATTCACCTTTTTATTAGTAAAAGTTACAAGTGCAAAAATTCCTTGTTTTCAGCACTCAAGGTAATACAGATGAAAACCAATTCATCCAGTATATTTCCAGCACACATTTTTCACAAGATGCACAAATTAACCTCATTTTTCATGATACAGCAGTTGCCAGGAGAAACAACGCTCACTCACGCATCCTGTACAGTAACCTACATAAAATTAGCTTAAATGTCAGGGGCAGGAAAACAAGAGTATTTTATGTAACACCACTGTTGATAGCTGTTGTAAAGTGGCATTTGTATATAAAATAGGTTTGACAGAGAACTGGAGAAGCTTCAGAAGATAAAAGATGATTCCTTTTTAATGATACACCTGAAAATTTTGACTCAGACCCAATAAAGTGTCTGAAGGGATTCTACTACCAAAAACACATCTCAGTGAAGAAGTGTCCTACAAATGAATCTGGACAGCCTATATTTCACTGGATTGTACATATCCTAATTTGACAACTGCATTACAAAATCTAAGTTAAGAATTTGCAAAGATTGAATACTAACTAGTCAACTTATTGACATAAAAAATGATATTGTAGCAGGTTATAAACTACTATGAAAAAGAATTGTACTTTTAAATGTTTTTAACTTAGAAAGGTTTCTTCACTCGGTCTATTGAACAAAATGATTAATTGTACCGGTATTACAGCTCCTGTCAAACTTTTCTTTCATGTATTCCAACTAGAAAGAAAAACCTTTAATCATGGTTGAAGGTCATTTATACAAACTTACAGTAGTGTTTCATAATATTCATATAGGAAATTTAAGGATAAGCAATCTCTTATAAACTTATTCATTAGTATATATTCTTATATCATATTCTTATTCATCAGGCTGAATCTTGACTTCAAGGGCTTTTGCACTGCTCTTTGGTAATCAGATCATTTGTCTTTCACTACCTTTGGAAAAACACAGCAGTATCAGTGCTTCACCCTCACTTTCACATGAAATTGTCTTTGTTGTACTTGCTGTGTCACGGATTCACTAGCTTTCCGATTTTTGTCCTGGCATAGCACACCAAGAACACAATAACAAGGCTTTTTTTTCCTTTTTTTTTTTTTTTTTCCAGTTCAAATTCTTTTTACTATTCTGAAAAGATTCCAAGCCTCCTATATAGTCTCCTCTGCTTCCCTTTTGAGGATGTCAGTCATGCTCATAGTAGTCACACAAGCATGACGATTATTTAATATAACTATTTCATCAACTATGCAAAAGCATTTTAACCACAGCACAATCTACTTGAGCATTTATACAAAGGGAACTGGAAGCTATCTGTTCTGAAATTTACTATTTCTAATTGCAAATAAATGCTGAAACATAAACAGGGCGGTAGAATGGGCAGTAAATTGCCTGTTAAACATTTAAGAAGGTGTACCAGTGCTTTTTGACAGAGACCACAGCAACTTCATAAACTAACAAAAAACAGTTCTTTTTGCATTCATCCTCAGAAAGAAGAAAGCTTTACCTTCCTCAGGACTGAAGAACTCTTCAATATCTGCACAGCCACAAAACAGGAAACTTTCCTTCCCTTTGTTCCTGTCCGGTCTGACTATTGTAACAGTTTGGAATAACTAAACATGGGAAAAAGTCCCTTTATTTCCTGTGAGGGCAACCTCACAGCATATGGGAAGAAATTAACACACTCATACGGAATATAACTGCCAACTTCCAGGCATTATTCTTAATAAACAGGATCTCACGCAGTGTCAAAGAGATAAATGAATGAAGAATAACCTTAAAGTAAACGAAAAATAAAGTTATCCGTATCAGGACTTCAACTCTCCTACTTCTGCCCACATAAAGAACGTTCTAGGTGTATTACAATGCATTTAAATGTGGCAATCACATCCAATTTGTTCTGTAATTTCCATCCATTAGTATTATTTTTAGTGGTAGTTACCTGTTGTATTGTACAACTGAACTACAAGATCAACATCTTACTAGAAAAAGAATCGTTCTACTTAGAGAAAACAGCAGATACAACCCTTCTATGGATACTTCTGGGAACTATTTGCAGCATTGTGAATATACGAATTGTAACTTTCAAACTGTTAAATCAGTCACATCATCTTGAAAACACCTTTTACTTGTCAACTTGAGATTATCTAAAGACAGCTCACACTTCACCCCCTTTTAATTACAAAATGCTCGCTTATCTCTTGATAATTATTGAAACTCCGTATTTCAACATAAAATAAATGAAAATAAACACACTAGAACCAAATGCAGAGATAATGTTTTCACACCTCAGGCTGACAACAGTATATGAAGATGTCCAAGCAGCTGCATTTCTGTATTACTGCTAGCCACTTCAACCATCCAGCAACACAGGTAATTCATGGAACCATGAGTGGCACCTATCTTAACACTGCAAAAGCCAGTCACATCTGTTCTACTAACACAAATACTACATTATGAGGAAATCTCATCACATACTTGACTTGTTTCAAAGGTGTTTTTCTATACCTCAAGCATCATCCCCAGTCTCTAAAAATACTACTTTTGATACTTTAACGTAAATAAGGAGAGGAAAGCAGGGCCTAAGTAAGGTGCTAACTACACTTTGGAAAAAAAAAAAAAAAAAAAAAAAAAAAAAAAAAAGGATAATTAGAATTCTTCAATATGTTGCAGTACATGACAAATGATAATTCAGTACCTTGATCATCTATTACACACATTTGGCTATTTTATTCTTACCCTCCCAAAACTGTTGCACAAAAGATTAAGAACAAAACCAGGGTGAAGATCAATGATACTGACACCAAAGAAATTCATCCCAAAGGATTTTGACAGATGATCAAAAGTATAGGAGGATTTATCACACTTGGATTTTCAACAAGATAAATGCTGACAGAAGTTAGTGAATTTTTCAGGTAAGACAATTAATATGAGCAAAAGGAATTATTTTGTGGGAATCATAGTCAGAAGTTACCGGTGTCAAAAAACTAGACTGGCCATTTTTACAAAGGCATTTTATGAAACAGGACGTATTTACCATCTTCACGCTTTATATGGCTTCTGCAAATATATTTCTCCCACAGGCAACAGAAGAATAAACAGGCACTAATCAGCAAGGACCATTTTACAAGTCACTATTAAAATGACAAAAACCTCTACAGGTATGTGCCACTATTTCCCTACCCTCTACCATGTAAGGTTTTGGCATCTTTGTAATGAAAGCACCGCTTGTACAGTGCAGAGCTTCAGTTGTTTTCTCATCTAAGTCTCAAATGCCTCTGTGGCTCTGTGACTTTTAAAACAAAGCCCCGTCACCACACTCATGCTACAGAGCCCAAGGACATCTCAAAGCATCATATCACACATTATTTCTTGTAGGCATCTGGATACACCATATGCTTAAATTCCTTGGGTAAGGTAACTTACCACATACTAAGCAATAAAATGAAGTGATTTTCCAGTCTTGTTACAGAAATTTATAGCATCCCAGAGATCAATCACTTGGTTATACAGTATATCATTTCAACTTTATAGCTTTGGGCTTTTAGTGCCCAGTTCTTTCCAAAATGTCACAGTAGGGATAAATAAGTAAACACACGGCCAATTAAGTTTATAGAAGAACCTGAGAACATCCTGAAAAGGTGTATTACAGGACAAAGAAGAGACATCGTACTTTCCATTCTCCCATTTTGTATCTAGTACTTTCCAGCTTATTTCAATACTATAAAATAGAAGTTCCTAAATCCTATGCTACCTTTTTTTGAAGAACATACAAACTAATGAATTATTTCAGGGGTTGCACCACTTTCATCATGTTTTTTTCCCAATCTGGAATTTTTAGCTTGTAATGGTATAAAAACAGCTTTGTTTCTGATACACATTCATCATGTTTTAAACTGCCATGATTTGGGGTGAGGAGTAGTGAGGACACAAATACAGCCATCTCATCCACTTCACCAGTTTGGGCCCATTACAAGATACTCGAAAACAGACACTTGGCTTCCAAACTCACCCTTTGCTGCTTACCAGCAAACTTCCTGAACAAGCCCCAAGATACAGGTCACTGAAGGCTTTCTGAAAGCACAACTTCATGAAATTAGTACAGCGAAGAATTCAGCTTCTCAAAGAACTAGACATATTTACATTTCCAACAAGGATAACAACTGTAAACACAATGCTAGCCCAACTGAGAGAACTCTGAAAGTTTAAACTTTTTGACTTACAGTTCTTGAAATTATGCCTCAGCCATTTCAGCTGGGGACCTGGAGGTCACAGCCACGTGTATAATCCAAGTGTCACCTTCAGAGCTGTTTCTCAGACTGTGGAGTGTATGACACTAGTTGTTGCCCATCAGCCAGCTAGACCTGGCCAACCTTTAGGCTCTGAATAGCTGCTACCCAGTTATATCTTATTGATTGCTTTTAGCGATACAAATAAAGTATCCTTAGTATCTATCAAAAAGCTGAAGGCCCAAGTGCAGCAAGCTTCCAGTGGTCCAGCTCGCACCTAACCAGTTATGGCATGGATTAACTGCGTAAACGCAATGTGTAATTCTTCCTGCCCTAAATGTTCTCCACGTTTGCAGCCTATTTCTCCTTTCCTATTCAGCCTGCCAACCGATGGCTCTTGCCCAATCTACACTATTCATATTGATTTATATCCCTGATGGAGCTCTTAAAAACCCATATTTAAATATACAGAAGACACCAAATGCACTCCTAGCAACTCAGCTGCCCAGTACATTACCACATTCCTGTTGAGATCACCTAGAACACGTTAATTACGTGGCTACCTGGGGGGGCAACAAGCTATTTTCCAACACTTGTCTAAGAGCACTCTCATTCCACCAATGCTCCTCCATCATATGCACCTCATATCCTGTTTCATTTAGGCATAAGGAGACTGGGACTGTTGAGTCAACTTGCAGGAACATATCCATCCCTCTCTCTAGGAAGAATTCTGTTTTGAGAGCCTGAAAAACTACCAGTATATTTCATAGGGTAATATATATAAAAGCTGTATTTAATGTAAATTCACTTGTCAATTGATACTGGTCACTTTCTCTAGCTGTTATAACAGTCAAAACCTTATTGCAAATGCATCAATACATATAATGAATTTGAACTTCAGGTGCAAATTGCATCAGCTACAACCAAATTTCGTTTTGAAGTGAGAATGCATATAAAACTTCCCTTGGAGGGTCAAGGGGTGGATGATTTACTCTGCTGCATCCAGCAAGATATAAGATACTATCAGTTTGTCAGGGAGCCTGTATCACAGGCATGGAAATAAAGCAAGCCACATTACTGTATCTTATTACTCTTCTGTCCACTACTGCTTCTTCTACCCATTCTGACACACTACACTCATGTTCTTCAGACTTGAAAACCACAGAAAGCTCATGATGCATGCCAGATGACTTGGCAGCCGGGCTGCCAAAAGCACAAGGGAGAATCAGGAGGTTTCATAGGATCCAGAATTATTTATTGAGAAAATAAGCATCAACCCCTAATACCTCAGTTCTGCCCCTACAAGAGGATAACTTGAGCTGTGAACAGTCTATGAGAGAATTACAGGAGCAGTAAAGCTTGCACAAACTAAAGCTAACTTTGTGGAGTTATCCTTGCAGTTTCACAGACATTTTAAGCAGACATCCATTCTACCCTCAGTTATATATAAAGGGAAAAGACTGTTTTGAAGTCAGAGTACTGAAATGGGAATCAAGACATCGGATTATATTTCTGGCTCTGCCACAAACTTCCTCTGGGACCTAAAATCAGGTTCTGTCTCTAAGTTTCCCATTTGTAGAACTACTCAGATTTGATTTATGCATGACAGTAATGCACTGAGAGATCTCCGAACAGAAAATATTACAGAAGTGCCAGGTTATCTGTCCCCTGAACATACATAATACAGTGGGAAAATTATCTGAGTTTTCTCTTTGATTTTGAATATTTGCTGAACAGCGTAGCCTGGCCATTTGCACTGCAATTTCAGATGACAGAGGAAACAAAGTAGAGGTGCCAACCAGAAAAAATATATATATATGTATTTTCTGAAGAGTTGAAACTTCAGGACAGTCTGTCTTTTTCCCTGTCACACCAATATAATCCAAAATTAAGGATTCATGTAAGTTGGAAGAGATGTCCAGAGGTCATGTAGCCCAACCACTTATCAAAGCAGTGTCAGCTAGGACAGGTTGCTCAGTCTTGCCCAGATGAGCTTTGAAGAAAATACAGACATTCCGCAGGCTGTGGGCAACCTGTTCCTCTGTTTTACTATCCTCACATTAAAAGATATTTTTCTCCACACATTGGGTTGGAATTTCACATTTTCCATTGCCTCTCCTTTGTCCACTGTGCACCCCTGAGAGGAGTTTGGCTCTGTCTTCTCCACATCCTCCCATCAGGGAGCTGCAGACAGCAATAAAAATTCTCTGTGACTTCTCTTCCTAAGGTAGAAGAAACCTTATTCTCTCAGCCTCCCTTTGCAGTCAGTATGCCTCAGGCCCCTCACCACCTTGCTGGCCTTCCACAGCACTTGCTCCAGTAGACACAATTCTTTCTGGAGCTAGGGAGACCAAAACTGGACTCACCAAGTTCTCACAACTGCAGAATACAGGAGAAAGAATCACTTCACTTGACCTGATGGCAACAACTTTGCTGCAACAACCCAGGATGCTGACTGCTTTCTGCACTGCAAGGATGTACTCATGCTCAAGTTCTTCTGTACAAGCACTCCATGAGCCCCTTCTTTAAAGCTGCTTCCTAACCCACAGACTATACTGATTCATAGAGTTATTCAACTCCAGCTGTAGGAGCTCTACGTTTGCTTTCAGTGAACTTCATGAAGCTCCTACCACTGCATTACTCTAACCTGTTGAGGTCCCTCTGACTGCTAAAAGTGTGCCTTCCCATCACACCAACCAGGACATTACTGAAGATGAGATTCAAAGACGAAAAAAAGGTCTCACAATAACATCAGCCAGCTCCCCCAGATGCATCCCGTCTCGTCTCCTGTATATCCATTTTCCTTAAGTACTTTGTAACCGTGCCTTCTTCTGCTGAAGGCAACGGCACATTCCCACAAAATCTGCAAGTGGGCTTCAAGAAAAATACAGGAAACCCTTATCAGTGAAAACTCCAGGAGAAAGACCACAGACAACCTCAGCCTTTTCTGTGTCCACTTTTCACAAAGTTCTCTCCCCAGTGAGCAGTAGTCACACATTTTCTTAGCCTTCCTTTTCCTACCAACGTACATTGAAGTCCTTTCTGCATCCTTTCGCACTTCTCATTTCAGTACCAGCTGAGCTCATACTTTGCTGTCTCCATTTCTGCATGGCTTTATATTCCTCCTGAGCAGCCTGTCACTGAGCACTCTCTTGGGTCTCACACCAATGCAAGCCATCTATTCAGCAAAGACAGTGACAATCCTGCTCAGTCCAAAAGAGAAAACTGGACAAATATTAATGTACTTTAGAATTAAAGTAAAGCCAGAAAAATAGCTAAACAAAAATCCTGAAAAAGAATTTCCATGAGTACATATGTATGCAGACTCATTTAATATCCTTAAATCCAAAGGTAAAGTCTAAATTATTCTAATTATTAATTTAAATTATCTTGTTCAGATCTATACCTCATTCATGGGTAGCCCAATTCCCTTCCAAACAGGGACATATACTTAACATACAGTCATATATATGGTTAATAGCCTTCCACAGACTGGCAAGCTGCCCCCACCTGTATCTTAGGTCAACTATAGCCAGTTTGGATTTGTTTATTTTGGCCAAAATACAGTTCCTTTTGGTTTCCAATGTGAAGAACTTCTCAGTTCCTCCATCCTAACAGTAATACTGTTACTAACTTGGAATCCCTCTGCTTTGACAAAATTGTTCTTCATGCTAACCCTACCAAAAAATACTAACTCTGGAATGCATAGTTTCAAAGCACTTGCTGTTTTAAAATGGTGACAAAAAATGCTACTGAAGAGGTTTGAAAAATATGTCTCCATAAATATTTGAAATCACCCCAAACAGGATACCATTCAAAAGGATTAGGCAGCATACAGTAACATAGTCTGGATGTATCAATGGATGGTCCCTCCAGTCTCTTCTAATTCAGTAGCTCCCATTGCAATCTTGTGAAATACATGGGCCATTTATTGAGAAAAAGGACTAAGATACAACACAGAGCAAAGGAATAAATGGGACACTACAAATACAATGATATTTATAAATACAGATATATGTAACTATAAATATTTATTGTGTAAATATTGTCCTCTTCAGCATGCTACATCTTACAATAAGTCTTACAAAGAAAAGAGTTTATTAAATGCTATGAAACAAAGATTTCTCTTTCCTGTATTTACATTTTGCACTAAACAGATTAAAAATAAATATATACTTTTCCTTAAAAAGCAGCTTTTCAAAATACAGTCTAAGTATATCTGAGAGCAGTAAGGGGAAATTCATTGAAAACTATGAAATATCCATCGATAATGCTGTATAATTCCCTACACTTCCGAACAAGATAAGACACATGCTTGAAAATCTTTCTTTAAAATGTCTGGCTTTTGCCATTTTGCCTGCGCAAGGTCCTGTGCTCAGCTAGTAGAGATGTAAATAATCTTTTCTTGCAAACACACTCTACAAAGCAAGCATTTGATGTTGGGGATGGGGTTTACAAAGAAATAAACAGCTTTTAAGCAGTTACCCTTACTCTGATAAAGACCACAGGTGGTGCCATTGATATAGCCAACCAAGCCAAATAAGAATAGAATACCATATTCTTTTTTTTTTTTTTTTCTTGTAATGCTTAAGCAAGTTAAAAACAGCAGAAATTGGAAGTGAATGGAAAAGATATTGGCTTTCTATGGTAATTGTGTTTGCACTTCCTTTTGACTTTTTATGATGAAGTTGCCATAGAATGTTGCTTTTCTCTTCCTGAAGAGAAAGGAAATCACAGGAGCTTATCAAAAAATGCAGCCAGCTGAAACCCTTCCCTTCCATTCATTTAAATCCCTTTTACAAATGTAATTATGCAAACCATTAAGAAGTCACTAATCATGACTGTAATTGAGATATATATAACATAAATAACCTATGTAACATATATTCATACACAGTGACACACACGTTTCTGTATCAGACTACAGCCATAAAAGTTCGCTTAAAAACAGTTCTTCTATGAAAGGTCCAACATCTAATTGGATCATCCAGAATAACCATTTGAGCAGTTTCAATCTAGGACACAAATCATCTATTGCTGATCTGGAGCGGTAACACTGAATTTGACTGGAGTCTCAATTTACCTGGAGTCTCAATTAATCACTTGTCCAACTAATTAGTCTGCTCAACAATCACAATGAGCCAAAAGAAAGGAAGGGCACAGGGTTGCAGGGAAATACAGGACCCGAGGAGTCACACAGCCACTGAGAAGGTTGGGCGATAAACCTTATAAACATTTCTTTATGTCCATTGAAAAGCAAGGATTCTGCTTCCCTTAACAGAGCACCCATTTACAGCAAACTAACCCCCTTTTTTTTTTACTTTAGTCAAGTGGAGAAGATGGTACAGTAGAATCTAATGGAACTGAACTTGGATTTGAGAGTTAACCGGCAGAAATGTATGTTTATTCACAGAAGATATAAACCATACTATATTCTACATAATAAACTGGCTGTCTTTTCCTTCCAGCTGCCTCAGGATCTAACAATTCGCCCCGGCTTCGGCCATGGGGTTTTGGAAGGCTCAGGCGAGTGCTAACATCTGCTTCTATTCCCATCAATGTCAAATTTGTCAGAACACAAAACTGCAGCAGAAAAACAATCTCTGTCAAATAAAAATAAACTCTACTTCCACAGCTATCCCCTGAAGTACCAAATGCAGCAGATCTATTACATGTCCAATTTCTATACCAAAATAAAATTTCTTTCCTTAAATACTTTTTTTTTTTTTTTTTTTTTTTTTTTTTTTTACCTACTATTGTATCTAGCCTGTATCACTGCAGTGTACCTGCCTCCTAAAGCTCTTCATGGCTTGGCTTGCCTTTTCTGGCCAATGGCATGAAGCACAAACATAACTAAGCCTTAAACCAAGTCAGAAATTGACAAATTAAGCCAGCCAACTTCTAACAACTCTTTACTATTAACTACCCCCAGTTTTACTGGTCTCTTTGCTACTGGTACGTTGAGAGTTCAGATGAGTACCCTGATTTATCCAGCAAATGAAGCCTTGCAAGCAAACATTAAGCTAATTAAAAAAGAAAAATTAAACATTCATTAAAAAGTCAAGTGTATTCCTCAGCGTAAAATACAGGACCAATGAGAATCTTGGAAAAGTTAACTCAGTTTTATCCTAACTAGCTAATCATGCTACTTCTAGAGCAAAACAAGAAATTTTCACTATGTTTACACAGCACACATCAAATATATACACTTCTTCATTTCCTGGAAAGAATGAAATAAATAAGGTATATACTGATAAATCACAAAAGAAATATATATATATATATAATCTTTACCATGAACACTCAACATAATATTAATTCTTCAGTTACTCGGTTGGTTAACATATAATTATTTTAGAGAGAAATCAAATATTCACCAACTGTTGCTTTCACTTCCTTCTAGCAAGAACATTTTGGTGAAAAAAGATTCTCCTCTATCCCTGCAAATACAGCTTCTATTCCACTGGAAAACACAGCTTTCTTTCTTGTAAGATGACATGATCGCCCAAGAAGTATGGCCCAGCAGCAGAAAAGTCCCAACAGCTAATTTAGCCAGAAAAGAACCAAGTTTGTAAAAGTAACCTCAAGTCACTTTGTAGCTCATAGTGAACTCCATCTGTGGATATGATTTTCAGAAATATTTTAGTTCCTTAGGCAAGTTCTATCAGCAGATTTAATTCTTTTAAGAAACGCTAAATGCCAACAAGAACAAAAACTCTAGTATTGCAATGACACTTCAAATGCTGTAATGAAATGTTAGAAGGAAAAGTTCAAGCCTTTCTTCATAATTTCCTGTGCCTACTCCCTCTGACATTGCTGCAACTACGGGTGGACTTAAGTTTATCCACCTCCTGTACATTTACACACCTCACTGAGATGGGCACAAAATTTTTATTGTTCTGTGTTATTAATGTCTCAGCATACCGTGCTCCCATAGCTTATTACTGGAAGATTCAGGAGATCCAAAAGAGTAATATTAACACAACCAGACCTTTCCACACAGATTTGATCTGTGATGAGAGCAGATTAAAAACAATATACTGAATTTATACAGTGTAAAGGCAAGAAGAAGAGGGGAGTGAAATCACATGGGAAGGACTACTCAGGTACATCTATTTAATCAAATAATGAACATACTAAGTATTCTGCTTTGTACTTAGTAGCCTTGTAGAGCTATGACAGAATACACAAACCACTTCTCATCGCATTGATGATAATTGGAGAAAGAGGAGCCACAGAGGAGCAGGACAACAAAAACACTTTAAATAACTAGTGAGAAATTTGTCCTTGGTGAGCTGCTCTTTAATTCCAACATAAAGTGAAGAACCTAAATAATTCTAACACATAATAGGCATGGCTCCCATGCAGGAAAACCAGCAAAGCATTTCCCGTGTAGATACACACTGGCAAAGTCACATCCTCCTTATAATCTCATTCTCCAGCCAGCCACAGGCTGTAGCAGGTAAAACACCATTTCCCTAACATGATCACATTAGCAACAGGGGTCTCCTCCTCCCACCACTCAGTTAAATCAGGCTTGAACTTCACTTCCACTCCTGTTTATGTTACATACTGCCCATTGCGATAACTTAGTTTTGCCTCAGCCAGAGGGGTAGGGAATGCTATCAATTCACTCCACAAGGTGCACCAAGTACTCAAGAAAAAGAGGTAGGTATGATATAATGAACATCGTACTTCCACACAAATCCCACTTAGGTACTGTCCCTGTCCTACACAAGAACGACTGATGGAAGAAACGTGAATTTTTGTCTCTTAATATAACTGCTTCCACAATGGGGCATGAACACAAGATGAAAGGTTCAGTCCAAACTGGTGAAACGTTAGCTCTTGTCTACACAAATGCTAATGTACCTTTCCAAATGAACCATACATCATAAAATACGGCATTCCGTAACTCCACTAAAGATGTAAGCTCTAATCCTGAAACCAGAGTTTGTTTCATTCATCTAAGTCAATACCCTGTTCCTATAAACTTTAGTGAAAATTGCATGTACTCCATGTAAACTGTTAAAAAGACTACAAATGGCTTCAGCTTTCCATTCATAAAGGAAACCCAGTTTCTACCAAAATGACTGGCAGTGTCAGGGAGACCTGGAAGCCAAATTCTTAACTTTCATTGGAACTTCAGCATCTTGGGCTGTCTCTAGTTTAACAAGGAATCCTGCAAAACAGGGTGGGGTTTGGACAGAGAAGGTCGGTGCTGGGACCCCACACTGTTGCCCCACACAGATGTGTTTCAAGAGAAAATCTTCCAGTTCCCTTTCATCCAAAACGAAGCCAGCCCTAAGTAGGGCCTTAAGTATGCCCTAAGACAACCTCACCATGAGAAGATGAAGCCTCCAGATCAAGAAGTAGCCACAGGAACGAGCACAATGACGATATGTAATAAATGTGATGGGTCTCCACACTGGCGCTAGCCCAGAGCCATCCCCCTCATAAAATCCACCACCACAGCCACTCTCAACAGCAGTCCTAGCGACAGGCCAAGGGAAAGCTCCCAAGTTGTCTCCTCAAACCAACGACAAGGCACAGTTAAAAAGCATGACATTTCCCTGCAAAGGGTTTAGATCTCTGAGCTATCACTTGAACATTGTTCACAAACATTAATGAATATGTAAAATTTGACCTTGAACCAGGCATTTAACTCCAGCACTCCTCCCTTTCTCCATGTGATTTATTTAGATCATCTCAATCCAAATTCTGCAAGACTAATTACTGAATTCATTACTTGTATGCAACTTGAAGTCTTTACAGAGTCTGCTCTTCAGAAGGTGCACTTACTGCTTGAACATCAGTACCCGTTATGTCTGGAACTGTGGGGTCCATAATTAAAGATACTACAAATTCTTTAAACTTGCTGAAGAGACCTAAGAATCTGAAATACACCAAATTCAGGGCTTAAGATGAAATATTGAAGCATATTCCCTTAAGATTTTCTTTTACAGTAAGTAAAATTTGATTGTTAAATAGGAACAAAGTAAAAGGCAATCGCGCAGCCACCTTCTCAAGTATACATCAAATATATTTTAGAAACAGAAAACACATTGGACCATTTACCATTTTTCAAGGTTCTGCTGAGGATAAACATATGGAGAAAATAAGCTACTCTGTAGATCTTATTTCACTCCTGTCTCTGTGTTTTTATTCTCCCTGTCACAGCCAAGTTGAGAATTTCCTCTTTCATGATAATAAGCAGAAAGTTCACAGATCTCAAAGCAGCAAAGCAGGAAGTTTGCAGTTTGAAGGATTTCCCCTCTTCAATGGCACAGGGGAGGAGAGAAAAATACGTGGGGGCTACTGTGAAAGATCCTCAGCAAAATCAAGCAGATGAGCTGGACACACGTATCAGGGTCCTAGAGTGATGCTACCAACACCTTGTGCAAACAAAGCACGGCACAGCTGTGTTAAGTCATAACTATTCCTCTGGCTTTCCCAAAGAGCACACACACCTGCCTTTTTTATTAGGGATTAGGGTGTTACCTGGCACAGGTAATCCCACCCGCAGTGTCAGTCAGGTGTGGATGGAAGCTCGCCCGCTGCAGCAGAGCTCCGGCCAGGGTCAGCCTCCCCAGGTGACCCCAGCACCCACAGCTGAGCCCAGCCCTCCCAGGTGGCCCCAACTTCCGCAGGTGGCCCCAGTCCCCCCACACCAGCCCCCCTCAGTGCTCCTCATCCCCAGCCCGCTGCCCTTCAGGGGGTGCCGCCCATCCCAACAGCCCGAGGGGCCGCTGCCCGTCCTGCTCCAGCAGGACTCTGCGGGCGGGCTCCCCGGGCAGGGCGCCCCTTCCCCAGCCTCGTATCCCGGCTCGGTGGGGTCCGTGCCGAGCCGCTCACCGACACCAGGAACTCCAGCGTGCCCACGTAGTCCCGCTCGGTCTTGAGCAGCTCGTTGAGGACGCAGACGCGGAGGCGAAGCTGCTTCTCCAAGTCCTTCCCGCTCTCCCCCTTGCCTTCCCCTCTGCTCTCCTCCGTCATGGTGCGCGGCGCGGCGGAGCGCTGCCCGCGGCCCCGCTGAGGAGTGAGCGGCCCGGCGCTGCGGACAAGGACAACAAAAGAGCCCGCTGGGTTACATAGCGGGCCCGGAGCCGCAGGGGTGCCCTGCCGCCGAGCAGCCTCTGCCCCGGCTCACCCGGCTCCAGCCGAGGTCCGGAGGCGAGCGGCCCCCCCAGCGGGCTCCGCTTTCCCGTCAGGAAGGGGACGCGGCCCTGAGGAAGCGAGCGGTCACTGGTTCCCAGCTCGCCCTGTGAGCTGGGAGGTTGGAAAGCCGCCGCCGCAGCACAGACTTGGACATTAATCAAAAGCTTTGTATCCATGTGACTCCAACCCCTTCCCCCCCTTCGCTAAATCTCAGGAAAAAGGAAAGGAAACAACTTCAGGGAAGATTGCGTGCCAGCAGCTGCCTGTTTCGCACACAAGCTGCGAGCTCCGGTTGGAGGCTAATTGGAGATCTCCAACAACACAGCGCAAGAATTATAAAAATGTCCCGGCGAGCTGGCCAGGGAATCGGCTGGCGGGTTGTTTTGTGCTGATCACCAGCAAAAGAGCCAGTGCAGCTTCCCCTTGCACACCTTCCCGTGAGATGTATGTCACACACACACCGATGTGCAACTGGGTATCACAAATACAGGCTGTGATACTCATCTGAACAAGGACCGAAGTAAGCACGTCTGTGTGCTGAGCCCATACAACCAGCATATTCTACAACAGGTACAGAAAAGTTCCTCTGTGGTACATTTTGGTTTGGTTTTCTTTACTAGAACACAGTCCTTTAAAATCCCTAGGTTATAAGGTTTCCCTGTCTGCGTTGGAAGATTTGCACGTTAAAAGAGTAGCAGAAATGCAGTAACCTTTTCAGTCAGTGATAAGTATATAGCTTCCCCGTACAAGAGGAAATGCTTTCTTGAATACTGAAATATGTCAGGACGCTATCGTGTGAATTTTGAGAGCACTGATGAAAGCTGAAGGTTTCTCTGGCTAGCTCTTTGCTCTGTGACTGGAAAGAAAACCCAGGTGCTCAAGCTCAAGATTGATATCAAAGTAATCCTTCTATACTGTAACATCCTAAAGGGAAGGAATGACATAGAAACCACGCAATGTAAAACTCTTCTGCTGCTACGGTGCAAGCTGAGGCAGCAGGAAGAGTTCTTACTGGGACGGAGTAGGGAAAGGCATTCGTATTCTGATGATGAGAAATCCCCTAGCAGTCTGCCTCATGCTTCTGTTGGAAAATAGTAAATACAGTTTTCACAAGATGTTCCTCTGAGAGTTGAAATGAAAAACCCTGTTTCTTTCAGTGTGTACAATTTCCCTATGTTCTGTACCCCTTTCCGAACACATACAGCACCTTCCCGTGATACCTAGGCAAGAAGCACTAGTTGCTGTGACTGCCACATGTACCCTATTCAACCATCATGCGCATGCAAGCTTGCCTACTGACAGCAGAGCGCAGCTCTTCCTTCAGTGGGACACAAGTGTGGGACTCTCATTCCAAAACCAGCCACTGATTTTCATGAAAATCACATCTTTGTGGTGTTGAGGAGCTTGGTCCCCTGCCAAATCTGGTTTAACTGGACTAATGGGTTCAAAACAGACTGGGGCAAAAAAGCCAACACACTAAATATTTAAGTTTTTTTCCTCAGGAGAACAGATAACCTGTCTGGTGATGATCTTTCTCACTTTCTCAGGCGGACTCCACCACTGAGGTGCCGAATTGAAGTCCCAATCATCTGTCTCACATGCCCTGGACATGTGGAGAAGATGAAGTGCTTCAGGCTTTCTTGCACTAGCACCACAAAGGCTGATGCTATACTGGCTATGCAAAAAAAAAAAAAAAAAAAAAAAAAAAAAGTGTCTACTGAGCCCCATGATGGGTGCCAGTTTTCTCAAGTGATAGCCATCAGAGAGATCTGAAACTACTGGAGGACACTAAGCCACCACTTTATCACTCCTCAACACATGCAGGTGCCCTTTCTCAGGCAATCCTAGCCAGATGCCTCAAACTCATTTAATCTCCTATCACCAAGCACCATCTCTTTCCATTGGGAGTACAGTTTCTGATTTTGGACATTCCGTGCAAAGACCAGAGCAGCAGCATAGTGTCTTTTCCTTCTCCATCACTCATAGCAGTAAGAATTCCTTTCCTTCAAATATTTGTCATCGCATTCCCAGGATCAGTTAAGCCTAAGTGATCCTTGTCCCAATTTACATTCCTGCAATCCTCACAATTCAGGCAGGCAGCTCCAGCTATGTGGGCCAGCAAAAGCACTGCTGACAATACAGAAGAGAGTTTTATGACTCATTTAAAGCCACTGAACACAGCAAAGCCCACAACAGGTGTGCAATGACAGGGAAAGTAGTTTTAAGTACCAGATGCAATCTATGGAAAACATACATGCGTGCAAGCTTAGCCAATTTTCCTGACAACTTGCCTGAAGTACTAAAGACAAGGACAAATTACTCTTTTCCTCCTAGTTTCAGGAAAAAGATGAATTGCTCCAATTGTAATTTTTACTATGCCAAAACTGAAGGAAAAAAAAAATAAAAAATAAAAAATAAAAAAATAAAGAAAGGTACTTGAGCAACAACAGCAATAAAAGTTTATATGATTATATTATGTGATCTATCAGGGAACCTGACTAACAGCTAGCACTACCTGTCTTAAATACAGGTACAATTCAAAGACCCAGGGAAAGACACAGGTTTGGAGAAAGTGCCAAAGCCAGATTCTTCCCATTGGACAATGCTACACTGCAATCTCTTCAGAATGCAACAAGAATTATTTTGGTCCAATGGTACTTGAGGCCCAAGTTCTAATTTATTTAAAGAGTCCTTTTGAAAAAATATGGCACCATACAACTTTTGACCTATTCACAAAATCACATACTCAATGAGGGTGGACAGGACCTCTCAAGACCATCTAGTCCAATCCCCCGGCTCAGGCAGCATCCCCTACACCAGGGCAAGTTGTCCAGCCTGGTTTTTTGTATCCCCACAGATGGAGACTCCACTCTGGGCACCCTGTGCCAGTGTGTGACCAATGTTCTACAGCGTCTCCTCTTGCATTCAAATAGAATTTCACATTTTTTAATTTGTGCTCATTACCTCTCATCCTGTCAGCAGGCACTACTGAGAACAGTCTGGCTCCTTCTTCATTCCATCTCATCAAATGTTTCTATACATTGATAAGATTGTCCATAAGCTCTTCTCCAGGCTGAACAGTACCAGATCTCTCAGCCTCTCCTCATATGTAAGATGCTCCAGTTCCTTAATCACCTTCACAGTCGTATCTGATGACTAGGAACAAGCTTCCAGATAATAAAAGCCTTGTTCCCGAGAGACTGCAATACTTAAACATCAATGATCAGCCATGGCACTTGTGTTCTTCATGGGAAAGCCACATGTATTTGTTCTGTATTGCTACTGAATTATGACTATCAGTGCAAGACTGTTGCAGGATCCCAGGTGAATAAAATCAATCATTCTTCAGGGTATCCTATCTTGTAGCACTGCGCTGTAAAGAAGGATTCTCCACTCCAGCTGGAAACTTCAAATTGTCTTCTCTTCAGAGAAAGCTGAAATAACTTTCTGAAGCTGTATCAATAGGTGGGATTGCTTATTTTTCAGGCTGCTCACCAGCACAGAAGGCTTTTCTTTCCAAGCTTAGCTTTCCTGAAGAACAGAAAAAGAGGGGCAGTCTAATACAAGCCAGCCATTTCTACACCCCTTGTAGAAGACAAGGGGTTATTTTTCTCCTGGTAATCTTGATAATGTAGCAACTTCTCCCACTATAACCTGCTTGAACTGTCCATGCAATGCAGCAATTGCCATTGAAGCTAAAATTAGCCATTTTCCCCTAACACTACCAGAATTTACCAGAATTAAAAATACACACAAATTAATTGCATTTCTTGGATGGGTCTCTTAACAAGCAATATTTTAAAAGTTCATCTGAATAAAAAGTTTGTTTACAGGTGGCTCTAATGCTGTGCTAAGCAATGAAAAGGTTAATGTCTAAGAGACTAGCTGTAAACTGTTATGAACTGAGTTTGACACACTGCTGTCTTCTCATTCACCACAGAGTTTATACTAATGCATCTTTGCAGCCACAGGTTTTGAAATTAAGTCATTATTTGTACATACTGGACCAAAATAATCAGTTTTGTAATCTTCCTTTATGGTATTTTTGAAGGACGATGTAGGTACTTTAACCACAAGGGTATTTAAATGAACCCAAGCACCGTAAGTTTGCTTACCGTGAGCTCATATATATAATCAAAAGATTTCTTCAAGTATTCTGACTACCAGCTAGTCCTCCCCCAAAACCAGACTTTTTAGCTCCAAACTGCTACAATCCAAGCACAAATACACTGGTCTTCACCACACAGATTTTCCACAAGTTGCTACTAATGGTACGTATTTGTATGCAAGGCTTTCAACCATTTTATTCCATCCAGCACAGGGGACGCAGAAAACATCCATAACAAACACAAGCTTAACATTCAGTTTTCCTGAGCGTATAACGAACTGCTGCATAATTCAAATCTGATTTTTAACTCTTAACTCTTAAGGAAACTTGTGCTGGCAATCCACTTGAAGGGGTGTATTTGATTTTCCCTATGTGAATCAATTGTACCTTTAAGAAATACTGCAGCAAGAAACTGCATAAATCTTATAATGGCAACTGATCGCTACAGATGCTTTTTCTTGAGAAGAAGATGTAGCATAAGCCAGCACGTCTCCAGGACCTCAAGGTAGGAGTGACGCAAAATTCACCTTTGAATTTAAATTGGTACTAAAAAAAGAACATAGAATCATGGAATTGTGAACTAACACGGCAAGATCTCCTCAAGGAACTCATTAGTTCAGGAAGAATCTGATGTTAGGTGAAGCCAGAATGCCAAATCAAAGATGGTCTCCACTAAGTTCAACTCCAGCCTAGTGCACCCTGGTGAAAGCTGTTTTAACTGAAACCTCGCTGTATGTTGTACCTGCACAGAAGGACAGAATGGACAGCTAGGGACAAAAAGTTTCAAGAGGACATCTGATTACAGCTTCGTCACACTAGACATTTAACAACCTCTTCTAACGCTGAAACTGAAAGATATAATATATATATAAAACTGAAATATAAATATAAAACTGAAAGAATATTAATTATAAACCATGCAAGCTGAAATAAACTGAATACAGTTTACTCAATCTCAAAAAAAAATCCAAACCTTAATGAGAAAGAGAATAAATAAACTGAAGAGTATAGAAGATCTTTTATGTTGCTAGCCAGATTTTTATCAGTCTGGATTCTTCATGGGAAATAAACCATAACTGATCGATTAAAACACCTTTTTGATCTTTTCTGTGTCATGGGAGCTCTACAGAACAACCAGAGACTGAGGAACAAGGCTTCATATGGAAATTGACAGAAAAATAACTCAATCACTTCTTGGATTTCGGGAAAATGGACAGTAAAGCAAAACTTGATACGAAGGAAAGTAACGAATTTATATTTGATTTACTCTATGGTATAAATAAAAAACTAATCTAATAATAAAAAGGTAATTAAGAGCTTTCATGAGAAAAAAAAAAGTTAGCCTTTTTTTTCAGTTACAGCAAAGCATCACAGACATTTTAAAATTCCTCCTTGTTGGGCTGCTCATGGCAGAAATACAGCCTTGAACTATTGTTTACAGAAGTAGTGCTTAAAAACTTCCCACCAAAGTGAGAGTGGAGCTGATGATAGAGTGAGTTCTCCAGGTACAATAATATGTTTCTTTGTTTAAAGTTAACCAGAGAACAGTAAGTAATGCGTAAGTTTCCAGCACTAGGGGTGGCACCATTCTGAATATGCCCAAGCATTCTGCAACATGTAGGAGATGGAAACAAGATTACATTCATCAGCTGGTACAAGCTATAAGATAGGTCGATGCATCTGTATCTGACTTTCACAGGATTCCTTTATGCCTTAAGCACTAGTATGTATATGTACGTATGGCTTGCAGACCAATTGAAGGCCCTCTTTCACTCAGCTTAAAATATCCTTAAAATGTCTTAAAATTTTTGTATCTTGCTGGGTGAAGTGATACTCTTTGTCATAATAATACATAATACCAGAGACTCAAACATCAATCAGTTGAAGGCCCATGACAAAAAAAAAAAAAAAAAAAAAAAAAAAAAAAAAAAAAAA
>NC_048894.1:123242053-123290819 GCF_011077185.1 Oxyura jamaicensis | reverse complement strand
GATACAAAAATTTTAAGACATTTTAAGAAAGCTAAAATGTTATCTCTCCCTGTACAAAAAAAAAAAAAAAAAAAAAAAAAAAAAAAAAAAATCCAACTTTGTCAGAAATTGTTTTTTATGCTAGCGAATGTGTGTTTGCAGTGAGGAGGACAAGGAGAGTTAACATAAAGCAGATGTTGAGAAGCAAGCTATACATACATGTAAACAGAATACAAGTCACATTGGTAACACCAGAACAAGCAAACAGCATTTGATGGGCCTGAAGGTTTCCATTTTGCTTTAAGTAACTGATACTTGCACCGTATCTCCTTGCCTCTGCTAAAGCAAGAGTAAATACAGACTGCTCAAGTTATGATGTGCTATAAGGTAAATGGCAGCGAAGCTTCTTTTTCCTCATAGTTGCTTTTGTCATGCAACAACTTGCACAGATAATAAAAAACAGCTGAGATAATGAGTTCACTAGTTGAAGTTGAAAGTACAGAACAAACTGCCATTATACACCAGAGACTTAATGTTGATGATACCCAAAGCAGATATTTTTTATTTTCAACCCTCTGGAGAGTACAAGAGTAGAACAAGGAATATTTTAAAACCATTCCAAATTCTAGCAGGACCTATCAATCAAGAAAATATAAATTGTAAATTACACTGAAAAATTAATTCTTATTTTATTATGGTTGACCCATTTTCTTTATTAAAGAGATGAAAGAATGTAAACTATCACAGAGAAACCTACATATGTTCTTCCTTTGGTAGGATTTTTACTGTCAGAAGATGAAGATTCTGCCAAAAATGAATCCTTTAAAAATCTGTTTTTATTAGAGGTTATTACCCAAAAAAACAGAGTAAGACTGGACATGTCCAGAAAACATGACTAAGTACAGCTGATTACTGCAGAATCCATTTGGTAAAAAGTTTTTATATGAAGAAATGAAACGGTTCACTTTGTAAAAGCAGAATTTTCAAAAAATCTGAATGGTATGTTTACAAGAGTGACAGCTTACCATTTTGTGGCAAGTTATAACTTGCAAGATTTGTATGTTCTGATGTTTTCTGTCCATTTGTCCAAACAGGGAACAAGTCAAGGCTCCACAGTTGAAGCCATGTGCTTTCACCACGAAATAGGAAGACACAAGGTTAGATTGTTGGCTGACATAAATCACCGTAATTCCATTAGTTTAACTGACCATTAAAGACTCAAATGAAATATGGGCTAGCAGTCTAACCCTACTTGAACTATCGCCTATTTATTTCATCCATGTAAGTGCAAAAAAAAACAAGCATATTACCAGGGAGTTGCAGTAGCTATTTGGAGGCAGAAATGTTGCTATTTTACAGCATGTTCCTAACATACTGTTCTTCTCTGGGAAGGTAGGAGAAGGACATAAACTAGAAAAATAGAAAATCACTACCACAAATTCTATGAACTAAACAACACAGATTCCTTCATAAATATACTTAAATTTTCAGCTATGAAGGGATTACACATCGACATTAAATGTTTGTAGAACACTTTAAATATAACATGATTTGCTCTGAATTACTCACTTTTTAACTTTCCCTTTCACTTTTACCTATCATCATAACTTATATGACCCTATCAATATATTTACCTCGTTTGACACCAACAGGCTACCACATTTCAACTTCACCAGTAGAAATGCAGTAAAACTTTTCTTTCAGGCAAGATTGATTGAACAAGGATGTACAACAAGGACAAATTTCTTCAATCCAGCTCCTTTCCTAGTCAATAAAAATTGATTATTTGCTTACAAAAGTGAGTATTTCACCTGGAAATACATAACCAGTTTCATACACTGGGAAGTTAAATGATTCAGTATAATGCCTACTTCTACCTAAGTTTAACCTGAACACCTAGATCCTGCACTGCACAGCTCTGAGAAGACTCTGACTCCTTTCTACACCCTCCCACTTAGGGAGCTGTAGAGAGGAGCACCAGCTCTCCTAGCCTTCAACTTAAAGGTTGAACAAACCCAGCTGATTCTCTCAGTCCCTCCTCATACATCATGTTCTCCAGCCCTGTAAGCTTCCTGCTTTCCCTCTGGTGGACTCGTTCCAGTATGTCAATGTCTCTCTGGTACCAGGGAACTCAAAACTGGGCACACTGCTCCAGCAGAAGTCCCTAAAGAGCCAAACACAGAGAAAGAATCACTTCCCTCTACCTGCTGGCTACACTCTTGTTCTTATACTCAGCCCAGTATGACATCCATCACTGAATAACGTCTCCTTACGAAGTGAATGCAGGACTTGCTGACTATGCTGATTCTAATACACTCTTGTTCTGCCAAGAAGCAATGCAACTTGAAACAGAGCCAAGTGGTGTCTCAACATTGGTCTCTTCTAGGTTATTAGCTAAGTTTAGCATCATTCTATGGCTAACAGAAGTGTTAAAGGTCAGCAGCAGTATAATGCTGCTCAGAGACAAAGCCCACTAGCTGCAGGATAAAAAAGTGCCTCCCAGTGACAGCATACTGATTTATGGCTGCTGAAAAAACAGTAATTTGAATAAAAGTTACATTTGGAACAGCAACCATTCATTAGCGTCCATAAGGACTGTGAAGCAGTAAGTGTGGTAAGGCAGCACAGCCATGGGAATGGATGATTGGGAATTTCCTGTGGAAGTGGCATTTTTTCCACAGTAAGAATTCCCACTCAGCCACTATAACATTGTTTGGAATCTAGAAAGTTTCCTGTACAGGTGCTCCTTGAATGCTGGGAGGAACTGCAGAAATGTTTGTGGCTAAATAGCACACAGACACATTCTGTCAACAACATGGAATCACAATAAAAAAATAAAATAATAATAATAATAAAAAAATAAGAACTGAATCTGGATCTGGAGTTTACACTCATTTTTCATGTAAATACCACTAAGTCATTCCACTACATGCACCTCTGGGTTGCTACTGGCTAGTTGCTCCATTTACACACACTGACTGTCACCAACCCTCAAATTAACATTGTGTTTTTTTTTAGCAGCTGTTATGTTTTCGTAGGTCTTCATAACTCACACTTCCTTGTTCACAGACTGTCAAAAACACCTAGGGGTATTTCCACAAATTACCTGCTGCTGAAAAGAAACACGAATTTGCTGCTGTTGTAAGCTGGAAGTGATAATGAAGGACAGAACTAAGAGGAATTTCACCATTTCACTAAAGAGTCCATCCATGCAAATCAATTGAATTTATATTTGTTATTTTTTTTTTCCTTTTCAGACAGCAGAATTTATTCTGTTAGAGTAATAAAGTCACTCAATGTTTATCTTTCCCATTATTTTTCAAATTATTGCAACACATAAGATACTACTTTAGGAAGAGTTTTATACACAACAGTAGCACAGCTGTAAGATCTGCCATCCCACTTCCAAGATGCAGCTTCAAAACCCAGTGTCTCCACTCCTTTTGGTAGAAAATATACTTTTTATTGTGTCATTTGTTAATACAGGAACTTCATCTGTTATCATTATAACAGATAAATATATATGAGACTGTTTAGCCTAGACTGGAATTGTTTAGCCTAGAGAAGAGAAGGCTCAGGAGGGATCTCACTAAAGTATATAAATATCTGAAGGGAGGGAGCAAAGAAGATGTTCAGTGGTGCCCAGTGACACGACAAGAGGCAGTGGGCACAAACAGAAACACAGGAAGTTCTGTTTTAACATCAAGAAACAATTTTTACTGCAAGGGTAACCAAGCACTGGCCCAGATTGCCCAGAGAGACTGTGGCGTCTCCATTCTCAGAGATATTCAAAAGCCGTTTGGATGTGGTCCTGGGCAGTCAGCTCTAGGTAGCTCTCCTTGAGCAGGGGGACTGGACCACATGACCTCCAGAGGTCCCTTCCAGCCTCAGTCATTCTGTGGTTCTGTGATCCTATATCCAGGTTTGAAATGAATTAGCAGATTGTGTTCTCAGAGACACTCTTAGACGCTGAGGCATGTTTCCTTGTTGTGACATTTCCCAGAATACTTGTGTATCAACAGCGGCTTACCCTGTTGATTTTGCTCTCCCTTAGTGTAGAAGTTTATCAACTTTACAGCACAGCTGGCAGAAAGAAGAGTAGGTATGTTCATATTTTCTTTGCTAAAATTCACCAAGTCCAGTGATCTCCTAAAGTAGTGCACAAGACAATCCACTGGGTTTCAGGAAAAAAAAAAAAAAGTAGTACTATTAATAAAAATAAAAATAAAAAACATCATTGTTAAAATAATTCTCTTTTCATCAAGCTTTTTTAAAAATTCTGTTTCAGTTTATGTTTCATAACTTATGGAATATTAGTACGGTAGTACATGTATATAGTTTATACATGTATATAGTAGTATATGTATATAGTTTATACATGTATATAGGTAGTACATGTATATAGTTTATACATAACAATATACCAAAGGGTTATGGTAAATGGAGCTGCGTCAGGCTGGCGGGCGGTCACCAGTGGGGTCCCTCAAGGCTCCATTTTAGGGCCGGTACTTTTCAATATTTTTATAAATGATCTGGATGTAGGAATAGAGAGTATTTTGAGCAAGTTTGCTGATGACACCAAACTTGGAGGAGTTGTGGACTCAAATGAGGGCGTAAAGGCCTTGCAGAGGGATCTGGACAGGTTGGAGAGCTGGGCGATCACCAACCACATGAAGTTCAATAAGAGCAAGTGCCGGGTCCTGCACCTGGGACGGGGAAACCCTGGCTGCACGTACAGACTGGGCGATGAGACGCTGGAGAGCAGCCTAGAAGAGAGGGATCTGGGGGTCGTGGTAGACAGCAAGTTGAATATGAGCCAGCAGTGTGCCCTGGCAGCCAGGAGGGCCAATCGTATCCTGGGGTGCATCAAGAACGGCATCGCTAGTAGGTCAAGGGAGGTGATTGTCCCGCTCTACTCTGCGCTGGTGTGGCCTCACCTCGAGTACTGTGTGCAGTTCTGGGCACCACAGTATAAAAAGGACATGAAACTGTTGGAGAGTGTCCAGAGGAGGGCTACGAAGATGGTGAAAGGCTTGGAGGGGAAGACGTACGAGGAACGGCTGAGGTCACTGGGCCTGTTCAGCCTGGAGAAGAGGAGGCTGAGGGGAGACCTCATCGCAGTCTACAACTTCCTCGTAAGGGGTTGTCAAGAGGCAGGTGACCTTTTCTCCATTAACACTAGTGACAGGACCCGCGGGAACGGGGTTAAGCTGAGGCAGGGGAAATTTAGGCTGGACGTCAGGAGGGGGTTCTTCACAGAGAGGGTGGTTGCACACTGGAACAGGCTCCCCAGGGAAGTGGTCACTGCACCGAGCCTGTCTGAATTTAAGAAGAGATTGGACTGTGCACTTAGTCACGTGGTCTGAACTTTTGGGTAGACCTGTGCGGTGTCAAGAGTTGGACTTGATGATCCTTAAGGGTCCCTTCCAACTCAGGATATTCTATGATTCTATGATTCTATACTGGACTTGAGATCTCAAAGGCTTTTTAGTTTTAGAGTATGTGATCAAAAACGTTTAGAGACCATTTCTCCAGTCTACTAGAAGCCCAGACTCTCAACCCCTTCTCTAAAGAAAATGTGAACATATATTACCTTTTAACAGCTTTTCAATAAGACAATGACTTCTTAGTAGAGAAACAGATATCTAAAGAGGAACATCACAAACCACAAGAGTGAAATGAACTGGGGTTCAAATGGCAGTGTTGTCATTCATGCCTGCAAAAGTTTTTTCACTGCCACACACCTGGAGAAGTATTTTATAGCCTTCATTAATCAAAGTAAATACCCAATCTATAGATATTCCCATGTGATCTTCTTTAAGTTTGCTTACTACCTCATCTCACAATGGTATTCAGTGACTAAATCTCCCTCTAAGACTGGGAGTGCCTGAAGGTAAGAGTAAAGCTGCAGAGACTTAGAGAAAGGCTCTGTACTCCACAGTTACGTGGTCTATGCAGTACCCAACGCTCCTTGAATGTACTGTTTAGTGTGTCATGGCACATCAAATACATCTGGAGAACCCAGAAAAAAATATCTAATTGACAAGTGATAAAGGACATAGTGGTTTTTCCCCAGAGGGGATCATCAGAGATTGGCTGGAAAAAAAAATGTGTAACTATACACCTTGTATTCAAAAAGCTGAGAAGAACTAAACCTTTAAACAAGCAAAGTAGGAAAAAAAGATAGAAGGTACCTCTACCTCGTTTATCCTCCTATTTGCCTCCCATTTCTGTATGGCACCGGTAATTTTAGTTTAAGTCATGGTTAACTTAAAGGTTTAGTATTTACCTTTTTTGGTAAGACTATTTTCTGCCAGTTCAAGGTGCACATACCATTGGAAAGCAAAAAGGAGAAGAAAAACAAGCAAATAAAAAAAAGGATTATTCAATGTGGGTACTTCAGTCTTTAAAGGGATCTTCAAAAATACCTGAAGAAAGATATTTTTGAAGCAGGAGCAGCTGACAAAGTAACATCTCTACAATCCTCTTCTCTACTTCCTCTGTAAAGGAAGCCTGGAGAAAGAATGGGAATAGCTGTTAATCACTTCTTACTGTGTTTAAAAAGGACGAAGACTTGGAGTTTATCAAACATTGTGATTTTGGCTGTGGCAGCAAACATTAGCAGTAACAATTTAAAAAAAAAAAAAAAAAGTTTAAAAGTTAAAGAAAGGATAACACAGGACACAGGACAATGCAGGAGTTCAAAACAAAATGCAGAATACTTGTCCAGCATTTGGGGGAGATAATTACAAGGAACATCCATAAGGTTTCTTAGAAATTGATATTTTATCAGCAACACATACCAATTTGGAATTCAGTACTTTATGAATAGACTTTCTTTAATAAAGGATAATTCTGCAAGAGTCTATTACAGTCTACAAGCTCTCATGATGAGTTCACTAACTAGTTTATACCTGGCCTGCAGACAGTATGGCAGCAAAAATATTCTCTGAAGGCATATTAATAATAATATAATTACTGAATTTTCTCCAGCCTGGAGTCAGCTCGTTCAGAACTGTCATTCTGTTAATATTTCAAATGATCTGAAGTTCCTGAGATCCTACACAATTATCTGCACAGAATTTACTAAAGATTCTGAAGTCTTTGAAGTCTTCTGGTGATGACCACTTCAAGCAGATGCATCTACCACTCATCATGTGAGTTTAGTTTTCAGCATTTGAAGAGAATCACAACACTTAAAAGGAAAGGGTCACATAACAGACCCCTGAAAAAAATGTTTTAAAACAATTTCAAGGCAGCTTTCTAGCATGTAAAGGTGAAAATGAGATTTGGCCTGAGAAGGCATTGAAGACAATGCCTACCCAGAAAGCTGTGATTCAAAAGAAATGAAAGGCAGCGCAGGATTCTAAAGATAGAAAGAACTGCCTATTAATTATGAGGAATCACGTACCAGAGACTGGGGAGACATTACAGGAAAAATGATGAAATAAAACTAGACAAAAGAAACACGCCACAAAGATTTTCTGCACTGAATCAAGTGCCAGAGAGCTAAAAATGAAATCAGAGATTTGACTTTTGCACTCTGTTGAGACACTGTGTTCATTTTAGCATGGGGAAGAGATGTAGAGAAAAAAGGGGGAGTGGAGCCCTGAGGAGGAAACCCTAGATTTCACCTCTCAAAAAGTCATCCAGCTACTTGGAACATTGGTATTTGAAGGATATGGTCACTCCTCAGTGATTCCATGTCTGCCTGCAAACTGGAAATGAGATGACTTGCAGATCACCACCACCTATTTATACTTCCTGAAGTCTCCCTGTATTCAGAAAATGAGAAACAGATAATAGGCCAAGTTGAAGAGTTCTTTATCCTATAAAGAAAGAAATGCAACAATACACAAGTAAATGAGTGGGATGGCAAAGACGATTTTAATGAAAGAATTTTTCCTTTGAGCCTGGGATTTCAGCTCTGTGAGAGAGAAGTACATTATGAATTTTGTGGAGTTTCTACCTTTTTTGCTTTCCAAGAAGAAAATAATCAAAAAATCTCCAGATCTAGAGGTTGGTAAGGATTTTTCTACCAACTAGGTCTTCCAAATCTGATCAACTGGCTTAGCAAAGCATGTTCATGCCGTGATAAAGCCAAGAACATGTCTTCACTATATTATTGGAACTACTTCCTTCTGTTTTTCCAGCTCAACATTATTCATTATCTCATAACATAATGGAAAAAATTAGTTCTGAATTACAACTAACATATCTAAATAAAGGGAGGAAATGTATCTGAATCTTTGGATATCTATACTAAGATATCTGAAGTGAACTAGTACATAATCTCACTGTAGCTCTGGGGAAAGTTAATGCTTCTTCAACATTTTGTAGCATGACCTCCTGCAGCTGTCAGCGTAAAAAAATAAAAAAAATAAAGGTACTCAAGGTACAGGTAGCCTGTAAGAGGACTTCTTACAGGCTGTAACAACTGTAGGAAATCAGAGAAGGTTTGAATGATTGCTGTCCATGTACCAGAAAAGCATCCTGCCCTGTAGCAGTGTTCTTAGGAGTTCCACTTTGATTTGATGTAATTGTAAAATATCCATTGCTCTTATTGCTCTTTTCCACCTTCAGAATTAGACTGACAGAGATACAGTAAGAGACAGTGTTTCTGTTGTGCTCCTCACAGGACAGCCAGTAAAGGGGAGAGCAATCCACAAAGGAACTCCTGCTTTCTCCACTACTCCACGGCAGGAACTGTAGCAACTGCAGGCAGTACTCCCACACAAGGATGAACTTAGACAAATACAGATGTGTTAGGAAGTAAACAAGACTGTGTTCCTTCCCATCAAACAGCACATACAGATCTAACACAAGATTTCCTTACCTCCAGTCCCATGGTTAATACTATGTCTGCCAATGTAATTAGCATCTCTAGGAAAAAATGCAAATTTCAAAATAAAAAGCTGGTATCAGAAGAACTATTATTATTCCATTTAACAGAACATTTGTTAGTACTGTTTGAGCTAGAAGCAACTACATTAATATCCTTATCTACACAAATATGTAACTTCACATATGTAATAGTATTTTTCATTGTTGTCACATTGTTCTGTAGCTTTCACATTAAACTTCTCAAACAAAAGCAAAAAGTAGTTGAACATGTACATTTTTAAAGCAAGATTGCCACACACACCCCTTTGACCAAGACCTTACCATACATGATCCACTGTCAGTTAATTTGGAACTGAGACCTAGAACAAGCAATGTAACATTGTGCCAGTTACTGGAGAAACACAATACGCAATCTGATTGTGACCTACTGACACCACTATCTAATGTTTAATGCCATCACTAACATGTTTCAAAGGCCAGGTGGATGAAAGAGCACATTTGAGACACAGAACAATGCACATTTCACAGCAGCAAAACTGAAGACCTACAGAATCAGCCAGCTTCAACCCTTTTCCTAGTTATCATCTACACTCCTCATCTTCTTCCTTGATGTTTCCTCCTTTTACTTCTTGGTTTCCTACTTCCAGTTTTCTGATCTCCTTCCCCTTCAATTTTATCTGCACTCTCCCCACTTTCTTTCTTTGTCTTCAGTATCTCAGATCTGCCCTGTGTACATGAGCTGAAGGAGACTGCAGAACAGGAAACACTTCTGGAGTGACAACTAGTAAGAACATTCAGGTTTCTCATCTTTCAAATAGCCATTTAACATCTGAAAAAGAAAAATTCTGGATTTTAAGAAAGATAACCCTAGTGAGACAAACCCTATTGCATAAAACTCCATTACTGGTTCTTGGTTCCAGCTGGCACAACTTCTCACATCACTAGCAACAATATGGCTTACAATATCATCAGCTCCTTCAAAGAGAGCAAGCAAGAATGTCTGCTGTTTTCAGTACTTATTCATTTGACCTGCAACACTAGTCAATCCTTAAGTAGACCCATCTAGCAAATGTGTACATGTGACTCAAAATATATGTGATAGTATTGAATACAGAATGTGTCCTTCTAATCCATACAGGCAGAAATCCATCTTTCACGTTCTCCTACCAGTAAATAAGAACTTCAAATCAGTGCCTGGGTGCAAATGTATTGGTAAATAAAGCAAGTATTTAACACATAACATACAACACTTACATGATTTCTCTCAACATATATTCTGTAGGTATTCAATGTCAGTAGACTAGCTATAAGAAAACAAGAAACATCCAGCTCATATATGAGGATCCTGGACTCTCTTAAATAGACAAGTTTCTAATGTGTCCTATACTCTTCCAGCACCTGCAGGGAAATACCAGCACAAAAGAATATCCTGCAAAGGTTCTTTTGTATTCTGATTAAGGTGTTTTTTTTCCTCCTTTGTTTTCTTGGCAAGGAAAAAAAAAATCACAAGGAAGTTTCTTGTGTACCCTTTAACAGCCAAAACTTCTCCAGCTCCCTGTAAAGTCTCCAGGTCTACAGACAGATCAACACCGGCAGATCAACAGTTCCCCCAACTTGGTGTCGCCTGCAAACTTACTGAGGGTGCACTCAATTCCTTTCTCCAAATCATCAAGAAAGCTATTGAAGAAGATGGGCCCCAACACTGACCCCTGGGGAACATCACTGGTGACTGGTCGCCAGCTGAATTTCACTCCATTCACCAACACTCTGGACCCAGCCACCCAGACAATTTTTAACCCAGACAGTTTTTAACCCAGACAGCTTTTAAGCAGTTAAAGAGTGTACCTGTCGAAGCCATGGGCTGCCAGCTTATCCAGGAGAATACTGTGGGAGACTGTGACAAAGGCCTTGTCTAGTCTAGGTAGACTACATCAACAGTCTTTCCCTCATCCACCAGGCATGTCACCCGGTCATACAAGGAGATGAGGTTGGTCAGGCAGGACTTACCTTTCATGAACCCATGCTGTCTGGGCCTGATCCCCTGGCTGTCATGCACAAGCTGTGTGATTGCACTCAAGATGATCTGTTCCATAACCATTCCTGGCACTGAAGTCAGGCCTGTAGTTCCCCGGATCCTCCTTACGACCCTTCTTGTAGATGGAACCCAGCCATGACCTCTACTCCTTCTCCTTCACCTGTGGGATGGGTGCTAGCTGGTGAGGCTCTTGCTCTGCCAGCCATGTCACCTCCCTGATGGCATCCTCAGTGCAACATCCCCTGGGCTGCAGCTAGGCCACACTGCTCCCTGGTACACCTCAGGGCTTCGAAGTCCAAAGCAGTTTCTGTCCAGCTGTCCATGGCTCTCAGGGGCTCTGTGTACATGCATTTCATAACAGGCTTACTCTCTCTCATCATCTGCTGCATTTTTATTCCTGTACTCAAAATATTACTGATGCTGCCACTGCAATGTGTTTTTCATGTGCAGTTGTACATCTTCTTGGAAAGTAATCACTTCTGTCTTTTTATTCTCCTCTAAGTAATCTGTGTATGCTTAACAGCATTAGTCCAGATCACAGAAATGAAACTAGAAAGTACTTAGAAGCTTCAAGTGTTGAGCAATATGTGAAAGACTGCTCAAGTTGAAAGGTTCATCTCCCAGAGCTTTTTTGCTTCACAAGTGGAAATGTTTTTTTCTTGATCACCTTTCTCCCAAGCTTATTTAACCTGAAGACTCTGTTGATAACCATCTTTCAGCTTCCAGAAAACAGGTGTTTTTTCTTCACAATCATTGTCTCACCTGCTACTTGCACATCTGCTAAAAATGGCAACATTAAACAATTTCCCACTCTAAACATGTAATTATACCTTTTATTTATAAACAGAAAAGCAAATGTGTTATTTGTCAAATTAAGATTTTTCCCTTAGGCTTTGCATAAATACAGCTATGCTGTGTACTATTGTTGTTCTTACACACAGAAAATGGGAGAAAATGGGACTGTCAATGCCAACACAGCTTATCCTCCAGATCTCAATGTTTTGTTTAAAATAATTAATAAAAAAAGACAGAAATAAATCGTAATAAAGAAAGAAATATCAAAGTTATAAATCAATCCTTGTACAAAATATGCAACCAAGATTCCTTGAAGTCAGTAGGAACCAAGTCACACAACCCTTCTTCCACAAACAGTGAAGTCAACAAGAGAGCTTAATGGTAGATGTATATTGTTCATCTATCAGTCAACATACGTGCAAGTACTTTCCTATATACATTAAGTATTAAATATATCCTGGAATTTTTAGTTAACACCACTAGGATAAAATCTTAAGCATTTCTCTAAGTCTTTAGAGTCGCTACCTTCAGGAAAAAAAAAAAAAAAAAAAAAAAAAAGACATTATCACTATCATTAGAGCATGATTGTAGACTACTTACTAAAATCAGTAATGTGTTTCTTATAAGGTATTATCAAGATAAAATTTTGCAGTCAACTTAGGGTTCCAGAGATTTTGCTGTGTTTCACCCATGTAACTGACATACACCTATCCAGAAGATATTTCCAGGGGAGAAACAGAACACAATTCAAACATTGGACAGTGATATGTATTGAAGAGCTATATAAATTAGTCTATATTGTTGTGTTATAAAACTTTGGACTATATTAAAAAAGAGTTATGCTGAATATACTCACTTTCATTTCAATTAAGTTTTTTGTCTGGTTTGGGGGGGGGCAGGGAGGGGAGGCAGGGCAATATATTTTCTTTCACAGGAGCAGAGAATTACAGAACTGTTGGTTGGGTTGAAAAGGACCTCTGAATGTCATCTGGTCCAACCCTCCTGCTCAAGCATGGCCACTTAGAGCAGATTTCCTACAACAATGGCCAAACAGCTTTTGAATATCTCCAGGGATGAAGACTCTAACACCTTTCAGGACAACCTGTGCTGCTTCAGTTACCCTCCCAGTAAAGAAGCTCTCATACGGTGCATAGCATAAGAATTCTTCTCTCTAATTGAATACCATTGGATCATTATGTGGCTTAATTTTTATTTCTATTTACCAGCTAATTGGCAAACAGCACTTCTGATAATAAAATTATTTTTATGCTTATTGAAAGATTAAATGTAACTCCCTTGTGTGCAAAAAGTGTCTGGAAGAAAGCAGAAGCTCAGAGATTCCCATGTGGCACCAGAGAGTGAGAAAAGTGTAGATCTGAAGCAGAAACAGTTGTCATGATCACCACCACAGTTCACAAAACTAAAAATACACAAGAACCATCAAAAATGTTCATGAGGAACATTTGAGTAAATCACAGAACAAGTTGAGTCATTTTGTGGAACACAACTGAAATAACAAGAGCTCATTGATATGCCACTGGAAAATATGTCTTAAATGTAGATGATCCACTGCCAATATTGTAATATTGTCGTAGCAACTCCAGTTAGGACAGAATAACATTTAAGAATATACGAAGTACTAAAAATGCATGAAGTGGTGACGGTGCCTCTCTCTGGTCATTAGCTGTGTATCAGATACTGTTTGATCACACCTTTCATGGATTCCAGGCTGCTTTAAACTATATAGGAATTTGACCCACAACGTTTTAGGTATCAATCATCAAAGCTCTTCAAAATGTATTGTAACATTATTTGATTTCCCAGTAGAGAAACAGTGTATTACACATCCAGTGTATTTATAGAGCTGTCTACTCTGGGAAATAACCCATCTATTTAAAGTATGTATTTGTTTTGGTTATATTTCCAAACTGATGACTGAATCATTTTAAATACCTAAACAATAAATAAGCATTTTTTGACATTTTCTCACAAAAAAAAAAAAAAAAAACCTCTCTGAGATGTGTATGAACACAAATTGTTAGTAGCATCAGCAGCTGAAGATCAAGTAAGAATAGACACGCAGATAAGAAATTAAAGCTGCCCAAGTATTATTTGCCATATTCTCCCATAGGAAGAATATGCCTCTTGCCGAGGCGATCGCCCCCGGGGCAGACGCGTTCTGCGGCGGAGCAGGGGATCGGGACAGGCTGGGAGTTTTTTCCGGCATCGAGGCCACTCGAGGCGGCCGAGGGAGCCGCCAGGGCCCAGCAGCCCTCGCGGGGGACGCTGACGAGGCGTAGGCGGAGCCAGCAGCGCCCCCTCCCCGGCCGTTCACAGGCAGCCCCTGGGGAGCGCGAGCGACCAGGACGGGCAAACAGGGCATGGCACGGCAGGATGCGAGGCAGTTCGCCCAGGCAGGGCGAGCAGGGAGGGCGGAGCGTGCCCCCTGCCCCTAAGAACACCTCATCTAATGGCTGCCTGCCACTAGCTAGGCTGCCGTGGTCTATGCTAGGCAGAGAGCTCTCTCTAGAAAGTCTGTAGCCACCCAGACTGACTGCCCACTCAAAAATGCGGCAGTGCAGGTCTCTGGATGCAGGGGGTGCCAGAGCCTGCTGCTGCCATCCGAGGGAGGCAGAGATACTGTGTGCGTGAGGTGCGAGCAGGTGGATGACCTGGTCTGCCTGGAGGCAGAGCTCAAGGAGGAGATGGAAAGGTTGAGGGCCATCAGGGAGAGTGAGAGGGAGATAGACTGGTGGAACAACTCCCTGCAAGGCCTGAAGGAGAGGCACTGGGGTGAGACCCCCCAAATGGGGGTGGGTCCCCTGCCCTGTCACTGTTGGGCAGAGGGAGGGGACCTAGGAGTTGAGGAGGAATGGAGACAGGTCCCTGCTTGACATTGCAGACAATGCCCCCCCCCCCCCCCCCACCGGCCCCACCTTCCCAGGTGCCCTTGTACAACAGATCTGAGGCCCTGGAGCTTGAGAGACCAGTGGGTGAGGATGTGGTAGAAAGTTTACCCAGGAGGATGCCTAGGGCAAGGAAGTCCACGCCTCAAGACTGGCTCCACCAAGAAAGAAAGAAGGGTAATCGTTGTAGATGACTCCCTTCTCAGGGGAACAGAGGGCCCTATTTGTCGGCCTGACCCAACCCATAGGGAAGTCTGCTGCCTCCCTAGGGCCAGGGTCAGGGATGTTGCCAGAAAGCTTCCCAACCTGGTTTGCCCCTCTGATTACTATCCACTATTGATAGTCCAGGCTAGCAGTGATAATATTGAAGAGAGAAGCCTGAAGGCTATCAAACAGGACTTTAGGGGACTGGTATGGTTAGTGGATAGAGCAGGAGTACAGGTGGTGTTTTTGTCCATCCCTACAGTGGCAGGGAGGGGTACAGAGAGGACAGGGAAAGTCCACCTGATAAACACGTGGCTCAGAGGCTGGTGCCAGCACAGAAAATTTGTTTTTTTGGGGGGGCGCTTGGCGCCCACCCTGATGGCCACAGACGGGTCCCAATTGTCTCCAAGGGGAAAACGGATCCTAGCCCAGGAGCTGGCAGGGCTCATTGAGAGGGCTTTAAACTAGGTAAGAAGGGGGATGGGGCTGAAATAAAGCTTCTTGGAGGTGTACCAGGGGGAACAATGGCAAGGCTGGGGGAGAAGGCAATGGCCCAGCTGAATTGCATCTACACTAATGCATGAAGCTTGGGTAACAAACAAGAGGAACTGGAAGCCATCATGCAGCAGGCAGGCTAAGACTTGGTTGCCATCACGGAAACGTGGTGGGACCATTCTCATGACTGGAGTGCTGCAATGTCTGGCTGTAGGCTCTTCAGAAGGGACAGGCAGCACAGAAGGGGTGGTGGAGTGGCTCTCTATATTATAGAGTGTTTTGATGTTGTGGAACTTGAGGCTGGGAATGATAAGGTTGAGTCCCTATGGGTTAGGATCAGTGGGAAGGCCAACAAGGCAGGCATCCTGATGGGGGTCTGTTATAGACCGCCAAACCAGGATGAGGGGACGGATGAAGAGTTCTACAGGCAGCTGGCAGAAGTTGCGAAATCGTCAGCACTTGTTCTCGTGGGGGACTTCAACTTCCCAGACATATCCTGGAAGCACAACACAGCCCAGAGAAAGCAGTCTAGGAGATTTCTGGAGAGCATGGAAGATAGCTTCCTGATGCAGCTGGTTAATGAGCCTACAAGGGAAGATGCCCCACTAGACCTGTTCACTAACAGAGAAGGAATGGTGGGAGATGTGGTGGTCGGGATCTGTCTTGGGCAGAGTGACCACGAAATGGTAGAGTTCTTGATACTTGGCGAAGTCAGGAAGGGGATCAGTAAAACCGCTGTCTTGGACTTCCGGAGGGCTGACTTTGAGCTGTTCAAGACACTAGTTGGCAGAGTCCTTGGGAGGCGGTTCTGAAGGGCAGAGTAGACCAGGAAGGCTGGGCACACTTCAAGAAAGAAATCTTAATGGCACAGGAGCGGTGTGTCCCCACGTGCCCAAAGACAAGCCAGCGCAGAAGACCAGCCTGGCTGAACAGAGAGTCGTGGCTTGAGCTTAGGAGAAAAAAGAGGGTTTATAATCTTTGGAAAAGTGGGTGGGCCACTCAGGGGGACTATAAGGATATTGCGAGGCTGTGCAGGGACAAAATTAGAAATGCCAAAGCTCATCTGGAGCTCAGTCTGGCTACTGCTGTTAAAGATAACAAAAAATGTTTTTATAAATATATCAACACAAAAAGGAGGACTAAGGAGAATCTCCATCCTTTACTGGATGCGGGGGGAAACTTAGTTACAAGAGATGAGGAAAAGGCTGAGGTGCTTAATGCCTTCTTTGCCTGTTTTTAGAGGCAAAACCAGTTGTTCTCTGGATGCCCAGTGCCCTGAGATGATGGAAAGGGATGAGGAGTGGAGTGTGGCCCTCACAATCCACGAGGAAATGGTTGGTGACCCGCTACAGCACTTGGATGTACATAAGTCAATGGGGCTGGATGGGATCCACCCGAGGATGCGGAAGAGCTGGCCAAGCTGCTTTCCATCATTTATCGGAAGTCCTGGCTATCATGGGAGGTCCCAGTTGACTGGAGGCTAGCAAACGTGACGCCCATCTACAAGAAGGGCCGGAGGGTATACCCGGGGAACTATAGGCCCATCAGTCTGACTTCAGTGCCAGGGAAGCTCATGGAGCAGATTATCTTGGGTGTCATCATGCGGCACTTACAGGGCAAGCAGGCGATCAGGCCCAGTCAGCATTGGTTTATGAAGGGGAAGTCCTGCTTGATGAACCTGATCTCCTTCTGTGACAAAGTGACACACTTAGTGGATGAGGGAAAGGCTGTGGATGTGGTCTACCTTGATTTCAATAAGGCTTTTGACACCGTTCCCCACAGCATTCTCCTCAAGAAACTGGCTGCTCATGGCTTGGACTGGTGTACAATTCGTTGGGTTAAAAACTGGCTGGATAGCCAAGCCCAAAGAGTTGTGGTGAAAGAAGTCAAATCCAGTTGGAGGCCGGTCACTAGTGGCGTCCCCCAGGGCTCAGTACTGGGGCCAGTCCTCTTTAATATATTTATCAATGATCTGGATGAGGGGATCGAGTGTACCCTTAGGAAGTTTGCAGACGACACCAAGTTAGGTGCGTGTGTCGATCTGCTCGAGGGTAGGAAGGCTCTGCAGGAGGATCTGGATAGGCTGGACCGATGAGCCGAGGCCAACGGTATGAAGTTCAACAAGGCCAAGTGCCGGGTCCTGCACCTGGGGCCCAACAACCCCAAGCAGTGCTACAGGCTGGGAGATGTGTGGTTAGAAAGCTGCCTGGCAGAGAAGGACCTGGGAGTATTGGTTGACAGTCATCTGAATATGAGCCAGCAGTGTGCTCAGGAGGCCAAGAAGGCCAACAGCATCCTGGCCTGTATAAGAAGCAGTGTGACCAGCAGGTCCAGGGAAGTGATTGTCCCCCTGTACTCAGCTCTGGTGAGGCCGCACCTCAAGTACTGCGTTCAGTTTTGGGCCCCTCGCTACAAGAAGGACATGGAGGTGCTTGAGCGAGTCCAGAGAAGGGCTACAAAGCTGGTGAAGGGTCTGGAGAACAAGTCTTAGGAGCAGCAGCTGAGGGAGCTGGGACTGTTCAGCCTGGAGAAAAGGAGGCTCAGGGGCGATCTTATTGCACTCTACAGGTACCTGAAAGGAGGCTGTAGCGAGGTGGTGGTTGGTCTATTCTCCCACATGCCTGGTGACAGGACGAGGGGGAATGGGCTAAAGTTGCGCCAGGGGAGGTTTAGGTTGGATATTAGGAAGAACTTCTTTACTGAAAGGGTTGTTAGGCATTGGGATAGGCTGCCCAGGGAAGTGGTTGAGTCACCATCCCTGGAGGTCTTTAAAGGCGTTTAGATGTAGAGCTTAGTGATATGGTTTAGTGGAGGACTTGTTAGTGTTAGGTCAGAGGTTGAACTTGGTGATCTTGGAGATCTTGGTGATCTTGGAGATCTCCAACCTAGACAATTCCGTGATTCTGTGATTCATATTTACAATGGAACATAGCTTGTTTTCTGTAATCTTGAGTTAAGTCTAGTCTCTAAGCTCACACTTCATTACAGATAACAGTTATGTTTTCAACATAAATAAAAGTATGATCTCACATCTTATCTTATTTATTTAATCTTTTATTAACAGATTGACTGTAGAGTCCTTATTAAGGATGGAAATACACATTAGCCACAGTGTTGTCAGCTCCATCAACTTTTACAAGTGTACTGGGTCTAGCTGGGATGGAGTTAATTTCCTCCATAGCAACCTGTATGGTGCTGTGTTTTAGACTGGTGACCAAATAGTATTGATAACAAACCAATGTTTTAGCTAGTGCTGAACATTTGCAAAGTGTCAAGACTTTCTCTGTTTCTCACTCTTGCTCTCAGTGAGCAGGCTGGGGGTGGGAAAGAGCCTGGGAGGGGACACAGGCAAGACAGCTGACCCAAACTGAGCCAAGAGATATTCCATACCATATGATGTCATGCTCAGCAATAAAACTGGCAGTAAAGTTTTCCAAATAGCTGTTGCTCAGGGACCGACTGGGCAATCTGCTCATGCTGGTGAATGACTGCTTTTGCCTCACATGTTTTCTTTACATTTCCCCCCTCCTCCTTCATTTATTAAACTGTCTATATCTCAATCCATGAGTTTTTGTCTCACCTTTTCTTTTTTAATTCTCCCTCCCATCTCTCTGTGGGAGAGTATGTAAACAACTGGGTAGGGACTTACCTGCCAGCCAGGACCAGCCCACCACAAGTTTCACATCTCATTTTATTTATTTTTTATTGTCCAGTGTATCCACTGATGGAAAGTTACCAAATTATATAATTTAAGGGCATTCTTAAATTTCAAAAAAAAAAATTAGAAATGTAGTCAAATGCTTTTTTTTTTTTCCTAATTTTAGTAGGCCATCTTTCTAGCTCTTGACTGTTGATATATTATAATACTACATCATAGAAGGTTGTGATTTTCATTGTGAGCTGGAGCAATGAAATTTTCTTCCTATAGTTTTAAGCTGCCCTATTCCACCAGAGCTTCAGAGAATATCTGGAGACTGATACTGTGACTTCAGGCATCTATACTGAGTTTTTTCTCTGCCTAAAATAGTAAGAGCACTGATTTTATAGAGTACTACTCACATCAGTAAAGTAAAACAGATACATACCTAGTAGCAGAATAAGAGATCTATTCAAAACAATTAATTTACAGTAAGATATTTCTCTGTGAAGCTCAACAAGATACTTGTGCTTTTATGCAAAAGGGAAACAAACTAATGAAAACAGAGAAAGCCAAACACTCATAATGAAACTCAGTTTTAATAATTGTAGGTGTTCAATATTTATAATATATTTTTAATCATCCTTTTCAATATTTACCCTTTAGTTATTTCAGAGGAACCAAGGACAGAGAAAGAACATGGCAGCTCAGTTTTGTGTACATTAGAGTTAGATTTGTGAAATGTGTTAATTTGACTCGTGTCAGTGTGGAACAATGCTAGGGCCGCATGATGAAATATAACCTTCTATCTGAGAAGAACAGAGTGATTAGTGTACATAGTTCTTGTATCATGCAAAGGAAGGGTCCAGCAATTCATGTAAACAGAGGGTTTGAGGTCGAACATTGAGACTCGGGCCTGGGAGATAAGAGAACCAAGGAGTTTTTAGGAAACTGCTGACTTTTGCATAGCCTCTGATATCCGGCAAAGAGATCACCAAATGAGAAGAAAGGTGGAGTTGAAGGATGACCGAAGGACAAAGCCTGGGAGGAAGACAACGAGCCTTCAGCACGAGCGACCCCCAGAGGGACCACCAGAGACTGATACGCATGCGTCCGGGAGAGGGTTCGGATTCCGTGAACTAATTATAATAACCCTGCCTTTTCTAGGAGTAGTGATGAATATGTATTAGTCTACTAGCATAAAAACCAGCCACCTGATGTAACAGGTGTGCATTTTGGTGGAGCAGAGACTCCCATCGTACCCAGCACTGTTTGCTTGCTTCTATTAATTTAATAAATTGCAAACTTTAAATGGAACCCTATTTTGGGACTTAGCAAATTTTTGCCACAGACTCCATACTCTTATATATATATATATATATATATATATATATATATATATTTTAAATAATAAAATTCACATTCCTTGGCCAAGGATGGCTGATCCTTGATGGTTGATCCTTGCCGAGGATCAACTGTCTGTTTGATCCTAAGTTTTTATCTATTTCCTTTGAACAACTTTACTTAAATTCTGAAATGAAGTCATTAAAAGCAGAACTTATATTTTTAGTGCTTTTGGGAAAAGACGCTACTCAGATAAACTTGTACCTATCTGTAAACAGAAAGAACACAATATATTCACCATGTTCTTTGCTAACCACATTAAGATTTTTTTTTAACCATTACAGCCTTTATTGTAAGGCAAGCATTCATTCGCCCCATAACTATCATTCATCCATTACACCAACAAGATAATAAGAGCTTGTCCAGTCAGACATGACATAAAGCTCTAGACAGTGCCTGTACCAGCACTAACTACTTTAAGGCCATTACATGCATCTGTAACCATATGATACTGTGCCACCTGGGTCTTTATACAGGTTTATGACTCCACTGCTTCTTTCAACCCAATATCTCTTACCTCAAGTGAAATGTGTTCAAGTTTTATATCAAACTGTCTTAAGGTCACAAACCACAGAAATAACAGCAAGAGTTAGATTTGTCTTGCTATTTTCAACCACTATTCAATTCCAGAGCCACCAACAGAAACCTACACTCCTGATGCCCAGAAAGGCACAAGCAGATATATGCATAGCTGGAAAGAGAGCTCCATTCAGGAGATAAAATTCACCCTTTCACACATAGCTGCTGCAGAAAGGATTTGTGTTATAAATCTGAAGGAAAATGTCTTCCTTGAGGAAAGAAAAAAAAAAAAAAAAAAAGTTTTACATATAATTTAGTACAAGGGCCCCTGAGTTTAATTCTTCAGTTACATTACTCTGTATCTAGAATTGAATAGAATTAATCATAAAATCACAGAATCATAAAGGCTGGAAAAAATCTCCAAGATAATCTGGTCCAACCATCCACCTACCACCAATATCACCCACTAAACCATGTCCCTACGCACCACATCTAGTCTTTTCCTTAAACACCCCCAGGGATAGCGACTCCCTGTGCAAGCCATTCCAATCATTCAGTGCTGGAAATAAGACCTTCCATTTTGGGCTAGAAGTGCTATTCCTTTCACAACAGAACAAGACAGCTGAGGAAAGCACAGTGTGCCTAAATAAAGAACATTATTTACATTTTCCAACCTTATCAACTAGTCTAATTGTCTTTTCCTTTTATCATTGCTTCATTAAAACCCTCATAGTCATGGCCACCACAGTTATTAAGAGTGTGGCTTCATGAGGTTGTGGTCTCACTCTTCTCTCATTCTTCCCTCCATCTCTACACAGGATCTGCTTTGGTTTACTCTGGTTATTATTCTGTACTTTTGTCTTGCTCGATGTATCTCTTCCACCTACGGAAACCATGACAAAAACAACACTGCCACCTCTATACAGTCATACCCAGATAGTTTCTTTACTTACTTCAAGTAGGAATGACTCAGAAAAAAATGTATTTCTTCTGGAACAGTTCCGTCTGTTTTACTTGTACTGCCAACAGTGATTAGAAGAATGATTTCTATTAATGATCTGCAGCTTAAACTATATGTGTCAAACTCAATACAATATTCTTTTTTTCATTTCTATTTTTATATGACTTTCATTAGGGCTTCTTATATTATCTTATTTCTCCCTTAATGATAAAAGTGTGCCTTACTTAATGTCACTTACATAGTTATTGAGGAAAAGGAAAAAGAAGTCAGTGTCTTACATAATTTACAATTTCTTTTGATTAATCATATTCTGTAGGCAGAAATGCTCATCTTTCATATAAAAAGTTGCGTACGTTAGGTAGTTCTCCTATACTGACACCATAGAAAAGCTGCTGATCAATTATTCATACACAGATTAAAGTGAATTAAAACCGCAATCTTGGAAAATCAGGAAAATATAAAATGACCAAGAATTATTAATACAAAAACCTTCAAAGAAGTTATGAAAGTCAAATTTTCAGCTACAAGCCTACTGTTACATTTTTGGTCAAAAAAAAAAAAATCAAAGAAAAACTGCTTTTTCCTTTCTTATATAGTCATTCATTCTTTCACAGTTTCAATTAGTTCTGCCAAAGATTTCAGAGAATCTTGTTCTTGTTAAATTAGACCATTTCAAGGGTATAATTGCAAAAGTAGTTGACAGGATAGGTTCAGTTTCATGCTGACCTCAAGCCCTATGAGGTCCCTTCAGGGATTAAAAAAAAAAAAAAAAAAAAAAAAAGGCATTCTGAATCTAAACAGTTCCTTCTCTGCTCATAATGTCTAAGATCCGTAACATCCCCATCTTCAGTTCTAAAAGATAGGTGCACCCAGCATTGTGGGTGCATGTCATAACATCATTCTGTAATAAGAGCTCCAAAGACTCAAGTCTTGCCTTTTTCAGCTCAGCATTAGGTTTTGGCACTCATTTCAGTGGGGATGAGAATATCATTCAGAAAATCCAGATAATACACATCCAGCCTTTCATTTTATAAATAGTTTTGCACAAGGTCTGCTATGATGCCAGTAAGAAAGGCACTCAGATTCTGAGGTATCATTTGAAATGCTATTTGATAGACCTAACACTATAAGGAGAAAAATAATAACAATAATAATCTTATATTCCTTTAGATGCTAGAAACTCCAAGTGGTGTAGCATCAAATGAGGCTCTGATCCACATGCAGCACGTTGTATAGACCCTCTCCACAGAAGTTCTCCCATTCTGCTCATTTAAGCTGTTATGGGATTTTCTTACAAGAAAACAACTCTATTCATCATTTCTATTGTCAAACAAAGAAGATGTTCGCATGAGAACTTGCTGCAATTTAGATAAAGGCAAGGCCGTGCAGGTGGAGTAATCACCAGTACCCAGTGGGAGCTGCCTGCAGGCTCTTCTCTGACAGCGACCTGGCTGAGTCTATCGTGCAGCCAAAAGATTTGTGCAGCACAACACAGGCTGTGTTTGCCAAAGGCAAAGCCACATGTGCAGCACGGCACAGTGCAGCACAGCCCGAGGCCTGCTCAGGATAACTGCTGTGTGGATCAATAACTCCTCCACGTACAATGGTCTTCTGGGCAGAATCACTACACACATCCCTCAGTCTGTTTCCTCTAGAACATTTGTAGAGATTATGCTGTATTTTCTACAGAAGGATTGCATACTTCCAGAAGTGATTTACATTTCTCCCCACAAGTTGAATGTGCCCATCCTCAAGGCTCCCTCTCTCACAAATACTATCTGACTGCAGAGAGCAGAGATCTCCTCATGGAGTGTGTATATGACCAACAAAAATGCTGCTTCCACTGTCGGTTCTCCTTTCCTGTAACTGTATCATATACATCATACATAAATTAGCAGTAAGTGAATTTATTTGCATGAGCACATAGCTAATTCTTTCCTCACATACTTGTTCAGTTGCGCTCAGCACTTACACTTCTGGAGCATTTTATTCATTTTTAGCCTTTCCATCCACTCCTTTCTCAAGCATGACACACTCCTTATTTCTACCAGCCATTGCTATTTGGATGTCCCTCCATCCATCCTAGCTTGGCACAAACACAGGTTTGTGTGCATGCACACCTCACATACTCACAGCCCCTCCATCTGAACACCCATCCTTCTTCCCTTCCATCTGCAAGACAAAATAGAGAGAGAGCATATGGTGTTGTATGAATGTGTGTATGTATGTGTCTGTGTGTGTTATTGTGTGTATTTATCTACAAGGGCATGCACACATACACATGCATTTGGCTGGGTTCCGGAGTGGATACAGATAAGCTCAAAAGGACACAAAAACACATCCCAGCAGGGAGTGAAGGAAACAGAGTTGTTTCTCCATCTGTAAGCTGTGACATGGAGGATCCTTATCACTGCTGCAGAAAGGGCTGAGCAGAGCTAAAATCCAAGGATAAGTTAAACCTTCCAACAGCATAGCCAAAGTCTGGGAATAAGGATGGGTGAAGTCCTGTGCCCAGAATCCCCTGTACTGGGCCCCAGGGAGGATGAATTTGATATCCTGCCTATACCAGTCACTGTCTCTTGTACTAATATTCAAATCATAGAGCACCAGAAGCAGCCACAGAGTAAACACTGCTGAACTCTGTGCAGAGCACATATAAACACCCATGGCCATGTTGCAGCCCTGGACACTTAAAGCAGCCACGGTGACTATTGTGGCATTTGCACACAAGAAACCAGCACTGGGTAAAACTGCCTTGTGCACAAGGCAGCCACATCTTGCTCAGTCCATGGAGAGAAGTTGTCAGAAAGGCTAAATTATGAATGTCTGGCTGGAATCTATAGCTGCATTTGCATACCTGCTCTCAAGAGAAAGTGAATTCAAGCCTAATCTGTCACAAGTGAGGTATGCCATCTTCTACTGGGGAAAAATCAAGTAAGAGAGGCACACAAAAATGCATGTTACATTGGCAAAAAGCTAAAAAGACCACATAAGATTTTGGCTTAGATCTTTGTTTATTTATTTTCATTAGCTCATTGACTAAGTAATATTCAGAAAGTCACCTTCTGTAAGGGAACAATGTGAAATATTTAAGTCGTAACTCACAGATAAATTTCAATTCATTGATACTCAGTATTAAAACAACTCAATCACAAATTCACGATGAATTTTTATTATTTATTTTTTATATATCAAGTATATCATCACCATTTCATCATCAACACATTACAAAGCCAACATGTTATTGCCGCAAGCATAGGTGATTTAATTTTTAATTAATGTAATGCTGCATTCAGAAACATAGCATGCCAAGCTTTAGGGTCTAAAGGAGAAACTCCAATCAGGTTTAAATAGTTCAGATATTCCAGTTTCTGCAACAGTCTTTGAACTCATGTTTTTTAATAAGATAAGACAATCTGTGTACAAAACCATGTAGCAACTTATCAGTTGACTAATTCTTCATGCTATTTCAAGCCTTGTAATAGCTGACAAGCTTGTGACAATTTCATTATCATTACTTTTCACAATTTTTATTTCACTACATTTTTTTCTATTATAGCCACAGCACCTTTAGTATAATGATTATTGTATAAATCCAGCGTTTCCATCCTCTTTGCAGTAAACATCCAGCACTTGTAGTTGTGAAAACAAGAGCAGAGGATAACAGCAGCCTCCAATGTCAGAAGACAAAGCTCACCTAAAATTACAGTAACAGAATTTTTGCAGACTCGACTCAAGATTGTTCTAACGCTCTGCGAGCTGTGATTGCTCGGGTGCTGCCTGAGGCTCCCTGCAGTAAGCAGCATCTGCCTTTAGCCTTGCTGTGTACTGCCCTCTCGTGGATCTGCATCAGAAAAAAAAAAAAAAGTGAAGAATATACACGCACGAAAATGTTGCCCAAACCGTGTAAAACAAGGTTGAATTCAATCACAGAAGTGGGTCCACCGGAATTCATATTTACATATATATATATGCATTTACAGAACTGATCTCTACTTATCAGGGATAAATATAGTAAAAACACTTTGCATTGTGTATACTTAAATTCACATTATAGCTCTTCATATCATCAGTGAATAACTTATGGTTTTTACATTAAAATGTCTGATAGGTTGTAACTTGATAATATCAGACACAAAACTATGTTTTGAGAAATTATAAATGAAAACCACCATTATTATATTATGAAAACCATTATTATATATATATTTGAGAAATTATAAATGAAAACCATTATAATTGAAATGTTTAAATTTTCAAACAAAACTTTATAATTTAAAAACATTTTAGTTAAGGAAGGTCTACCTTAAAGCTTACTTCAGAATCAAGTCAAGAATTTTTAAATTGAACCAAAGCCTGCAGAGATTTTAACAGGTATTTATAAGTAATGCCAATAATTTGTAACTCATAAAGATTTATTATATACAGTTTTTAGGCCAAGGCTGTTAAACAACCAAATTTTTACATCCTTTTTTAGAAGAAACATTTATATAAACTGCAGGAGAGTTATTTCAATGCAATTGACACATTGAGAAGACAGATGTGCAAATATTCTCCCCCTCCCCCCAAAAAAAGACATCAACACTGACATCAACACTGTCATCCACTCCATCTGAAAATATGAGTTTCTCTACAATTCAATCTAATCCCCCCAGATCACAAGTTCCCGTGTTTCGTTTTATTTCATTTTGCTGTATGTTTGTTTTTTATCGTTCAAGCTAGATAAGTAATTTATCTCTGAATATGGAGATTAATAGCTAGCTGAGCTTTCTTTTAAGGGAAAATAGTATGTACTCAAAGGGATGCCACAGGAAGGGTGCTTCAGTACGTAAAATGTATGACTAAAAGTCATTTGTCAATAACCACATTCATCCCGGTCAAAAAACAAAACAACAACAAAAAATTCTCCTCCTCCGCTTCCTACCCCAATTAATTGATTTGCAACTAACTCTGAGAGTCATAAGGAAAAAGATCACAAGTTCTTAATTAGCATGGCTTACTGTAGAATGAGAAAATAAGCCCTGCCACTGATTAAGGAATAAAATACACGCATTGTTTAAATTATTCTTGGTAAATTCTTGGTAAATTAATCTTTATTTCTCCCCTATCAAAAATAAAATAAATAAAAAAAACTCATCCCACGATACTCTTTCACAATGGGCAGATGAACATTTGACAGGCAAATAAAATTCTCTTAGTCTAGGTTCTTAATCTATGCAGTCAACTCTGTTACCACTGAAATCAAGAAATGTTGGCAAATAACTTTGAGAGTAATAAAATCAAGCCTGTATTAGAAATGAACAGCTACATTGCATGACTGTCTCCAGACATGATGAGGAATAACATAGTTAGGAGTTCAATGCTGTAGTGAAAATTAAGGTTCAGCCCGCAATCTAGATACATCGCCAACATCTAAGGGCAGATCAAGGGTATCAGTTGCCTCATGCCAGCAGCATATCCTTCTTTACAATGCTTATAGCTACCATGATGCAAAATGCTCCATTAGAGCTCTCCTGCTACTCAGATGAGTTGTGCTTCAGTACAACTGCCTGGGACTCTTCTGAGTCCCAGGAACCAGAATATGCAGTGTTTTTCAATTGCTTCATTCAGGATTTAGCTTTTGTGGTATTGCCCATTTTTAAACACACATCAGGGAACAGATGGATAGGATGACAATTTTGCACATCAGTTGTAATACAATTCTTTATGGAGCTAGCTGCCAGATTTTAGTATTTCTAATTTACAAGAATGCTTTTATACCTTTCATCAGCACCAGCCATTGAAGCTCAAATGTAACTTTCAGAAGCAGCTAGAAGTAAATAACTACAGAGTTTAGAATGGGTAGAAGAGGAATGTACTTCAGGGAACTTAGAATTCAATAGAAGTCTATTTGAGCTTTTGGTTCTTTTATCCAAGCACCTTTTAGAGCCAACTAGGAACACTTCAGAATGGGTGCAGGAATGTTTTCCCTCCCCAGTAACCCAATCAAACTGACTAGGTCAGCTTTAGAAAGGAAAGCGTTCTTCTGTTTCCCTTTGAGACTCATACTCAAGCATTGATGTGATATTCTGTTTTGTGCCTGTTTTCTAGCAAAAGAGGACCAAGGCTCAAGAATACTGGTCTTTTGTTTGATCTCTCTCACAGGAGTAAAATCAGAGCAAAAGAAGGGTTCAGCAGAAGAAAGGATCCATAATGAGCTTTACAGACTTGTGGATTCCACTGATTTCCATGGCAGTAGAAGAAAACAAGATCGGCCCTATTCAATTTCCTGCCATAGTGTGTTGCTTCATTCCTATGGTAGATGGCACTAGCAGAACCTATTATCAAGCTTACAGAACACTTCCCACCTAAATTGCTGGGTTTATTGTTGCCAAGCCTTTCTATTTTGTTTTCAGGCCGAGTATCATGTCAGCTTGAAATCTGGGGAGGAGCGACAAGAGAAGGAAAGAAACAGATTTCAATAAAAACAGGTTAGCTGGATAGTCAGAATTGGCTGAGGGGAAAAAAATGTGGGTTTGCCTATATTAATATATATATATATTCTGTTGTTGTTAAAAGTTCTAGCAATTTGTTCTTTGAAGCAGAGACCTGAATTTCAGGTGGGAAGCAAGGAGTGCCATCCATTGAAGGCTCTGAAGGAAATGGATGAGGATCAGGGAAAATCCAGAGTCAAAGAGAAGTGCAAAATGAGTATGAGATTATGGGATGATCTGTCTGTGTGCAAGATAAGAAAGTTTAATTTTCAGACCCCTTAGGGTCTGAAAGCTGGATTTAAACAAGCACAGGTGCTAAGTACAGTGATACATACACAAATCTCAAGATATTCAGACAGCTGCCACTCAGCATTAGAGAGACAAGAAAAGACTCCTTTGTCACCAAAATGTTTGCAGCTGAACACTGGTATAGCACTGAACAAATAAAAGCCTTTTAACCCTGCTTTGATACATGAATAATGTTGTTTTCATCCTCTCTCCAGTAGTATGCTGTTACTGACTAGCTAATACCAAAAGCTTTGTGTTCATAGAATCACAGATTCATAGAATATCCCAAGTTGGAAGGGTCCCACAAGGATGACTGAATCCAACTCCCAGGTCCCCAAAGGACCACCCAAAAAAATCAGACCATTTGTCTGAGAGAGTTTTCCAAACACTTACTGAACTCTGACAGGCTCAGTGCTGCGACCACTTCACTGAGGAAATACATTTTCTTTTTTATTCAACACACGTTTTCTTTTGGACCTCATTTTGGGGTGCTTGATTTTCATATGCATTGAATAAGAAGCCTCAGCACATAACACAGGACTGAGAATTTCATGAAGTGGCAGCCAGCCAACAAGGGAGCTGTTCCCACACAATGTTAAATTGACCAAGTCTTTTTGTGGATACAGACTTGGGTCTGCGAGGGAAGAGGCACAGATACATAGACAATGACTGAGAAGGACACCATCTCCAGGTGGCAGAAGGGACACATGGAACCAACAGATAAAGAAAGCTGAGATAGAGCAAAGAGCCAAAATGCATCCAGAGAGTGCGTGGGACTGAGAACAGATGAGGAGCAAGACTCAGACACTCTGAAAGACAGAGAGGAACAGACACTGGCAACAAAAATGAATCAGATTTGGAGGTTGGGTGCAGGGAAAGGAGGGAAAGGCACTGGCTGAACCAGTTCCATCTCCAAAGTTGAAGTATCCACTATGACCAGTACTGATTTATTTTCTGAACTTCTTATTCACTTTCTTTCAGGGGCAGGTGGGCCTGTCCTTCACCCTCACTGAGGTGTACCACTTCCCTCTTCACAGTCAGGGAACCTTTCCTCTGAAGGAAAGGAGGGACTGGCAAGTTGTACCCACCTAAAGCCTGTAGGCAAAGATCAGAGCACAACACTATCAAGAAGAAAAACAGCATCTGCCATTCTGTTTGAGACGTGTGAGAGCTACATAGGACAATTTTGTAACTTTTGTTAAGCTTAACATGGTGTCAAGGTGAGATGCCACGGTTGGAAGCAGCAGCTCTTTTCACTTCAGTCGGATGAAAAACCTCAACCCCTATTTCCAAGCAGATGCTTCTTACCAATACTGCTCACACTGCTTTTAAGAAAGCCCTCCTGCTTGGAAGCTGAAGCTGCTTTTCAAAAACTGCAGTCAGTATAAATGCCTCCAGCTCTTCCCTTGTTGTTCCTCAACATTACTACTTTGCACTGATAGGAGAGCAGTAAACAGTCTCAGCCTGTCTTTTGCACTAATTTCAGAATGGGAGGAGACACTAAGTACATTCACTGGCCTATTCCCTGATTTTATTCATCAAGAAGAATCCTGTTACACATGCATACCTTTAAACACATGCCCTTGATTGGAATTACATACTTTGGAGGGAATGTTTGCTAGCATTTCATTTGAGACAAGGAAAACTTGGAACATCTTCGATGGTGATTATATTAGAGTAATTGTGTAAATCTAACGCATATGATTCTTTATTTCATTAAAAATCTATGACATGTTATGTCTTGCTGGCATATAAAAATTAGTGGGGCTCCCATTTTTAAAGAGCTGTTGCTCTTCTGTTGTAAACATGAGCAAGCCTACATATTTGTCTAGCAGTACTGCTCAGAGCAATGAGATCTGCAGCCTTGCAAGGAAATACCGAGTCTCACTGAGGTGAAAATATGGCATGGTAAAAATAACTGCACAAGTGCCAGTAAATCAACACCTATAACTGATAATCTGAAAAGTGAAATGTATTCAAAGGGGATATTTCACAGAAGTGATGGAATGGTGATCAAAATAGCATGTAATGTTCCCAGGAGTTTTGAAAAAAAAGTGGGCTGTGACAAAAATCTTGAGAGTACTTTTCTCAGATGAGAGCTCCAAGCAATTTGGAAAGTGACAAGCAAAATACAAAAAACAGTGACTAAGCTTTTTTTCCGAGGATGAAACAAACAAGTTAATCAGAAAAATGAGGTCTACAGATCTAGAGAGACTATGCATTGCTGGAAAGTTCTTTAGCAACATCGTTAGGTCAGCAAAGATTTTATATTGATGGCTCTTGAAAGTCAGGTAAACAAGCTAGGAGTACTGCTGACAGGTTTGAAGAACCACAGAATGACTGAGGCTGGCATGGACCTCTGGAGCCATCTGGCCCAACCCCCTGCTCAAGCAGGGCCACCCACAGCAGGTTGCCCAGAACCATGTCCGGGCTGCTTTTGAATACCTCCAAGGAGGGAGACTCACCCTCATATTGAAAAAGTGTTTATCGATATTCAGACAGAACACCCCATGTTCAGTTTGTGCCCACTGTCATGAATCAAAATTGACATGCCAAAGCCAGAGCTTTATCTTCAGATAGAGACTCCTAAGGGAGAGCAAGGCACAAAAACAGTAAGACAGGCTCCTGGTTCACTGCCCCTCACTGATGGTGGTGCAGACAAGTGCTGTGCACTCCCCAGTGCCGGGTCTGTCCCATTCTCCCCATTGCCCTTGTGTCTTTTCTCCCCCCTGGGGATGAGGACGAGAGCAGCATGTGGCAACAGTATCCTCAATGAGACCTAACATCAGCCCTATGTCAACATCTTCACTATCTCTTGGCCCAGGAGAGCCTCAGATCTCCCTGAATGCTGCTATACCTTTGCCGTGGAGCAGCCTTCAGCTCCAGCTTTGTTACACATTATTCCTCCAAACCTTACTTTTCCATGCTGGTCTCCATTCCAGAAGGACTAGGGAGAACGGCAGCTGCCCCTTATGCCATATCACAGAATCATAGAATCACAGAATGGTTGCAGTTTCTAAGTACAGACAGACAACTAATACTGTATTTTTTTTCCTAGTGTTGATTTCACCTATGAATCTAAGAAATATAAGGAAGGAAAAGAAAAAAAAAATAAAATAAAAAAGGAACGGTGTAAAATTATAGTTTGGCTTCATTTGAGAGTTAGAAAGAAAATGTAATATTTAATATTTATGTTTTTTTAATTTATTTGGAGCAGCGTGCTCAAGCAGAACCATAATAAACTAGTTATATAGAGAAATACATTTAAAAAAAAAAAAAAAAAAAAAAAAAAAGAGCACAATGTACATTTGTACATGTTCCGTGGGGATTTAGATCTTATGCAACCAGATTTATCAGTGATTCAGCACAAAGTGTGAATTAAAAAGAGAACTTTGCCCAAAATACTTTTTTTCTTACAAGGAGCACTGCAATTTAGTACATACCCCAGCTAATATTGCATACTCCAGGTGTTTAAGTCTACAAGGTCAATGATTCAGCTACACTGCCAGAAGTCTCCCTTGTGACAAGTCACCTTGTTCCCAGATGGTTATGAAACAAGATCATTGACACTCTGTCAAGAATCTCTTTTTTTTTTTTTTTTTTCCTCTCACAGTGTTTAGTCAAGTTAGAGATACAGAACAGCGTGCAAATGACAGCCATGGTGATTGTATTCCTTTGTGAATTCACAAAAAGGTTCGGCTTGAGCAGAACTGGCACCAACATCCTCACACCGTCTTATCAAAATCCATCAGCCCTGGCCTGCTGTGACCTCCTCCAGCAGTGAGCTTCTTTTAAACTCGATTCAGGAGGTGGTTTCTGTGATGGCAAAGGCTTTCGAAGCTGACTGCTCTGTTACGTGGCCAACTGAATCAAGATCACCAGCACATTTCACATAGATCTGCAATCAGGAGATACATGGAAGGTGCTGGTCATTGTCTATCCAACCTTGAATGAGTGATTAACTCGTTTTTATGTCCCTAAGGACTTTTCTGATCATCTAGTTTAGAGTGTTTTTTGAGTCAACTAAGGGAGCTATTCTTAGCAACATGTTCAAGCCTTTATATTAGTAGATAAATTATTCCAAAAAGCAATTAAAACTCTGCAAACAGCAGGAAGAAATCCAGTGGGATTGCCTAAAATGCTAAAATTATCCTAGGACTACTGAATCCAAGATCCTTCATTCAGCAGTGAAAGAGACATTTTCTTGGGGGAAGTTCAACACAAGGACCGCCTTTACTCACCCTGCATCTTCTCTAGAAGAATTACATTGGAAGATCAGGATTATTTGGTTTATGGGGCTTAAGTTAACAGGATGTAAAAGACAATTTGAGAGGAAATTTATACATTAAGAAGCACAGGAGAGGCATTTACTTTTCTCTGTTTGGTTTTTACTTTTTTTTTTTTTTTCTGCTCAAAAATATTCCTTAATTGTGAAAATACAAATATATATATATATATCCATGAATAACACTATCAAACTATCTACTACAAATAGTAGAAATTTGTTGGGAAGGATGTTACTTTTTATTGGATGTATGCCAGGGTATGATGTCCCTGTGACTTCCTCTGCCATTTTGTCATTTCTCCAGGCCTACCTGGCAACAACTGTCATTTCAATTTGACAGCCCAACACATCTGCAGGGGAAAGTGTCAGCACGAAGAAAACACCTATTTTGATACAACTACCATATAAATAAATTTACAAGGTCTGATGTCTGCTCATGGTCATAATAGGTATATATCTAGGTAAACTGAAGTCTTGTGTGGAGAACAAAGAAAAGGAAAAAGGAAGGGCATTACACCTGCCTGCACTAATCTGGCACCACTACTAATTCCTCAGTTATACTGCAGGCACTGTTGGGTTCCCGTGTTGCAGAGATATGCACCCAGCCAGCTTTTATTATTGTAATAAAATTCTACCAGAACTAATATTCTTATATCATCACAACTGTAGCATAGAAACTCCCATACCTTGGGAAGAAATAGAAAAAAAGATTGGAAGTTATCGGTTTGAGATGCATTTAATAATATGATGACCTATAAAAAGTTTACTAATAAAACGCTTTACACTACTAAAGTGAAATACGCTAATTAAACTTCTCAGTGACCATTTCATAATTAGACATATATATATTATTCATAGTGTTGTAGTTATTGTAAATACCTGATACATATTCCCCCAGCCTTACACTATTTTTTAATATTAGAGAAGTGCATTTTCTACTGCAAGCACTTATAGATAAAGAAATTAAGCAATTTAAAGAAAACAAAGTGGATATACTGATCTTGAAACACTTCTGGTACATAACTGAGAAATGGATGGAAACATTTATAATAATGTGGCCAAACATTGGTAACAGACTGGATCCTGAGCCCACCCATTATTATACCCACAAGAGCTCACCCATACAAGCCATGGTGGAGTGCTAGCACATCCAGCTGCTCTGCACTACACGTATCTTGTCTTCAGTCACCTTAATGATTCCCATGAAGAAACTTGGACCACTTACTGAAAAAAAAAAAAAAAAAAAAAAAAAAAAAAAACAGTGTAAGATATGAGTGTATGCATGTATATATTAGTCCTGAATGGAGCGCAAGAATTTTTAGACATGGTCTGGACAATTTTATGGTAATGATAGAAGTATTTACAGGAATATTAAATGTTTAAATTCAGAGGATTTTCTTAAAGTATTTCCATTATGTTTAGAATCCTTCCCATATAAATCAGAGATTATTCTGCAGTTGTGAAGAAGCTGAAATGATAGCCTATTATGCATTACAGACCGAGAAACAACTTTAATTGGTTCTTTATAAAGATATTCTTAGCCTTCATCTATAATTTGGGTTGGAGTTAACTAGAAGCAGCCTAAAGGGAATTCTTCTGTTATTTTTGTCACCACGAGTTCATTCAGACAAAGTCTCTTTTCAGATCAAATGAACAATCCTATCTGGTAATATTCCATGCCTTTCATCTCAGCTTTCTAGACAACTGGCTAGCTACAGTGGACTGGAAATTTTTAAGGCCATTACAGTGTTCTCCCCAGCCTTACCAGAATGTAAGCAAATGGCACACCTTTGACAGCTTTCCCTCATTTGGGTTTCTGCTCATCCTCCACATGAAACAAGGGGATTCCTTAGATCTCTTACACATTAATTGCTTTTTTTTTTTTTTTTTTTTTTTTTTTTTCTTTCTGGGAAGAATTCAGTGTGTAATAACATCTAGCTGTTTGCTAGCTTATTCTCTTCATCAGATTCTTTGAACTGCTTAAACAGCTTAGCAAATAGATTCTTCATCATGGTCAAAGCTGAGCCCCACTCCATGGTGTATCATCAAAGAAGATTACAGAAAGTGGCAATACATTAGTGACCTCTGCAAATCTCTTCCATTCTTACCTTTCTCTGCTACTGCATTTGATATCTCTGCAAATTCTTAAACTTCTGTAGTAGTGCCATTCATTCTACAAAAAGGTCATACGCAACCAATTATAGTCTAAACTGGTGCTAATCACTGTGGTGAAACAGTTGTTTCAAACCACAGGCAGGAGCCAAGTCCTGTTCCAACAATACAGATGTTCCTTAACTCATTATGTCAAGGTTCATAGTTCCTATAAAAGTCCTACTAAAGTAACCCAAATATTCTTTTTAGAGACTACTTAATTATATTATATTATAAATTAATATTAAATTACCAACTGTATCCTGGGCTGCATAAAAAGAAGAGTGGCCAGCAGGTCAAGGGAGGTGATTCAACCCTTCTACTCTGCTCTTGTGAGGCCCCACCTGGAGCTCTGGGGTACCAGCACAAGAAGGACATGGACATATTAGAACAAGTCCAGAGGGGGGCCACAAGGATGATCAAAGGGCTGGAGCACCTCCCTAATGAAGACAGGCTGACAGAGTTGGGGCTGTGCAGGCTGGAGAAGGGAAGGCTCCAGGGAGACCTTACAGTAGCCTTCCAGTACCTAAAGGTGGGTCTACAGGAAAGCTGGGGAGGGACTCTGTATCAGAGTGTATAGTGATAGGACAAGGGGGAATGGCTTTAAACTAAGTGAGGGTAGGTTTAGGCTAGATATTAGGAAGAAATTCTTTACTGTGAGGGTAGTGAGGCACTGGCACAGGTTGCCCAGAGAAGCTGTGGATGCCCCATCCCTGGAGGTGTTCAAGGCCAGGTTGGATGGGGATTTGGGCAGCTTGGTCTGGTGGGAGGTGTCCCTGCCCATGGCAGGGAGGTTGGAACTGGGTGGTCTTTAAGGTCCCTTCCAACCCAAGTCATTCTATCACTCTGTGATGTTTCCTGTGAGAAGATAAACCAAGGGCATAGGGATTTATGTAACCACTCTTTGGCAATGCTTTCAAAAAAGCTAGCAAATATTAATTTCACAGATATCCAAGTGGTCTGAAAGTAGTATGGTGCTGTTCTGTCCTGAGCATGTCATCTTAGATTCCTACAGCAGTTCATAAAGTGATGTCCAATGTAGTTTTGGCATTTTTCCTTTGTTTTTGAAGAATTTCTTTTTATTATCACAGGACTACTAAATGTTGCTTAAGAAGTAGATGGTTGCCAGAGCTAGAGAAGATTACTGCAATTCCAGAAAAAAAACTGTTTTTTTTTTTTCATTTTTTCTCACATGCTAAAATCTGGATGTAGCAAATCAATTGTACATATACATACATCGAACAGAAGCCACTCTTCTGCTTAAAATTAAACAGGGATTTAATTACACAGAGCCTAAATTAGGTGCTAAATACTCTCATATGACATAATTCTAATTTAAGAGAAATAGATTTATCTGAAGGTGCTTGGAAATTAACTGAAAGCTTTTGTAGTGCCCTGTCAAAAGCTCACTATGCCTTTTCCACAGAATTTATACAAGAGACACATGCTGTTTCTAAATGTCAGACATTATCTATATAATTAATAGGTCACTATGAATATCAGTTTATATAAACAAGTTGGGCAGAACACACAAAAGGACATAGGGTTCAGGCTGCCTACTGTCTTCCTAGACCAAGGAAATGTACCAATGCAGAGATCACTCTATTTCCAATGGACTCTGTTCTGAGGTTTAATTTGAACACTTGTGTGCTCACCCATTTGCAGTTTAGCTAAAAGAATAGGCATATGGCAAGCACAGATTAAAGTGAGCCTAAAGGACTCACAGGCTAGGAATATCAAATACAGCGGTGATCTTGTTTTTCCTACGCTGCTGCTCCCAGATTGTCTTTAGACATAGTCTTGAGAAAGGAGATGAGCATGTACTGCATTGTCCAACAGCAGCCTGAGAAAAGACTCTGTGGCTTAGTCTAGCCACAAATCTCTTCTAATTTCCCCTTGCTAAAGAGGAAGGAGTAATTTGTGGGTGACCTCTGTCCATTATGCAGCACTTCTGTGACAAGTCTGGGAGGATCCAGAGCTCTATTACTTCTCTGATTTCCTTCCCACATAGCTTCCTTGACACAAGAGTACCTTGGTATCTACCTACTCATTACAAGAGCCTTACTAACCAGCACAAGTGTTAAAATGTAGTGTTAATCTACGCATATATGTTCATTTTTATATATAAATGAGCAAAGTTAGAAGGGGGATAATTTAAAAGGGAAGTAAATGACATAGAATTAGCCAAATAACCAGGCTGGGAAGATGCCATCCATGCAGTAATACTGTATTTATGAGAGCCTGTCAAAACTTTACCTCATTAAAAGACATCTTGTACCAAAATTAAACCATATTCTTCTGATAAAAGTCGTACCTTGTTTTGACCTTGAACAGTTTGAGTTCAAGTAGGAGTGAAACACTGGAAGCAAATTTGTGAGGACTGTCAATCCAAAGCCTAGGAAGTACACATGGACAAGCTGAACTACTGCTTAGACAGAAGTGATACCTGTCTTTAGGGATGTCATTTTCCAGCAGTCTGAAAAGACTAATTACTTTTTTTTTTTTTTCTTGCAAGTTTGAGTCATTTTAGAATGACATTTACAACATGGTTAGATACCGTCTCAGGATAGCAGAGAACCTCTAATCAAGCTAAGAGCCTAATTCTTCTGCCTCATTCTTGTCTTATCCTAAATTATTCCACAAGTCACCACCAGTGGGTTCCTGGACCTTCCTGAAGAATAGCTGACACAAACAATGTTCATATTAGCATCACACACTCTCATGCACATATGACTGAATTATTTTTTTATCACTACCAAAGGCTGAGGAAAGATTCGTCATTAACAGAGGTGAAAATCACCTTTTCTTAAGCAATTTTAAATTAGCATTTAATATAATAATGTAATATTAATATGATTTAATATAAAAACATGTATACACTTTATGAAATGCAGACATTTTTTTCAAGTACACATACACCTTGCTCTCCATTAATAATGGAACTGGTTTGTAGATCTGAGTTAAAAATATCTTTGTCAGTGTACCTGAGAAATAGGTACATGGAAAAGTACAGTCAACTTACACTGCAGCTGTGGCTCTGCTGACACTAGATGGCAGGAGATGGAAATAAATTAGTTCCCGTAGGTCAGCCTTGCCTTCATAACGAAGCTGTTTTACAAAACAAATCCCTGCAGTTTTGTAAATCAGGTAGTAAAACCACGTTGAAAGATATAGTGAGGATTCTGAAATGAAGTAGAGCAGGTTTTTATATATTTAAGGCTAAGATGCTCCTTGGAGAATCACTGTCTGTTCACATACACCAATATACTCACAGTAATTAGATGGGGCTCAGCATGGTTTTAAAAAGAGATGGAACAGATTCCATACACTTCAAACCACAGCAAAGTTTTTCCAGATGTGATTAGAAGACTCTGGTGTATTTAGGAACTAAATTACATGTGAGAAAGCTGTGGAACCCCAAAACTCAGAGTCCAAGTTAGAATGAGAACACAGGATGAAATTTAATGAGAGAGACAGACTAGACAGACTATTCCACACCACGTAAAGGCTTCTTCTTTCTTCTGCTGAGGTTCTACCAGGCACAGCTAAGGGAAGCAATCTGAACTAGAGGGACTGAGGTCCTTGTTGGCACTTTAAATAAGTTCATACCCATCTCTTGCTCCCTTCTAAAACTTTATTCTCCATAAACTCTGGCTTAAACCTTCATTAGTTTTGGACAGAAATCATATGAGCACCTTCTTCACTGTTGTCAGTGCAGCGGGGCCTCCATGCAATTCTTACAAGTATCCATCATCATTTCTTACAGTGCCATTCCCTCTGAAAGGGACAGAGTACTAAAACCGCCTTTCTACAGAACCCATCCCTTAGAGCAGCTCTCACTTTAGTACTGGACTTGCAAATAGGCAGTGCCTCCTCCAGCTTTTCAAGCCCATGAGGCAGATATCCTGCAGGAAAGCTGGAAAACAAGAAATATGTGGTATATCTTATGAGTGTGGAATCTTTCTCCATGGGTTTATTGATGATAGGATTGTCTTTGTTTTCATGTTCATACAAAGGTGTTGCTGTTGCTGGCAATCAAATCTCAGGACAAGCAGGAGGGGTGCTTATCTACAGGTTGAATGAAAGAGATTATAAAACAGAACATGGTATTTTTACTGAGAATTATTTGGATTTGAATTCAACCACCATTTCAGTAGTTTAAGTAAGTAGTTAATGGTCAAGTGCCAAGAGAAGACACCAAAGCTTGGTCTGGTATTACTTATCTCATTCCACAAATGATCTGTGCTAGCTAGAGCTATATGGGGTTACTATGCAGAAACAGCACAGTGAATTTTGGTAATTTGTTGTCATTCTACTTCCTTGGTTTTGAGAACTAACTTCATCGAACGCTTGGAAAGATCCAAGACCCCAAAAGAAACCCTTACTTTTCTATTCATTAAATGTTTTGTCAGTCTGTTTTTTATAAGAAATATTTTAAAGGTTTTACTAGCTACATCCACCACACAAGTCTGTAGTTAAGATAATGCAGAGCAAGTAAGACTGGCTGGCACTTTTCATTATTCATTAAGTTCTCTCTGAAAGTGGTGAGCATCACTATACCTGTTCTAGACAGGGAAACTTAAGCTGAGGAGGATGTAATTTCTGCAAGGTCATCATCAGGCTAGCAGCAAGGTCCCGTCAAAAAGTTAAGCCCATCAGAACCCTGGTCCTGGATTCTATCCACTGGCTCCCAACAGCACAGTAAATACCCACTTATTGGTTTTGGCTACCTTTGTCATCGATAATCTTTTTCTTTCATATTGATATTTGATAGGTAGTGGGTGATTAGGAGATCAACTTCCCCGAGTAATGGCAACTGGGCTAGTCACTGTGTGCCACTAAACCACCTCAGCTGAAGGACCCTTCCACATTTTATGTGGATCCTATAAAATATAGGATATTTTTCTACAAACAGGAAAATCGGGTCATAATGAACTTAAACCACCCAAATGACACCCTGTAACTCACTGCTCCTCTGTTCATTGCATTGGTTGAGTTTCATTTGTAAGTAAATGTTTTCCAGTAGTGGTTTTACATTTACTTCAAGATCACTGTTGAAAGTACTAGATCAGACTTGGTACTAACATCTGTGGAGCCCTGCTCAGGTGGTTCCCATTAATTACAGTTTCCTAATAATCACAGCTTCCTGTGTTTATCTGTCAGATGGTTCTTAAGTTGTGCTTCCACACTTTATTAATATTTTACTTTATTAATATTGCATAGGGTTATTCCTGATTTGTTCTAAACAGAACATTATGCCATATGAAGTCATTTACTGTACTTCTCAAAAGTCTGCACCTGTATGGACATCTCCACCAACCCAGCTCCCGGAGGAATAGCTTATACTTTGTGAACTAATATCAAGCATATTTGATTTAAATCATCTGAGCTTATTTCACAAACTGTACTGAATAACATTACTTCCACTTCAACCTTCAAACTCTTTTTTCTAATTGTAGCCTGTATAAACCACTCTGGCTTCTGAAGGGCTTTTCTCAGACCAACAAGCTTATGCTTACTGGGAGCAGCCTCTTTGTCTTTATAATGCATAATATGGAGCAATATTAAACTTTTTCAGAAACTTCTCAAAAGTCCAATATCTACTTAAAATTATGAGGGGCAAAGATGAGCTTCTGTTGTGGTATAAGAATATGACATTGGTTTTTGCTTCTTTCCAAACATAGAACAGATTTTCCTATTGAACACTTCTGCTATTTTTGCATTATTATTAAAGATTTACCCGTCAAGCAGTGGCTCTTTGCCACTCCTAGGATTTACACCATACCCAATGTATTTAAATCCCTTTAGTTCTGATGCTTGCCAGCCATGAATTTCTCCCTGATTGTTCTATGTCCCTTCATAATTCATAATTTATGTAGTGTAGAAATTGTAATATATTTATCCTTTCTTATTATTATATATTGGTTTTATTGTTGTTATTTAATTGCTGCATATATTTCACTGCTGAACAAGGATGGGCTTTTAGCCAATGCTATCCTATTTCCTGAGAAACAGAAATTGTTGCATGGTGTCTTCACCCCATAAAACAATCTCTTCTCAAAGAATATTTAATTCAATAGTCTTTTATTTTCATATGTTAGGGTGGTGCCTAGGAAGTAACTTGTCTTTTTAACTTAGCCTGTAACAAGCCCCAACCAGTACCCTTCCTGGGCTTTGTTAACTTGTTGATCCATAAGCATTCAAGATCCCACAGTTCTTTCTTAATGAATTTTCAAACAGGTAACGGTGTATTTAATGTGAAAAATCTTACCATTATATGATTTTTAGTCTCTCCACCCTTCCTACATCAATTGAAAGCAGTTCCTCTACAGCGGAGTAACTGGCCTTCATAAGGTGTTATAGGTGAAGATTATTACAGCTGTTTTGCCAAGGGATGCTATAAATTATCTGTATTCCTGATGGGTAACTGAGAATACTGACAGAATGTACAACTGCCTCTAAATCACCTGATGACATTTTGAAGACTGGAGATGCATGGAGTGGAAGGAAACATCATGGCACTTCTCATGCTCTGGAGGGTAGGAATATATTCCAGCAGCAGGATCGTACAACTCCAGATAGCTGGATGGCACAATTCCAGATAGTTGGATAGCAATTTCATCTTAAGTTATGACCTTCCCAGCTGTTAGAGGATGTTCTAGATAGTCAGCCTGAATCTTTGGGTTTAATCCAGAGAAAACTCTCTCTGGGCTGAGAGATTTTCACTATGGAAACAGTTTCCATGGTGCATGGATAGTCTAATTCTATCAGATATATAAAACAATTTTACGAAATTTGACCAAACTACGTGCAGACCTGGAAACAACAGTATTTTTCTCTCTGGTAATAATTGTGTCACAGGAAGCAAAATGCAATTCTGCCAAAATACTTCTGTTTTAATGATGACATTACTTGGATAGACCATCCATATTCATATGGATCTTCACAACTCTGCTTTGTTGAGAGAGAAGAGCAAAAAAAGGTCTTCATACCTGGTGTTTTAGAATAAGGATATTTTTCAATCTGGGGAGACAAGGTTCAAAAAAAAAATAAGAATAATAAAATAATCATGGTTTGTCTGATATGTTAGGCTCCTGTTGTGGCAGGAAAGCAGGATACTGTCTGTGCTGGCAAAACACAATTGTCTTTTAAAGTTTAGCAAGATAGTTGAATTGATAATTGAACTGATATACCTTTTTTAAACGTTACACTAAGGGATTATCCCACTTGCATGGTCACACAGATTGAAAGATGGCACACAAGAGAAACATTTTAAGGTGTTCTAAAACAGCAGGGGAAAAAAAAAAAAAAAGAAAGAAAGAAAAGAAAAAAAAAAGGTATCTCTTACAGAAGTATCTCTTACAAGCTGCCAACCACTGACACTACTCAGAGAAGTGAAACATAGTTTTACAGGCTCCTGAATGGTAAAGGTGTCTTCTGCTCTACTTAGCTATTAATGCTCAGTGTTTTCATGTTTTAGTGTCTGTGGATAGTAATGCAGCAGCTAAAGATTTTTATATTTTTATTAATGCATTGTTTTCAGTTTTTCTTCTTGTTCCTCCAACAGAGAAATGGCCTATCAAGAGGCAAGTGGGAGAGCATTTTTACATTTGGAACACTTGAAAGGTGTTTTGTTGTTGTTGTTGTTGTTATTTGCTTACACAGGGAGGTTTAATAAACCCAAAGGAAAATAAAGTTAAAAAATTTTGCTCTCCTCTGCCCCAGCCACTTGCTATCATGCCCAAAATAACCATGTTTAAGAAAGCAAGAAGTGATTAAGTATGCCTGCTACCCAAGATATTAGACAGTAGGTACTCACCTAATGAAAGAAAATAGATACTGCATTCAGATCATGTACTATAAGGTTAAGCTTAGCTGTCACACCTAGATGACTCTCCCCATCAACAGCAAAGGAAAAAAAAAAAAAAAAAAAAAAAAAAAAAAAACATGGTCTAAAATGTTCTTTAAGTATATTAAACATCCTTGCTACTCGGAAGTACTACAAGACACACATCATTACCAACAAGGATGTCAGGTGAAAACAACTGTTGTTCTGACTCAAAGTAAAATATTGAGCACCTTTAGCAATTTTTTCCATGTTTCCTGCAAATTGTTTTCAATCCTTTCTCTTAGAAAGAGTTAGAAACATTTTTATAGGTTGTCCTCTACATTTTTTGAATGAAAAGAGTGTAATAACTAATTTTAAAGGAACAGCCCCCAACAGTATATTACTTCAGGTAAGTTTTTAGACATATTCTAATCTTTCAGTGTACATTTCTAGATCCTACCACCTCCACCTCGACTATGCTGCAACTTTGACTACCCAAAAGGTTTAGCCACATTGCCTTTTCTGGTGCCTTGGGCAGGGCCTGGCACCTTTTCCCATCCCACCACCCTAGCTAGGAGATGGCAGCAGGGGGGCACTGGGGCAGCCGCAGCCCTGGTCATCAGGCATCTCCCTTGGGATAGGAACAGGACCAGAGGACCAGGACAAGGCTGTGTTGGGATGTAGGTCCGGGGTGGGCCTGGTTGGGTAGGGCCCATGGCTGCCCCTGGCTGTGTAGGGCAGGACTGCAGGCCCCAGGAGACCAGCCTTGTTGCAGCCTCACTTGGACAGGGGCTAACAGCCCCAGGGATTGAAATGGGGTCCTGGGCCCTCAAAAGGCAAGGGCAGGGGGATCCCCTGGGGCTTTGACAGTTTTATATCTGCCAACTCAAGACATCAAGACAGTTTCTTCTAATGGCACCACATCCTTTTTTTTTTTTTTTTTTTTGAAAAGCTGATCACAGACAAGGGTATCGCCTTGATCTAGCACTGTCTGCTTGTAAGACACAACAATGTTTTCATTAAATATGCTTTTGGGGGTCCTCCTCGTTTTCTTCTGTTCTGTTTTCTAACATATTTCACCAGATCTAGACTTTATTCCCTGGCTCTTTAACACTTCAGAACTGGAATGACAGGATCCTGCAATACCAGTATTTTTCACCATTCACATTTTTCAATCTTTTCAACATTTTTCAGCATTCAAGTTGCATAAAGCTCTGAAGTACATGGTACCTAATTATATACAGCTCCAAGCTATTGAGGCATCCAAATTTGAAGGAGGACAATCCAAATATCATTCCAAGCACAGATGGTAAAATGACCTGATAATTATCAGGCAATGTTAAGGGTGAGAAAGGGAGGAGGAGGAAAGATACTTTTCATGCCAGTGCAGCTGACAGATAAATTATCATCTAAGTAATTTCTGTTTCACCTATCTTCAGGATGGTATTATATGTAATGTTTCTTTTCCTCCTAGAAACATTCAATCAGCTATATAATGATAGTCCACTGCAGAACTTCTGCAGCTGTGAGCTGTTTGGGGAGTCTCACACCACACTATTTCATTGAACTTACTCCTTCAAAAGTACCTTTTGTTTCTAAATATTTTCATGTTCACATATGGTAAATGGTAGTTGATATAAATAAAAACCCAGCACCTGTCATCTTTTGTGCACAGTAGCTGCTATGGAACAGTGATAAGCATTGCTCACTGGTTCAGAAGTCAGATTTCTCACAGTGTTTCAAGATAAACATTGTTATTATTTTACCTTTCTTCTCAATTTTATAAAAAAAAAAAAAAAAAATTACTGGATATCCAGTGATTACAAACATAATGTGTATATTATAGTTAATGTTAAACATAACCTTTCATTGTGAGTATGCCCCTGCCCTTGGAGTAAAAGAAGTGAAACCGTATCTAACCCTGAGTATGCTTAGACAAGTTTGGGACTCACAGAACTATGTTTGCCTTTTAGATTAAAAATACGGTCTTAAAAATGCAAACTTACTCATGGCAAATGTTCCAGCGGTTATTGCCAGGAGGCCCAAATTATAGATTTACAGTTGCCAAAGACTTGCCCTTTCATCTGGGACAAATCATTCAGCCTCCGCAAATACATTGCCATCTGCAAAACCAATCGAATCCTTCATGAAGTTAGAGGAAGTCCGATGTCTTTAATGACAGCATAGAAATTCAGAAAGGGTTGGAGGAATGTGAAATACAAGTTCACCATGTTACTAGACACAAATCATTCGTACAGAAAGTAAACAGACATGATTTGTGTAGGAGGTGCAAGAAATTTTCAAATTGCCATTGTCGTATCTCCCAGTTTGAAATTTTCACCATGACAGAAAAACTAGAGATACTGCTTGCCTGACAGAAAGACTGACAATGCCCTCAGACATACAGTTTAATTTTGAGATAGTCCTGTGTGGAGCCAGCAGCTGGACTCAATGACCCTTATAGGTACCTTCCAACTTGGGATATTCTATGATTCGATGACTTTTCACTCAAATGAAAATCCTTTAGCTTCAGACATAGTGTTTTTATTTATTTATTTATTTATTGTAATGTTGTTTCTGTTGCAGGGGTAAAGGGAAATCTGATACAAAGTCTACATAAAGTCACACTACAATTTGTTTATCCAGTTAGATACATCTCTCGCTCAAAAAAACAACAAAAAAATGTTACTGTCAAGACCAAAGTTGTTTTTTTTTTGCTTTTTTTTTAGTACTCTTAGCCAAAAGTTTAAAAGAAGTGACTGTGCATGTCTTAAGGTAGAATCTCAAAAGAGCTTTCCTTCACAATGATGGACCTGTCACAAGTCCATCAAAGAAACTTTTCTTTCCTATGGGCAGTTTTAATAAAGAATTCCATATGTATAAATAAAGCAATGAATGCAAGCATAACCCTTTTTCTAAGACCAAAACCTTGCTATGGAACTGGACTCATCAGGTTATGCAATATTGTCACTTGGTGTTATCTATCAGCATGGTTTCTAAAGACTCCTATGGGGAGTTGATATGTTGATTTGCCTGTTAAATATCTCTTTTCTTTTAGCAGCTTCTTTATAAAGTATATCCATGTATGAATATCTCTCATTTCTAGAAAATAGAAAAGAATTTCTAAAGTGTGTTTATGTTCTTCTATAGAATAAGAGAATAATAGCAGAAGAGAAGATGGAAATATGTTAAGTGAAAGAGATGTGAGTGAGGATGAGGATAGAGGCAGGGAAAGGCAGCAAACAAAAGCACAGACACCTCAAGTGTCTTGCCACTGCAGTGCCAGGTAGCCCAACTAAGTTTAGGGTAGCTCAGGTACCAACAGCAGCCTGTCCCTAACAGTACAAAGCTCAGCACAACCTGAATAACCAGCCCCAGAAGTAGATAAATCCACAGGCTATCATCTCTCTGTTGCTACAGTAACACTCCTGACTACACAAAGTTAAAGTTAACTCAACCATGGCTTTCACGCATGGATTATATTGCTTTCATGTTCTTTTAGACCCGTACCTAATCTAGCTCGGCATCAGAAGAGCCACTCTCACTATCCTTCAGCCCTCAAGGTCTCTGCATGAGTTAAAAGAAATGGAGGCCAGGTCTTTAAAAGGACATTGCACTCAATCAACCTCATTTTTTAACTGGTTGTAGCAGTGCAAAACCCAGCATGAACACACTTATTCCAATTTAGTATTAATCAGAGTGATTTAAACTAGAATAATATATGCCTTGTTCAAACTCCTGTTTCTGTTTCATTATAGTTCTAACAAACATGCAGCAAGGATCATTTATTTATTCAGGCTATTGCAACCTTCTCACAAAGGTGAGACTTGGGACAGCACAAAGGTATAAAACATGCTTATGAGAAACTATTTCCCTTTTTCAGTTCTTCTGTGCAATTACAGGCTTCTCAATAAACAGCGTGTTCTCAAGATCAGGTACCACATGTAGGCTGCCTGCCCACTTACTTTATACGAAGCTTTTCTTGTTTTCATGCCATGTAGGATTGCCTCTGTTTCTATAGCCTGTGCTCCTTGTAAAGTGTGGGAAGCTATGCTAAATCCCACATCTTGATTCATTAAGAGGGAAATCATATCCCAGACTTTCTCCTGCTCCTTCACAGGCTCTCATCACCTTCAAGTCAAAGCTGCACACCAGAACCCCGGTGTTGGCAATTCCCCTTTTCAGCTCCAAGAAGTGGAGGAAAATAAATTCTTATTTTCTTCCTCCAAAATTCTTTGCTTAACTGGGTGCAAGTTTTATAGCCCCATCTTGTCAGGCATGTTAGCACATGCATAACTTCCAGGCTCAACTAGAGTGTTTAAATCCTTTCCTAGGTGCCAGTATTACAAAGTTCCAGCTCTCCCTCCAGCCTGCCCAGCTACCCATTATAATTTAAAGTGAAGGACCAGAGGGAGACCAAGGGACCTGTATCACCCCTCACTATCCCTATCTCTGTTAAAGCTGTTTCTGATAGCTGGAGAGGCTATTTGTCTCTCCAGCTTCTCCACCATTCTGAAGGTGTAATTTTAAATTTATTTTAAACAGGCAGAAGTAGTACATGTCAATAAAGAAGTAGATTCTTTCTGAGTGATTATCCCAGATGTTGTCATTTATCTTTACTAATTGTTTTTGGTGCTTGAACTCCCTTTCTTCCTCATATTTTCTTGCATTTTAGTTTTAAGGAATGTTATGAAAGGCAAGATGTAAGATTGAAGTCTAAAGCCACAGAAGCCCATAGTAAAATCCTCCTTAACTCTGATGAAGCCAAGATTTCATTTTAAAAGCAAAAATTTTAGCATAGGCAAACTGTTTTGCAATAGTGAAGTTCTTTCTAGATGAAATGGACCGAAGTTTTCAGACTGAAAACCAAACTGTATTTTGCAACCATTTTAATAAATCAGTATATTACCTGATGCACTTTAGGTATAGGAAGGATAGATAGTAAGAAAAGTAAGCAAGAAAAGCACATGAAATAAAGCCATGCTTTTTGCTTCAGTATCATACTCATGCCCTCCAAAAGTCACTTACTCAACATCATGACAGCTGAAGTCACCTTTGACCAAACAGTAGGGCTTATATATTAAATATGTATCCATAAAGTTAGAATTGCATTTACTACAAGAGTGAAAATTTGAAGAAAATGTTTTTGTTTTTGTTTCCCTGCAGGGAATTGGAAGTGTTTTTGACAACAGATGCACAATACCCTGTGCTGAATACACATCTGTGCACAAGCACACTCATACAAATTCACCTCTGTGTAACTCAAGCAAATCTGATATTTTAAGCAGGTTATATTCTGGGAGTTTGAGGGAGAAAACACCAGTAACCAAGCAGAAGGGAATAATCATGCCCTGGACCAGGTCTTTTCCATCTCCAGACTCTATCACACAGCCAGTGTCAGATTTGGTGCCAGCATGAAAAGAGACAAAGGAAAATGTTCATTCACCTTTCAGCAGCAGAACACAAGGTGTGTGTGGTTTAATACAAAGCTTTTCAAAAAACTCCCTGTGTCTCTGAAACAGTAACAGGGATTTACAGTAGTTCTCACACATGTTCAAATGTCAGCTGGTTTCATTTGTCTACAGCCCACTCTTCTCGTTTCTCTCAGAGATGCTGAGGGCCAGTTGGTTTTGAAGCACTTTTGAAGTATGAAGTCAACATCTAAGTATCTAAGAAGCTATTGATTTATTCCGTCAATATGGAATAAATCGACAATATATCAATAATATATAAATAAATAAATACAATGCTTTATACATCTACCTACTTTTTATCCTAGCAAGCAATGCACATGATAAACTACAGCTACTTGCGGCAAAACCCTCCCCATTTTCCTTGCTGGTCCCAATGCCCCATTGACCAGTCTTCATGGGAATCTTTCACCCCTTAGCAGCATGGAAAAGATAGCACAAAACAAGAAAGAAAGAAAGAAAGAAAGAAAGAAAGAAAGAAAGAAAGAAAG